>NC_044244.1:170689947-170999220 GCF_003957555.1 Calypte anna
GTAGTCCCGGCGGGAGGAGGCCTCGCACGTGGAGCGGGCGGGAACGCCGCCGGCCTCACGGTCCCGGCCGCGCCCACGCGGGACCCTCTCAAGGCTCCCAGCTCGGTGCTGATCGCTGTGGGGCTCCAAGGGCGGCGGGGAAGGCTTGGCTGGGGTGCGTGTTCGCCCTTCCGTGGGCTCGTCCCGCTGAGGGTGCCTGAGGCCCCGCCTGTCCCGTCGGGGTCAGCCCTGGCAGGGGGGCTGCGGTGGGCTAAGGGACACCCCGGCCTCTGGGAAGCTCCCTGAGCCCCGACGCCCATCTCCCATGTGGTTTTGTCCCCCTCGATGGGACAGGCGGTGACCTGACTGTCGCGGCTCACCTGCAGAGTCAGCCTCGGGCAGCCGGGGGTGCCTCGGGGCCCCGCTCCGCACCTCCCGCTGCTCCCGGGGTCTGCGCTGACACCGCTGCCTGGCGCTGGGAAACGCTGCGCGACGGGTGTCCGGCAGATCCAGATGTTTTGGGAAGCCCAGAGCCTCTTGCAGCTGCCCTGTCCTGCAAGCAGGCCCTACCTGGAAAGAAAACCCAGCGCAACCCCCCGTGGGCAGCGCTTGGGGGACTCACCCGTGGTACCACGCGTGGTCGTGGCAGCTGTGTGCATCCAGGGCGGGTTGTACCTCCTGAAATGCAGAGCACAAATTGTCTCTGCCGGTCCAACAAATTGTTCCCAAACTGCTGAAATTATGGCACGCATATCCAAACACCCAAGTTGTTAGAGCAGCTGTGGCGGTAACTGTACACACGGTATAAAAAAAAAAAATGGAAAAAAGGTCCTCCAGGTCCTGTAGTAGTCTGGGTATAGCAACTTGGTTCATATACAGAGCCTCAAAGTCACATTTAATCTTTCCAGGCTAGAGAAGAGAAGTTGAGGGGGGTGATGTAATTCTAGGCAATGGTAAGCAGTGGTGTAACACCTTTCATAAAGCAGAGTATTATTCCTTTGGAAAAAAGTATCCAAGAAAACCAAAACCTCAAAATAATGAAAACGTGTAACATTCACATCTAGCTCATCCTATGCCACATCAAGTTCTACAACAGACCCTTATAGCTACATAGACCTTATATGGGTCTCCGAGGGCGGCGGGGAAGGCTTGGCTGGGGTGCATGTTCGCCCTTCCATGGGCTCGTCCCGCTGAGGGTGCCTGGGGCCCCGCCTGTCCCATCGGGGTCCCCTCGGAGACCTTATAGCTTTTCACAGACCTCTTTATCTGAGAGTCACTCCCTGTAATTTACAGCTTAGCTTGCTAATTGCCTTCCCCCAGCCTCTCTTTATATCATACAAATGACACTAACTTGTAGCTCACAGTTCTGGCAAAACAAAGCTTGCAGCCTGGTGGAGATGAATAAAAATCTGGAAGACTAATGCTCTACTACACTGTTGCTCAGCTGCGTGCCAGATGTTCTGGGATCAATGTAGCATTTCCATCTCACTTCTATCCAAGTAGTTTTGTTTCCCAATGAACATTGTTCTGTGCCTTTTCCCAACAGCTTTGTCAGGCTGTGCTGCACCATTAGTGCTAGCAGTGGAAGAGCAGAAGGAGCCAGGAGCAGGCAAAGCTC
This sequence comes from Calypte anna, assembly GCF_003957555.1. NCBI lineage: Eukaryota > Metazoa > Chordata > Aves > Apodiformes > Trochilidae > Calypte > Calypte anna. Next base: position 170,691,545 of record NC_044244.1, read on the forward strand.
AGTTGGCATGACCAAGGTGTCTGGCATTTTTAAGATCACTGATGATGTCTTCTAGACTCTGGCACTTGCTCTTTTGACACAGAATTGGACCCAGCTGTCTTCAAGAAAGCTGCTAAAGCAGATTCAGTAGCTGAGAAGTTGGATTTACCCACCAGGGAAGGTGGCTGTAGCTGCCAGCAGTGGCTTTCTCAGGACTAGTAGGACAGCAAAGTGATGCTGATCTGATCCCTGCCAGGCAGGGGTGTTGCTGGAGGAGCTGCTCACCATAACCATGAACAGAAGAGCTGTGTTTAGCTTCATCCACTGTAATCAGTGAGGTAAAAGGAAAACTCTCAAGTAAAAAATTGTCTCCAGACTGGGACAACTCAATTTACCAATCTATAAATCTATACTCATTCCACTAGATAAAATACATAGATACAATGGTGGCAATGTCTTTTATTTCCCATTTCTTCCTCTCCATAATACAAATCTTTTGGAGTTTCTATAGCACATTTCATTAGTCACAGACACTCAGGAATTGAATGCCTCTTTAGATATGCCTATATGGCAGTTTGATCATTTTACTGCTCAGATAAAGCTTCTCAGTGGAGCTCTTCACTAGATAAACTTGGATGTGCTTAGAGAGAAAACATTTTGATGCTATTAAGAAAATACTACTTTTTGGCACTGTAATTAACAGACACTACTAATATGTAAAGAGTGTGTACTTTCCTGCTTCAAAAACTGAACAAACCAAGGGGATCAGGGTGGCCATTCTTCCTCAACAGATGAGTTTGATAACAACATGTTCTTATCACCAAGCCCTGCAAGATCTATGTCAGGGGCTGAGTAAGTGCCCTAACAGGATTTAATGTCCCTGAGCAGCCTCCTCACACTCCATGCCAGCCCCCTGCCCCAGTGGTGCCAGTCTCCAGCTCCACTGCTCTCCTGGCCCAGATGTTCAGGGTAATGTCCTGGCTGGGCTGAAATGGGGCTCCTGGGTAACGGAAAGGGGTAAAGGGGAGGAAAAAGGAGCTGGTTAGGGCCAGTGAGATCTGTGGGTGGCTTCAGTGCCCCAACAACATAAACTTCAAAATTTAAAGAGCTACGGGGAGGAAAGATACTTGGTAATATGAAGATGTGGGACAGTAACAACTCTTTGGGGGTCCTGTGACTGAACAGAGTTGAGCTGTGCTTGTTTCTGAGATGCCCTGTTGGCTTCAGCAAAACAAAATTAACTCAGCGGGTGACAGTGACGTATTTTGGGAAGTGCACATGATCAGCTCAGGAACCCACCTGCATCCCCAGAGCCAGAAGCCACTCACCCTGTGGTAGCTGATCACTTGTTCTTTAGTAGTCAGTGATTTTTTCTGTACCCACCAGCTGCCAGACAGCTGCCAGAAAACCAGTATGTGAACGATATGTAATGAATCTGGGTCATGCTCATGCTGGCAGTCCCTCCAAGAAGGGCTGAGGAGATTTAGGTGCTGTACTTTAAGATGTTACCTGTCATCGGTCCCACCCTGTCTGTGGATGTTAGAAGGCGAGGCAGGAGAGGCAAATAAAACGTGTCAGCTCCTCAGCCTCTCTCTTCACAGCCATGAGCAGCTGAAGCCAAGACCTGTAGGGTGGAGGAGGTGAGAGAGGTGAGGAGGTGTGGGGCAGTCATCTGGTGGTATCGTCTTCAACCTCTGCTGCTGACATGGCTACAAACCACCTGAAAAGAACAGCCTGTAAAATCATGCAACTTGTAATCAGAGAAAGGTACAAGGATTGCTGTTAAATTAACCTAAACCACTCATGGTTCCTGTGAATTGCTTTCCCATCTCAAAATGGGATGCCTAAGCATCTGTGGCTTGGGTTGAACAACAGCTGTATCCATGCACTACCATGGATACAGCTGTATACCATGTACTACTACATCTCACTCTGCATGGCAGAATGAGAGAGAACTACAAAATTTGCCACTGTTAGCATGCTCTCTGCCTCCCAGCAGACATTAACTTTCATGCCTTGCTTTCTCATGTCTGTCAGAGGCAGTGTTGTAGCGGGAGGAGCCATTCTTGCTCCTGAAGCTCGACGAGCTGCTGGTCTCTTCCAGGACTCCAGCCACCACACAGCGCTTCCAGGGTAGAAGTGTAGTGGGAAGAGCCTTTCTTGCTCCAGAGGCTTGACGAGCTGCTGATCTCTCCATGCCTCACACCAGAGTGAGCTGAGGTGCCTTCTGTGGGTGTGTGTCCCACCTTTATTGGCCCCCTGGTCTTGCTCATGCCCAATAGGGGCCTGTCCTAATCAGGCACAGGTGGACTCACACCCACTCACTGGCAATTCGAGGCACCTGGTTGACAATGTCTCTCTACATTTCCCCCCTTTTTTTTTTTTTCTTAAAGCTTTCCCCTTTTGCCCTAGCTTACAGACATTTTAACAAACATACAGGATTTTTGCACAGGATTTTTAAACATACACATTTTTTTTTCTACTGACACACAGGATTTTTTTACACAGAACACACTTATACAGGATTTACACATTTTTTTTTTCTACTGACACACAGGATTTTTTACACAAAAATACACAGGATTTTTAAACATACACATTTTTTTTCTACTGACACAGCTTCAGGCCCCACAGGACACTCAGCTAAGAGCATCGAGGGGGGCCCCGAGTACAGGATTTTTATACATACATACAGAATTTTTTACAAAAATACACTTATAACTTACGGGATTTTAACCCTAGCTTAGGCAACCGAATGTCAGCTCAGGCACTTTTTCACAAAGTCTCTACCTTTTGTTCTTCTCCCTCCTGTTTCTGCTCTTCTCTTGGTTTCCCTCTGCTCAGGGGCTTCCAAAGAGAGAATCCTTCTCTTGGCTTTCCTTTGCTCAGGGGTTTCCAAAGAGATTTCTGGTTCCTCATGGGTTTCTGGTTCCTCCGTGGGATTCCATACTTTTACTTTTATTTACTTCTACTTTTTTATTTTTTTCTTTTTTCCTCCGTGGGATTCCATACCATGAGATTCCATCCTCCTGGCTTCCCTCCGCTCAGGGGTTTCCAAAGAGAGAATCCTTATCTTGGCTTCCCTCTGTTCAGGGGTTTCCAAACCAAAGAGCTTGCTGGTCATACCTTTCAGGGAAAGTGTTAGCCCAGGCATTTTTTCAAATCGGGGATAATGTTCCTGTTGCCAGCTCCTCACACTGCCGCTTCTTTATTGCCCGCATTCTCCACCAAATGTAGCAGGAGGAGCCATTCTTGCTCCTGAAGCTCGATGAGCTGCTGGTCTCTTCCAGGACTCCAGCCACCACACAGCGCTTCCAGGGTAGGAGTGTAGTGGGAAGAGCCTTTCTTGCTCCAGAGGCTCGACGAGCTGCTGGCCTCTCCATGCCTCGCACCAGAGTGAGCTGAGGTTTTTTCTATGGGTGTGTGTTCCACCTTTATTGGCCCCCTGGCCTTGCTCATGCCCAATAGGGGCCTGTCCTAATCAGGCACAGGTGGACTCACACCCACTCACTGGCAATTCGAGGCACCTGGTTGACAATGTCTCTCTACACAGTGTGACTGGCACAGGCTCAGACAGATGCACAGCCAGCATCCCTGCACAGGTCACCCGCAGCTGTCCCCACCACGTAGCTCTTCAGCCTGTGTATAGCTCTCCAGCAACCGGCTGAGCAGTGTTTCTTTGGTTGTTTCTTTGGGATGAGTAACTCATAAAATAATCAAAGGCAAAGTCCCCTACAAACAATGCCTTTAACACTTTTTTTACCTCAAGATACGTGTTGTTTCAGTGAGACTATTAATGCATGTCTGCATTTTTCTCCGTTGTTGAAGTAAAAGTTTGTCTTCATAGGAAAAATTTACATTCTTACCATTAACTAAGGATTAGCAATGAATGTGATGTAAATCCCTATAAAGACTCTAACAATGGCTGCTATCAAATACTGTGGATGCTAAGAAGTAACACACACTCCAGAAGAGGTCCACCAAAGAGAAGCCCAGGGCAAGTTTCTGTGTACAAAGATCCATACCCCCAGCTGAAGAAGCCCCTAATCTGAAAATGATTGAAAGCTGGGAAAGTGCTTGGGGGAAGCATCTTCTTCTTCTGTTCTTCTGCTTTTCTTAAGCTGTTTTCTTCAGTGTTTACTGGTGACTGTTAGAGATGCAATACTGAAAAAGGCAGGCTTTTGGTCTGACCCACAATAGTCTTTATATTTACAGAAGAAAGTTCATGAATCATAGAATGTCAGGTTGGAAGGGAACCCAAGGACCACCTGAGTGATATTCAAATATTATTGTTTATATGATATGTCCCAGCACCCTTCTGGGTGATGGTAGCTGGAATCAGTCGAAATCCCAATCACCAGACAAGACCATAGTGGTGATGCAGGTCCCAGATCACAGCAGGGTCCAGAACAGTGAGTTCTATGATTAGGTACAAAGATGGCTGCAGTGTAGCTCAGGCAGAGACCAAGGGCAAAATCACAAACAGTTCTTGAGATAAGGGAAGTGAATCCCCACCAAGGCTTCTCACAGCTTGTTCTCAAACAGCTCTTTGGTTCAAGGCCAGGCAGATTCACTGTCAAAGCTGGACCTGGGCCCAGACAGCCCAAGACCCAGGAGAAGGGGGATGTGCTCAGGGCCAGGACACCCACCTGGAGCTGAAGATACACCTTTTTCCTGATGTCTGAGCTCCAGGCCCTGCACATCTTTCCCAAATTTAAGGCAGATGGTGATCAGAAGCAAGAATGCTATCCTGCCCAGAGCTTCAAACCAAGCAAACCTTGCAGATGCTATTTGCAGAGCAATGGGTCCACCAGCCCCCCAGGCTTTGGCCTTGGGAGAAAGGTGCTCAGAATGCTGGGTTTTGCTGGGCTGTGCAACAAGCAGCAAAACCTGATGGGCTCGCTGATTTTTCTGGTTAAAACAGTTCCAGGCAGTCTGCTTCATGACCCAGAGCCTTGGGCACAGGCAGCCTGGAGATGCACTGGTTCAAGCCCAGCCCCAGAGCCAAAAAGGGTCAGGAAACCCATGGCACTGACTGTACTGTGCCTGAAGGAGACATCAAAGAGATGCAGTTTAGAGGAAAGGTCCCTGAGGACCTGGGAGTGACTGTCTGCATCATGGCTCTCTTAATTTATATTTCAGAGTGGATTATTTAATTGATATAATTGGGAGTTTTCTTTCTCTTCATTGTGGATGCACAGAATAGAGTAGTAGAGACAGAGAGAAGGAAACATGTTTGGGAGGGAAATAACTGCAGGAGGAGTCTGCAAGCAGGTGAATAATCTGGGAAACTGCTGTGGTAATAAAGATCTCTTTCAAACATGTTATAGGATATGGGTTACCACATTCCTTACCCTCTGGAGCAGGAGAGGCTTAATTCTATGTCATGACAAAGAGAAGGGGGAGAGTCAGTGCTCCTGGGTGACATCCTTAGTGGTGCAAGCCCATGTGTTACAACCCTGGAGGCACGGTGTAGGTAGCCTTGTGCTGTCATGTGTGGCTTCCCATGTGTCCTGTCTGGCCAGGGAATCAGGCCCATTGGACATGGCAGTGCCAGACTGTGCCATTGCTGCTGGGGGGACCCTGTTTTGGCACATCCTCTAGACAAAAGTGTTTCTCATAGACCTTGTGCAAGCGGTGGAGACTGCAGCAAGGCAGAGAGTGTCAGAGCAGGTGAGGGAAAGCCTGTCTTAGGGGCTTTGGGACTCAGAGTCAGCCACCCAAATCCCTCTCTACTCCATCCCACAAGAGTCATGGGCCCTGCTGAAGGCTGCTGCTCTGCATCTATGAGAAGATGGCCACAGGGTTCATGGGGACAATTTTCACCAGACACAGTCAGTGCATCTTTCAGCCTGTAGGCTCTAGCATGAGGAGGACCCCCTCAAGGTCTCACCTTGAAAGCTGTGGTTGAGCTTGGGGCAATCCTCTGTGGTCAGACCTCATCAGCATCACTTGCAGCTGGGTGATGGTACTACACATCTCCATGTGGTCACCTGTGGTCACCTGCACGAGATGGTCAGTGCTGCAGAGCTGGGTGTGCTGCCCAGGCTTGGTGTTGGTTAGGTTCAGGTGTTGGTGGACAGGCAGCTGTGCTGTCACAGCCCTCTCCTGCTGCCTGGCCAGGACCCATGGCCTGTCCTCCATAGGGGTACTGAAGCTGCTGCAAACCAGGCTGTGTACCCATCTCAGCACTGTGGTTTAAGTATGAAAGACAGCAGAGACCTGGTTGGCTCTGGCTGGTCTCCCAAAGACAAATCACCAGGATAACCCCAGTTTAGTGAACACTTAAAATGACTCTGGAATGTTGGTAATCTGCTGGGTAAGGGTTTAGCTCACAAACTCTCTGGTACTGACAGGCCCAAGTGGTGAGTTTTGATGCACATAGGACAGCTCTGGTGTCCTCCAGTTTGATGGCACTGGAATCAACCTAACTGCATGTTTGGACATCCGTGGTTGGAGTGATCTTCAGGACCTCCAAATCATAATGTGAAGGCATATTGCCAGCTTCCTAAACACATGGAGCTTCCTAAACACTGCTGTTTTGAACAGGTACTGAGTGATATATATTGACTGACATATGTTAATGCTCATGGGTGGATGGGGGAAAGGTGGCTTGAGTATTTAGCTAGCAGAGGTGTGAATAGCCAGCACATTAGATCTGTATTGGGTTTGCATGGCAAGCTTGTGGGTATGGCTTCTGTGAAAGGCTGCTAGAAGCTTCCCCCATGTCCAACAGAGCTAATGCCAAGTGAGTCCCAGACAGACCTGCCCATCAGTTACACAGGTAGCACCTCTGTGACAACATTTAAGAAGGAGAAAAAATACCGGGCAGCAGCAGCCAGAAGAGAGGAGTAAGAATATGGGAGAGCAGCAACTCTGCAGACATCAAGGTTAGCGAAGAAGGAGGGGGAAGAGGTGCTCCAGGTACCAGAGCAGAAATTCTCCTGCATCCCATGGGGAAGACCATGGCAAGGCAGGCTGTCCCCCTGTAGCCCATGTAGGTCCATGGTGGAGCAGGTATCTACCTGCAGCCCATAGAGGACCCCACACTGGAGGTGGATGTGCCTGAAGGAAGCTGTGACCCCCTGGAGAGCCAGTGCTGGAGCAGGTTTGCTGACAGGACCTGTCACTCCCTTGTTCCTGAAAGGCTGTGCCCTGTGGAAGGAACCCTGCTGGGGCAGTTTGTGAAGAAATTCAGCCCATGGGAAAAAACTCATGTTTGGGAAGTTCATGGAGACTGTCACCCATGGGAGGGAGCCCATGGTAGGCCAGAGGAAGAGTGTGAGGAGCCGTCCCCCTGAGGAGGAAAGACAGGCAGAAACATGGGATGAACTGACCACAACACCCATTCCCCTGCACTGCTCAGGGGGGAGCTGTTAGAGAAATCAGGGGTGAAGTTGAGCCCAGCAAGAAGGGAGGGATGGGGAGAAGGTGTTTTAGGGTTTGGTTTTATTTCTCATTACCCTACACCAATTTGGTTTGCAATAAATTACTTTCCCTGAGTCGAGTCTGTTTTGCCCATGACCATAACTGAGTGAGTGATTTCCCTGCCCATATTATCTTGACCCAGGAGCCTGTGTTTATATTTTTCTCCCTCATGTCCAGCTGAGGAGGGGAGTGACAGAGCAGCCTGATGGGCACCTGGCATCCAGCCAGGATAAACCCACCACACCATCACAAGGCATGATGATCTCTTTTAGCTTTTGCCACACTTTAGCTGCTAAAGTTTAGCAATACACTTTTTCTCCTTCTCACACTCGTTGAGCGCTGCAGGACTTACACCTGCACTGCAGAGAGCAGTAATTTTTTTAGAAGAAGTGTCTCAAAGTCATATTGCAGTGACACTGAAGTATCTCAGGGGCTCACATTGTTTTCAGAAGCCTTCACCTGGACTTCGTCTGATTTCACTGACTCAGATTTAAGTAATTTTTGCATAAGCAAAACCAAGGTAATGCAAATAATTAAAACAGAAAAGGTAAAAATTTACTGAGGTGGATCTGAAGGGCTTCTGCTTCCCCTTGTTCCCCTGGACCCCAGCATCACAACGTGCATTTCCATGCTGCCTGTGTGTTGTGGAACCAACATCTCCCAGCACACACCCAGAGCAGGCTGTGTCCATCCCTGCTTAATGTAACTCTGACCACAGCATCCTGAAGAAGGCAGCTCTTCTTTTGTGTTCTCATATCCCAGTATTAACCTGCCCTGACATCGTTTCATTTGCTGGAGCTGATCCCACAGCCTGAGATCACTTCTCTGCAGAGGTTAGGCAGAAGCAGAGGCAGGTTCCAATAACTTCTGTTCTGCAAACAGGTGTTAGTTTCTGCTCTGGTATAAGATTTTATATGTGTATGTATGTATTTATTTATCTCCCTCTCTCTGCTTGTCTTGCTGCAGAGATAATAAAGTCATGGCTGTGGTGCTACATGAATCTTAAACCAGAGACACTTCCCTGTCTGTGCCTTGATGGAAGAAAACTCTAGCATAGTTACACTTCTGCTATCAACACAGACCCACTGCAGCTGACTACTGCCACTATCTCTTGCTCATTTGAGGAGATATTCTGCATAGTTCTGCCTGCAAATAATTATTGATTTGGTACCATGCTGTTACAAACAACATATAACATTCTTCCTATTTCAGTAACTTCAGCTTGGAAGAAGTCACCAAAGCACCAAGAGTTCCCAGGCTTACACACTGAGGCTGGATTCACATGATTATTGGCAGAAATGGCAATTTTATTTTAAAGCCTTCGGTGATCTGATCTCAGAATCTATTTGGATCTTTGGTCCCCATGGCAATAGCTTCTCAAATCCTGAAAATAACAACGTGTGCATCTATTTTGACTGAACAAACCCGACACCGCACATGCGTGAGGAGAAGCACAGGGGTGTGTGCCTGCAGGGAGGGGGTTTCATTTCCATCAGGAGTGCAAGCAGCTATTTTCCAAGTGCACAAAGAGATCTGCTCTACTTGGTCAGATGTGTCAAACAAGGATGTGCTATTTTTACATTGTCACTTTTTAAAACAGGCCTGGGTATATCCTTTTGAGTGGCTTCCTAATGATACCTGATGTGGTTCACATGCATCAGTGAAATCCCACTGAAATGGTGCCACAGGAGAGGAGAGGCTGGAAAATGGATCGTAACCTCCTTATGCATATTCACATGGTTCTCTCTTTGTATTGGAGTTGTTATTCAAAGTGGGAAGCCTTGTGAGCTGTTTTGGTCAAGAACAGCAACTTGTTTTCATCTTTGATGCTGCCTTAAGTGTTTGAAGATTACATATGATGAAGGAAGAATCAATGGCACGGGCAGTTTCTTTACTTACAGATCTCTGCCTTCCTGGTGAACCTTGATTTAGTTCTGTGAAGGTGCTCAAGCAGGGTTGTGCCTGGATGAACCTCTTCCCATAGGCTATCAGGTATCACATGGACTTCATCTCCTGGTTGCTCAGCTCTGCATCACTCCTGGAGCCTGCACCCTGTGTGGTCCCCATGCAAGAGTGTCAGGGGGTGGTGGGCACTGGGTCCTGAAGGAAGATGGGCAGCAGGAAGATAGGCATCATTTGCTATCAGTGTTTTGTTGCTGGCTGATGTTCATCTGCCTGCAGCGTCCTGCAGGTTGTTGTGTGGGGGGTGTTGAGACAGCTGGACCCGCACAAAGATTTATTCATGGGGTCTGTAGCTGGTGGTGTGCATTAACTCCAGAAGTAAGAGCTGTTTTTTTGGGAAAGATAAAAAAAATACAAGGAGAGAAACAGAAAAGAAAGGAAAACCCATCCCTGTGGCCAGCTGAGAGGAGAAGGAACAGGAGATCTCCAGGGGAATGTCCAGCCCTGGGCATCATCTCTGGTGAAATGGGTGAACACCCTGAAGCAAATTTGCTGTGGTAACTATATACATTTTCCTTATTTATTTGATCCCCTCAAGCTCCCTGTTGGTTTTTCCCACTTACAAAGCTGTAAGCTCTGCTGGGAGCACACACTGATGGGGCACGCTGGTTGTTGTTGGAGCTTCATGTGTGCATTCTGTCAGGTCCCCAAATGTAAACTGTGAGCAAGAGTCCAGGAGCAGGAAGAGGGGTGGGCAAGGAAGAGGATCCTCACACTAGTGGCCATCACTTCATATGGGAGACCATTGTAATAGGGCTTGCAGGATCAGATCCATGAGAATGAGGCAAAGCCAAATGGGGATGATGAGGAAAAATGACCACTCAGGGGCTTGAGATAACCCAGCAGCCTGGGAGAGAGACAGAAGAGTGAGGAGGCTGCAGAGCTGCAGACAGGTTGTATGTCCAACAGGCTGAGACACTTTATGTTCTGCACAGCAAAGCCAGGGCATGGCTGAGAAGAACATGCAGAGTCAGGAGCTGGGAAATGCTCCCAGTTGGAGCTGTACAGCTCTAAATTTCTAAATTGTCTTTTTTTTTTTATTATTATCACAACCAGCAGAGCTGGTGATGACAAACGCTCCCTGCAATGGCATCTCACCAGCTGCAAACTGAAATGCAAGTATCTTCAGGTCCTCACTTGGCTCAAGGACACCCTGGTGTGTCCCCATGGGATTCAGCTGAGACAACTGAGGTTCCTTGGCTCACTGGCCAGGACAGGGCAATGCCAGGCTCTGTGATGGACTTGCAGGGGCTCTGTTGGTGGGGTCAGGATCTGTCACCACATGCAGATATGGGGCATCTGGCTGCAGCCTGGAGGCACTGCTGCATCTGTCTGCTGTTCCTGTCCCCAGCATCTGCTGACAGATGCTGTCATCCCAAGGCAGGGACATCCAACCCACTGGTGAAACAGACTCATCAGGACCTGCTGTTTTCCAGCATCAGACATTGAGCTCAGCCAGTCCTGAGATTGGCTTTGTCATCCTGGTGAGTCTGGGATGGATTTTTCAGCTTTTATTCATTGGTGCAAGGAAAAGGAAAAAGATAAGGGCTGGGTGAGGCAAGGAAAACTCAAGGGAAGGAAAACATCAGGGAGAGGAAAAAAAAGAATAGGAGGGAGAGGAGGGAAGGGAATGGGAGAGAAGGAAGGAAGGGAGGAAGGGAGGAAGGAAGGAAGGGAGGAAGGGAGGAAGGAAGGAAGGAAGGAAGGAAGGAAGGAAGGAAGGAAGGAAGGAAGGAAGGAAGGAAGGAAGGAAGGAAGGAAGGAAGGAAGGAAGGAAGAAGGAAGGAAGGAAGGAAGGAAGGAAGGAAGGAAGGAAGGAAGGAAGGAAGGAAGGAAGGAAGGAAGGAAGGAAGGAAGGAAGGAAGGAAGGAAGGAAGGAAGGAAGGAAGGAAGGAAGGAAGGAAGGAAGGAAGGAAGGAAGGAAGGAAGGAAGGAAGGAAGGAAGGAAGGAAGGAAGGGAAGGAAGGAAGGAAGGAAGGAAGGAAGGAAGGAAGGAAGGAAGGAAGGAAGGAAGAAGGAAGGAAGGAAGGAAGGAAGGAAGGAAGGACAAAAAATCATAAGGAGCACTGTAATTTCTATTTCACTGCTTACCTCAAGCTATAGTGGATTTAAAGCACAACCTCAAACAGCATGAGTGTTGGCAATGGTCTGTCTAAGCTGTAGAGCATGATGATGACAACAGAACACAAATAAAAATGTGAGCGTGGAATGACTGAGAGAGGGCAGAACTTTTCATAAGCATTTATTTGCAGATAGTTTTATGATGATTTAATACAGTTGATGTAAAATCTGGCTGAGCTGAACTGAGTGTCAGCCAGCCCTGTGTGGCTACTAAAATTTAGCTGAACTTGACATTTTATGCCAATTTATTTAGGTGAGGAGAGGGGTGCTGCTTTTGCGGGTAGCATCTCCTCTGCCAGCCTGGCTGCCAGGGCTGGTTCTCTTCCTGAGGGTCCCCACCATGAGCTAGTATGGGCTTTGGTGAACTGGGTCAGAGAACTGACCCAGGGGGAAAGGCAAAAAGGGGGGTTTGGTTGCTTTGGTTTGGTTGTTTGTTTTTCGTTGTGGTTTTGTTTTATTTTGTTTTGTTTTGTTTTTTTCTTTTCCTGGGCTGTTTTTCCTGCCCTGTGCCAGCTACTAAGGGCCTCCCAGAAGCCCTCCAGCGATACGACTCAGCAGTTCCCCTGCTGCGAAGGCAAATACAAGGAGGCAGGAAAAACCACACCAGTAAAACCCCAAAACCCTGTGAGACTTTTTCACCCACTTTGAAAAACTGTAGAAGTGGGGGACCCTGTTTGGAAGGACTGCAGGGTGGGTCCCCTTGGGCAGAGAGCCCCAGGTGTCCCATCCTGCCCCTCAGAGGGAGCTCTGGTGGCTTTGTGAGAGGCTGAGCTGCACTGTGCCCCTCCACGCTGCACACCCCCTGTCCCCTTGTCAGCAGCACTCAGCAAGCTGAGTGTGAAAAGAAGAAAGTGGCCAAGTGGAAGAGAAACTGAAAGCCACTCGCCCTCCTGGCTACCAGGAGCTTCTCTTCTGGCAGAAAACTGGGGTTGGCTCTGCCAAAATCACCAACAGATTTCTGTCTTTCCAAGTAATACTTGAGGGTTTAGATAATTATGTCAGTGCCACAGACTTTATTTTATTTTATTTTATTTTATTTTATTTTATTTTATTTTATTTTATTATTTTTTTTAATGTTGGATTGAGCATACTCTGAATCCCTGGCATTGCTGCATCAGTGTAAAAGGAATAGGGCTACTTCTATTTGAAGAGGCAACAGTGCTCCAGGCTACAAAAGATAACTGTGCTTTTTAATTCAAGCTTACAGCCGTGACAGCAGTGCAGGGGGTCTCTCTGCTGCAAATATGCTCAACCTGCATTGACTGATGGTTGTTATATCTGAAACCTCGTAGGTTGCCATGGGGAATGTGCCAGAATAAACATCTCTGCTTACTACAGTGGCTCAAAAGGCTGAGATGCAGCTAGATGTAAACACCTGGGCTGATAGTTAATATTTCTGGGATTTTATTCAAACTCTCACCAAGTGCTGATCTTGGTTTGTTAATAATTATGGCTACATTTTTGAGTCATACCAAGCCCTGGGAATGTACATTGAGGTCCTGAAGGGAGGAGAAATCCTTGTAGATAATGAGGAGGAAAGAAGGCCACTCACTCTTCACCTTCCCTTTACATCTAACTTTTACATTAAACAGTTTAGGCAGAAATTATAAGATTTCTATGCAGATCATTAGGAGCCCATATTGGGATGGAGACAATGACATACGAATGCATTTTGTAAATCTTGTAGAAATGCAATTCAGGAAGACAAATGCAGCTATTAAAATGTCACATCTTAGATATATTTGACCAATATGCACATGTTATTTGTAGGTGTAGTTTTTGGAAGTTACTTATAGCATTAAAACAGCAATAAATCCCTCATAGTAAGTATTATTTAGCTCCTATATTTCAGTTCTTTCCCCAAAAGGATGCCAAGAAGTGAAACAATGAATTAGAGGGCAGCTGCCTTTCATCAGCTCTCCTTAATTGCTGCCCTGGTTGCATTCCTGTGATATTGGCAGGGGACCTCTGCAAAGGCCACAGTGATGAAAGATGCTGTGGTGATGGGTGAAACACCAGCAGCAACCTGGATAACTGTGACAAGCATGGTTTTGAACCAGTCTGTCAGGGCTATGACTTCCCCAGGTGTCAGCCCTGCCCAGGGCTCAAGGAATCATCTTTTTTAGCCCACCTGTGAGAAGCCAAAAACTGACGAAGGACTCCAAACTACATTAGCAGACTACCATCTGCTAATGGAGCTGGGGCCACAGGTTGGATAGCTTCAGATGTAGTCTGGCTACCACCTCTCCTTTTCTATGTACCTTAAAAAAATAGCAAGTAACCTCATGTCAATCCCTTTCTGAACAGTGAGTTGTAACTACATTTTGTTTCTGAAGCCAGGGCATCTGCTCTGCTCCATGATCTGCCCTACACCATGGCACCAGGGGCCCTTCCCTGTCACCTACACACTCACTGTTCTCTCCTGCAACATTTTCCTTATGGCATTCAGCAAAGCTTGTGCCCTGGTCCTACAAATCCCCTCTTGAGCAGCAGGGAGCCTGCAGAGGGAAAAACAAAGAACCCAATTCTCTCGTCTTTGGATTTAGCAGACACAAGTCCTGCAAAGAGCACTGGTGGCTGGTTTTGTTGCACTTGAGTTTCTTGGTGGCAAGTTTGGCTGTTATACTTTAATTTTGGACCATTCTAATGAGCCCCAATAGTAGGTTTCCCCAGGAAACATGGGCATGTCTTTGCTTGGACTTTTTCAGGACTGCTGCTTTTCCTTTCTCCAACCTGTCCTTGAAATGATGGGGGTGTATGTAAGAAACCACATGTTATGGCATAAAAATGCCTGATCTCAGCTTATGCAGATAAGAAGCATATTTAAGCCAAATGCCAAGAACATCCCCTCTGCTTTTGGTACTGTTTTAAACTGGGGAGAAAGTAGGAAGATTAAAGATTAAATTGTCTCCTTTAGCCACCACACATCAGCCTGTCTGAGCAATGAGTGTGGGTGGTACAAGCCGTGCCCATCACCTTCAGCCTCTTAACACAGATGCCAAAGACTTTCTAAATGTCCTCAACCCAGCAGGGGAGCACAGATAAACAAAGAAAACATTTGCCATGAATCTCATATTCATTATTTTAAAGAGAAGACAGTGTCCTCTGAAATTGCTGAGGGATGCAAATCACCCTCTTAAAATCATCCACGGCTCTTGGTGCAACACAGGATGAAAAGGTTAAATGAACAGCATCACTTGTTGAATTATGTGCCAAACCTGTTTCACAACAGTGTGACTGTTTCAGTATACTGAGTGTCACCTGGTGATGGGCACAGCAAACTGCTGACAATCCTGGATTTTAGGTAAGATTACAAGGAAAACACCGAAGCAGAGGGATTGTTCCTGGTGCAGAGCAAACATCAGCGTGTCTGGGAAAGAAACCACCACTGCATTTTTGTGCCTCTTCTGGGTGAGAAAAAATGAAGTTTGGCAAAAATCCCACAGTTTTACCATACTTTGATAACTGTTATCTTCAGTAAGCTGAGAACATGAGGTTTACCCAAGAGAAAAGGACTCTCTGCAGGTTTCCACATTGCTATGGATTAACATTCTTCATCGGATGCTTCCCTAAAAAGCATTGCCTCCTCCTCTACATTTTTTTCCCTGTGAGAACAGGGACCTCTGCCCAGGCAGAGGCTTTGGCAACACAGTTCTCCAGGCAGGATATGGACCATGCAGCCCATCCCAGGCCTCCAGCAAAGTCACCCTGCAGTGAGAAGAGGGGACATGGCCCCAGCTGTATTTCTGCAAGCACGTGTCTGGCAGCCGCCCGGATAAACTTATGAGCTTAGGGTTGTGTAATGTTGTTTCCTTGATGGATCATCCCATAAAACCACCAAGGGATCCTGAGGCAATCTGACACCTGTAGTCGGCTGGAGGAGCAGCTATTGCTTTCTTTGCAAGGCAACTTGGCAGAGGAGGGCAGGGTATTTTTACCCCCACACTTTTTCCTCTCTGCCTGGTCATGGCAGGTTATTTGGTTTAAACTGGCTAGAAAACTGCTGGGTTTCTTTTGGAGGAAGATGATCTTAAGGCTGTGGGGATAGACAGGAGGAGGAAAGGGCAGGGCTGTGTAAAACCATGCTGAGTCTGTTAAAGGGATTTAACCACTCACATCCCTGTTAGGGTGTGAAGCCTGTTAGGGCTTTGCTGAAGAGGGTGAGCCTGGTTTAAGCTGGAGGAGGGTCTCAGTGGCCTCTGCCATCATGGGGATCCTGCAGCAGTCCCTCTCCAGATGATGCTTACAGGGTGTGCTCAGTGGGGTGGCAGCTTCAGCCCACACTCTGTCCTGCTTTTCCCCCCCACCTCTCCCATTCACACTTATTTGGATACAATAGAGCATTGCCCCAGAACCAGAGACCTCTACCCCAAGGATTTATAATGCTCTCTGTCCTCTCCAGCATACTGGAGATGAGAGGCAGCCAGTTCTGGGCCAACATGGTGGCCTGGGATGTGTGGTGGCCATGGTGGCTTTAAGGTGCCACACTCCTGTCCTCAGAGTGAGCTCTTGTGGACTGCTGCAAAGATGAAAGGCAGAGCTAAAGGCATAGGGGCAATTCTGGATACCCTGAGCTGATGTGCTGGGTCACTCCAGGTTGTAAGACACCAGGCTGGATGAGCTCTGATGGGTTTGTGCAGGTACAAGGAGCATCACTGCAGTGTGTAGGGCTGTGGATTTCACACCAAGAGCCAGCTGGCCCCTATGTTGGGACATAGAGAGAGAGGTTAATCCCTTAGGGAGCTGGGACTGCACAAGTAATTGTGGAAGCTGAAAGCTGAACTCAGGTAGCATCGTTTGTGCCAAAGAACCCATAGTCAGCCCTTGCTTTGGAAATGCTGCAGTGCTCATTTCATCTGAGGAAGAAAAATCTCTTCCAGCCTGGATAAGGTAACATCAATCAATCAGCACTGGAGCATTTGATTTAATGCCTATTTGCTGGTTTGCTTTAAATATTTAAAAATAACTACCTAAGAAATTGTCTCTTTTTTTACATCCTAACTGTGGAACACAATATTCTCCTGCTGATGGATTTGTAATTTAATCTGTTAGTTAATTCTTTCTCAATATTGACTTTTCAAGAAGCAAAACGAGTACCAAGACAAATAGCAAAAAAGACTGAGTGAAGAATATTTACACTATTGTTTGCCATATGTTACTCTTTGCCAAGCCATCACCATCCTTGTTACTATGCATATTATTGATCATTAGCTGTGCAATGTCCATCTTCAGGAATGCCCCCAGCTTATTCCTCAGGCCTCACCTCCACAGCTGATCTGTCCTGGGGAGTTAATTGTTGTGAAATTCATTTACAGATGATGCACAGAAACGTCAGAGTATATGGAAATGAATGAAAGATGAGAAAATGAAGAGTGGGCAAATGAATATTCAGTTAAGATAAGACACTTTTGTTGTTATTTTATTGTGGCTTCCCCTGGAGGGAGCACAGACTTAAGATGTCCTTGTTAGTATGTCTGCATGCTTTAGAAAACAGAAATTGCAGAATGCTTCTATTTCAGTTCTTACATTTTCCTGTATCAGTCTCTATTTAGGGTTTTTGTCTGTCTGTATTAACTCTCAGTCTTAGGATGACAAGGATGGCTTAGCACAGCTGCCTGTGCTCTCTGGACTCAAACTGAAGATAAAACCCTTTCTTAGATCTCTGGTTTTATTTCTGATTCTCACTAAATCTAAACATTTTGCTGATTTTAGAGTGGTGAGCACATCTGTCCAGCTGCCACGCTGCACACAATCTCTTCAGGGTCCCACAGCAGCCAACAGCTGTTCTGCAGTGGAAGGTACCTTTTGGGGTGCATCCAACCAATGTCCTGCTCCAGAGGAGTCAGTGGCGATGCTTAACTCAGCTCACAGCTTCTGAGCCTAAATCCAGAGTTGTGAACCTAGAAATCCTGCTGCTGAAGCTTGGAGAAGGTTCAGACTTCAGGACATGGCATTGATGCACAGAAAGGAGGAGAAGCCCATAGCCAGCAGCCTGCAGCCCAGTGAAGCCCACCCTGAAGGGCCTGGGGCACAGAGACCTGCTTTGGGTGATGGTTCATTGCACTGAATGCAACTCCTTGTCCCACTGAACATCATCCTTCTCCTGACTTGGTCAGATCTGTGTTACCACAAGAGTTACCCTAGTCTGGAGAAGGCCAGCATCAGGCACCAGCAAGTGGGGTAAGCTGAAGAAGGCCCTTCTACCCTCACATACCCTAACATACCCAGGCCTACCATTGCTAAAGGTCTCCGTGTTCATCACATTGAAATCCTCCAAGACCCCCTCTCCATCCCCATCTGTGGTACATGAACACCAAGCATCCAACTCTGGGTGCAGGCTTTGTTTCTTGGACAAAGGAAAAGGTTAGTGTGAAAAATGTCTTATCTGAGTTTAAAAAGAATGACTCAAGTACATTGTATAACTGTAATATATCTTTATAAATGTAAATATATGTACATAGTGTAGAAGTATAGATTTGTATTTGTTATTATATAGTACCAATATGGGGAATATAGAAATGCTCTACATGTGTAGATACACATTTATGTAATCTGTATAATTTTTGTTTATATATACACATTATATATGACACGCATTTGCTAATGTTACCTTTTGCATTTTGTATACCTTGTGCTGCACTTTCAGTCATGGTTGAAGAGGCTTTGACATTGTGAAGAGTGCATCTTTGAAGCACAGTGGGCAGAAAGGCAAGCCACAACCCAGCTCCACTTGGTTTCATTGGCCCCAAGGAGTGCCCCAAATCCCATCTGAAAATGTCATTTTGAGGTTTTGTTAAGATAGATGCAGAGGTTTTTACAGGTGGGATGGGTGGATTTGCAGGCAAACCCCTGTACCCATGCAATGGGGTAGCCCAAGCACTGAGTGTGCTGGGCCATTGCTAGAAGGCACAGACATCCATGCAAGAGGAGAAAGGATGATGGAAGACACCGAGGGAACTTGAACCATGCTGGTGTTTGCCCAGGGCTGGGATTCCTGATGCTGCAACCCATTTGCCACCACATGCTGCAAAAGTGGTGCATGGCAGTGGGGCCACAGGGAGGCAAAAACTAAAAACCTGCAAGGCAAAAATGAAAAACTCCCACCAGGAAGAGGGAGAATGGCCCTAAAGTGTTGCTTTCCCTGTGAGAAGCATGCAGTGGTGTTGCTTGTGCAAGGGGCAAGCTCTGCTCCTGGCAGTGCATCCCAGTCCCAGCAAACCCCATGTGGGAGCTGCCTGGAAAGAGTGTGTGGCTGGTGACAGCCAGGTCTGCCTCCAGTAACCTGCCTGAGCTGGTCTGCTGGTAGCAGAGGGAAAAGAAAACATCTGGCTGAGATGGAGGAAAACCCAGAACTGCTGAGCCACATGCAAGGTTCCTGTTGGTTTCTCAAAAACTTGCCCATGCAGAGCTGTCTGGGAAGGCTCTGCCGTGCTTGGAGGGAGAGGGCAATAATCTCCCCTGTCAGTGAGTACTCAGATTTATGTACATCCCCATGCCTTCCTCTAAAAGAGCTTTCCATAGAGAAACTGCAAAGCTGAAGAGATCCTCTGCAATTAGGGGAGAAGCTCTCTCTCTTTCAGCTAACACAAGAAAAAGAGCCACATGAAACTGTGCATTGTTAACGTGCTTCAGCTTAGTCACTGTGGAGGGTAATAAACAAGGCAGACTTGGTTGGGATAAAAAAAGCATCGAGTGTGGTGAGATTATGAAACAATAGGTACTGATAGAGAGGCAGACCAGAGCCAACTGCAGAGCAGAAGCTTTACTGAATGCCTGGGTTTGAATGAATCCTAATGATAATCATGGGCTACATGGCAATTCGTTTAAATAACGTGCCTCCTGCTTCCTCCCAGCCCAGCAGAATGAGTCCGTACATGTTAATTGCTTCATTTCGAAGAGAAAGCTCCTCTCTGTGCAGCAATGTTACTTTTTTTGTTTTCTGTTTATTTACACTGCCCTTTTTCCAAGCCTTTTTTGCTATCTATAAAGGCATCTGCTGCTGTCCTTTTGCATTTCGAACAAAGGTGTTTGCACTCAGGCTCTGAACCTGTTACAGGGAATTTCTCAAGGATATAGAGAAAGAAGTGATTGCTGCCCCAAATGAGACAGATTTCTCATTTGGAGGGAACAGGAGTCTGTGAGAATGGGCTGCCCAGGGAGATGGTGGATTCTCCGTCCCTGGAGGTTTTTAAGAAGAGACTGAATGTGCCACTCAGTGCCATGGGCTGGTAACCACGGTGTCAGTGGATCAAGGGTTGGGCTTGATGATCTCAGAGGTCCCTTCCAACCCAGCTGATTCTATGCTTCTGTAATCTATATGCCAGATGTATGAACCTCAGCACCACAAATCCTCTGAACTTTGTGAAGGGCTGGGGCAGGCTCCAGCTCAACCCTCTTAAGAGCCCTGATCCTTTCCAAGTAAAAAGTGGTGTGAAGTCTCAAAGCACACTCAGGAATGTGTCACATAAGATTAACACTGAGTGCATTTGCTGGGCATGCAAGCTGGAAAGGTTGGCATGCTAAAAATAGGTTTATTAAGATCAATAATAATAATAACAACCACAGATAGAATAATACTACATATAATAATACTACTACATACACTACTATTAATAATAATAATACTAGATAATAGCAATAAATAACAATAATAATAATTATAAGAAAAAGAAAAGAAGGTTTTAGCAAGATTCCTCACTGGTTACATGCCAGTTCATTGCTGAAGCAGAAGTGAGCTCTGCCAGGCAGCTGCACTACCAAAGAGTCCATGGGAGCAGAAGCAGAGCCATATTTCTTGGGCACCTGTAGCCAGGCTTGGTGTTGCTGCTGCTGGACTTTAGTCCTGAGTTTTCTCTCCCTGCTCCCTCTCAGTTCTCCTCCAAGAGCCTTTCTCTAAGGGTGATTAAAAACCAGTATTGATGCAATTTATTTATTTAGTGATTATGTGAAAAAGGAATGGGGAATGCAATCCCAGCTGCTTTTTTGCTCACAGTAGGTTACAGGTGCAAATTAACACCCTCTGAGTTGTATTTCCTCTCATGTGGCCTCTGTTCCCACCTGGCTGCAACTCTGTCCTCTCCTACAGGCTGCTGCATTAGCTCATGTCATTTGTAAAGGTTTTTCAAAAAGGTTTTTATGGGGCTTGTTTCAAAAAGTGTTTGTGAAGGTCACCCTGTCCCAAAACAGCATATTCCCCAGAACACTTGATACTCAGGCTTATCACTTAGCTTGGGTATTTAATTTTCTACCAAAGCCTGATGCTTAAAATGCTGCTCCCACAGTGGGATATTTATGAAAGGGTTACCATCATTGGAAAAATTAATTGGAATATATAGGAAAAAAACAGGACTGCTTATTGCAAGTGCAAATATTGTTGCTGGCAGCTATTTTCCTAGGTCCTATGGACTACCAGAAAGAAGACAGGATTGCAATTTGTTGCCTGCAATTTGAAAAAAAAAAATGTTTTCTTTTTCATTAGCATCATTAATGGCATTAAGTATCAAATTCCAGCAGCTACATATTCAAATGGTACCACAGATCTACACACAATACTGTTTGTAACTATTAAATATTATTTGGAATAAGGCCTTTATGGATGGTAGGGCACATTGCAGTGGGTCATGTTCTGAAGGGGGGCTACAAGAAAGCTGGGATTGGGCTTTTTACATGGGTGTGTAAAGAGAAGACAAGGGGAAATGGTTTCAAACTTGAAGAGGAAGATTTAGGTTGGACATTAGGAAGAAAATCTTTAATTTGAGGGTGGTGAGACACTGGCACAGGCTGCCCAGGGAAGTTGTGGCTGCCCCCTCCCTGTCAGTGTTCAAGGCCAGGTTGGATGGGGCTTGGAGCAACCTGGTCTGGTGGGAGGTGTCCCTGCCCATGCTGGGGGGTTGGAACTGGATGGTCTTTAAGGTCCTTTCCAATCCAAACCATTCTATGATTCTGTGATCTGCGGGTGTATGAGGGATTCCTTAGAAGGGGAAAAGGACCATTCCCTACGCTGGGTCCAGAAGCTCATTACAAAGATCAGCTTCCTCCTAGCTATAAGACTGAAGGTGCTCCACAGAGCTGGATCCCCCCAACCCTGCACTGTCCCAGTGTTCAAATTGCACTGAAAAAAAAATAAAACCAGGCTGGTTCCAAGTTTTACAAACTTTTAAGCTACAACTAATGAATGCCTTTAGAAGAATCTATTTTTGCACGCACCTGAATCTCTCTTGTTTTTTTTTCCTTCATGGTTTGTGTTTGTTTTCACTTATGTATTGAAAAAAAATACAGGTACTTGTCAGTGAAAGAGAGGTGGGTTTATGTGACTTACAAGACAAATGGATATATAATGTGTCCCACCACAGTCACTGCAAACCTGCAAGGCAGAGGGCTTGCCCCTGCTCCTCTTTGAGATGAAAGCTGTGGCCATACAGCCAGGCTTGTTAGAACTAGAATTAGGAACATTTTATCTTTTCTATAGATTGAAAAGAAAAATGCCTTCAATTGTAAGACCTTACTCCATCAAAACACATTAGAAAAGGATTTACCAAAACTAACAAAAGCTGTCTCTGCTGTGGATCGACAGCCTAGAATTAGTCTGAAATATGTGGCTCAGCAAAACAGTTCTGCTCCTGACAGACGTGCAGGCCCAGTCCAAACACAAAAGTTGTTTTACTTTCATTCTTCTAGTACTATATAATCCCCACACATCTTTCTGTCCTCACCTGGAGTGCAAGCAGATAATTCAGGAAAAAAATAATAGTAGGGTAACATGTCCATGAAAAAGGGGGAAATGCATTATTATGCCAAAGTACCTGTGTGTGCCACTCTGAATTACACATCTGTAAGTGTTGTGGAAAAATCCACCCCTCTCCAAAGCCCTCCAGCCTTTTTCTTGAACAACAGAAAAATGGTGTATTGGGTTATAACTACAGATCATACATTTCCCCCAGTGTTTGTAGTTGGATCTGTTCCCAGGTCTGGACAGCTCATGAGATTTTCTGGAAGTCTAGTGCCAACACAAGGAGAGCATGGGCATGGACATCCCTGTTGGTGTCAATGTGGACTTTAAAGTCAATTATGGGAACATTTCTTGAGTCTTTCCAAAGACCCTGAAATTGCTGTACAAGTGCTATATGCCCCTTGCTTGCTTTCCAGAAGTGGGGATTGAAACAGTCTCTCTGCTACTGCTGAATACCTTTTTCCAAAGACTTTCTTGGGAATGGGCTGCAGACTGAGTGATGTTTTCTAGAAAACTGTATGGGTCATAGCTGACCACTACTCTTTGGGGTGGGAATACTTTGGTCATTCTTCTTCTGTCTTGCCAACACTATTTATTTATTTATACTTTGGCCAGGACATGGGTTAACCAGGCTTTTCTGCAGCTTGCAGAGTTTCAAATCCCCTACTTCTAGGACAACCCATAAACAAACAGGGTTCTTCTCTGGGCAAGGGTCTCACTTCACATCTCAGGTCTGGTGCTGAAACTGGTTTTGTGGTTTGCATGACACAGGTGCTGGGTAATTACAGGTTATACAAGAAAGCACTATCACACCCCTGCTGTCTGTTGTGGTATTCCCAACAAATCCATTTCTGGCTGCTGTGTTACTGGCTCCCGTTGCATCATGTGTTGGATGCTGTGTGTTGGATGCTGCATGCTGGGCTGAGCAGGCTTCCGGCTTCACCCAATATGGACATTTTATTTTAAAGAACAAAACAAAACAAAACAAAACAAAAAACCATCTCTTTGTGGCATTTCAAAGCTCATGGGGTGGCTACTGGTAGTTAAAAGAAGAGTTAGAGTGACTCAGGATGCCTTGAGCCATCTTCAGGTCCTAAGCAATAACCACCAGTGCCCTGGTGGTTACATCTCTACACAAAAGATGTCATGAGTGAACAAGGGAACAAATTTATGCCAGATCCTGCTCCATCGACAGCTTGGTAGGAGGGATTTGCATGATTTACATCCTGCCACCAATGTAAATAAGCCAATGAGTATTTTTTTAGCTTTTTCAGGCAATTTAACACTGCAGGCTAGGATTAACTCAACAAATATGTTACCCTTAGCCATGGAGCAGGACTCCCTGACACTCTGGGTGCCTTTCCCAAGTTTTCCAGCCTGGGAAAGGGGAAAAGGCAGTCTTGCTCCCAGTTGTTTGCTGCTGCCTGGATTTGTGTAATGATGTTTGTGGAGCAGGGTGACCTTGTTTTAACCTGATGGGACTGGGAATGTGTATGGCCAAGGGAAAGGAAACCCACACTGGGCAAGAGGCTAACTGGGAGTTATAAGGAGGCCAGCTGGGCCTGGATCAGATCTGCACAGTCCAGCTTTGACTCCTCCTGCTTGCTCTTCTCTGGGTGCCATCCTGCTTGCAGCTCTGCTCAGTCATTGCAACCGCAGCATCTTTGTGTACAGTGTAAGCAGTTTTGCTGAGAAATTAGGACTTGTATTTATTTCTCTCCTCAGAGGATGAGGAAACCAGGACCAGGTGAAAGCACTGTGGCTAGGTAGGGCACTGAGCTAACTAGGAGAATGTGTCAAGACATATTTTCAGGAGCTCATGGACACAAAGAAGTGGGGCTTGGCTGCAGGCCAGCCCAGCTCCTCATGAAGACAAGATCTTCAAACCAAGAAAAGAACCCGGCAGTGACTGCTGCAGCTTAACTTACTCTTAAGTGCAAAATTACTTCAGGCTCTAGGAGGAATTTACCGATCAGGCCAACACCAGCAGCTGCACATCCTTCTGCACCACTGCAACGAGGTATAAATTATGTGCCTTGCTACATTCAGAGACAGGAAAATAAGGAAGGAAGAGAAACAAAGGGGAGAAACAGAGATGGCCCTAAAAGGGAATTTACTTTCTTACAGAGCAATCCTGAAAGCAGCAATCAGGTACTAAACAATAAAGCACAGCTAAGCAGTTCACTGCTACACAAGGTCACAGTCAACCTCCCCCCCCAACCACCCTCAGTGGGAGGCTCAGGTTGGAGCAACGGATGCAGAGCAAAATTGACATCCCAACCTGGAGGATCCAGCCATTTCCCCAGGATGGATCTGACATCCCTGGCTAAGCTTAGAAGGAAAACAAAGGGTGAGGGAAGAGAAACAATATCATTCTGATTCTGGGGAGGAGAACAAAAAGCAGTGCTGTTAAGGCTCGCTTCACAACGGGACAGCTTTATCAGTACCAGAATAGCAGTGTGCTGTCCTGCAAAGCACCTCTAGTGAGGAGAGAGCTATTTCAGTAAAACTGGATTATTTTTTTTTAGCAGAATAACACCCTTCTGGATGCAGAGAACAGCAATGCAGCTACAAGCAACATTTTTGACTGTTTAACACTTCCTAGCCCAGAAGCTGCTTCCTGCCTGCCAGGCTGTGTTAGCTGGGGATATCAGCCCTTCCCTCTCCTCACTGATAGAGCTGGCTTCTTTGTTCAACTAATTTAGACTTTCTGTGTGTGACATGGGGCAAAATACTTAGGGTAGAGCTCTACCAGAATCCTGCTGGAGTGGGAGAGGTGTGCTTGCCCACCAGTTAGCATCACCAACTCTTCCCTCCCACCCCACTGGGACAGCAGCAGGAGCAGCAAACACAGAGGATTTTGGTTTTTCCCTCACTGGCTGGTGCAGCTCTGGCTCTTTCTGGAGCCCCAACTTCCAACACTGTGCTGATGCTGCTGAGGAGCCTGCAGGCAGCTCAGGCATCTTCCTTACCCCCACCAGCATGGTTCTGCAAAGCAAAGCTTCAGCAATATGTGGAGTTACACTGAAAAAAAAAGGCCATCTGTCACTACTGCTCACTCTGTTTGAGGAAATGATTCAAACAGCATCAGCAGAGCTCTTTTGCTGGGTGACATGCAGCTCCCACAGGGATTGTGTTGACCATCGCTTTTTACGTAGAGACAAAGTTCCCCAGAATTTGGGAATTATCAGCTTTGGACAAATAAATGGCTCCACATCACTTGTTTTAATACCAGTGGGAAAATGGGCCTTTAGAGCAGATGTAGAAAAGATGATGAATTAGATGAGAAAGAAGGATGGAAAGAGGCTACAGGCAGCCCAATCCTCACTCTCTGGCAAAATACAGATTCTTAAGATAATTAGATGTCCCTCCCTTTACTGTACAGTCTGAAGGTGTGTTCACACCCCCTACTCAGAATACTTTATTTAGGAGTTATAGCTACTACATTCAGATTAGTCATGAGTGATTCAGACTGCTCAGACTTCGTTCCTCAGACAATGGAGAGATGGGGTTGTGACAGGCGAGGGTAGAAACAGGCTGCAGACAGTCCCAGTGCCTCATGCTCCCAAGAGATGTTCTGACATCTCCCCCCAAAGTGGGAAGCACTATTTCCATCCTACATACAGAAAAAGATGACTTTGTCCAGATCTTGCTACCAACTTGCTTCCACCAGCTTATCTCGATTTTGCCAGAGTTTACTTTGGCCAAGACCTGTGCTTTTCCCACGCAAAATCCTCACCAAACTACTGAAGCCTTTATGCAGTGTAACACTTTTTCACTTTTGAAAAGGGCATAAGTCATCTTATACTGAGTACAAATATTTTAATTCAGAAGGGAATTTAGGTTTCTCAACAATGGGGATTTTAACATCTACTGCTTGCCAATATAATGAGCGCATCCAAGAAATATGACTCGGGTCTTCATGTTTCTTGAAGCTAGGAACAATCTTGTCTGCTAAACATGCCAGAGTTTTCCATGGATGTGACGTGGTTTCTATTTTTGCTCTCTCTGCATTATCTTGAATTAGATTGCAGGCACAATGCAACCTAAATACTTACAAAAGCATAATTTTTTTTTCTTGACGTGTTCTGGAATTCGGGAAAAGTGACATTAGTTTATTTATACATTTCTCTTCACACTGAATTTCAGGCATTTTAGCATATGACTCCCCATAAGAATGTTCTTGCAATCCTATTTAATTCCCAGCCCACCTCTCTTGACTGCAGCAAAGGAAATTCCAGTGTCCAAGCAACTATTCCTCTTCCCTGGACGTGACAGACCTTTGGATCATGTGGGGAGATAAGGAGCTCTTCTGCTGACTCATCAGTGGGCAGATCAAGGGGGTTTCCTTAGGTTCAACACAGGGCTAGAAAAGGGGCTGGGGAAAACTAAAATGTCTGGCTGTTAAATAAAATTGAAAAATAAAATTTTAATATAATAATAAAATTAAATTAAAAATAAAATAAACCAAGTATAAAATAAAATACTCTCAAACAAGGAAGAAAATGGTCCTACCAAGAGCTTGGTTTTGCAAGTATTCAACCTGAAAACAATTCAAAAAATCAAAGGTTTGCCACGGTACATCTGAGACCTCTCCCTAACCCCAACCCTAACCCTAACCCTCCCCTGAACTTTTCTCTAGAAATCTATATGCAAGCTGTCAGTAACCTGAAAAGTATTTTATTGTGGAGCTGTGTGGGGGAAAGAACAGTGAGGAGGATCATTTGGCACTTAGATTTGTTCCAAATCTTCTGTTGCAGGCTTCCTGCAAATACCTAAGCAGTGTAGTTATGGACATATTTACACAATCAGGTCCCTCACTACAGCAAGAGATAATTGCTAATGCCATTTCCAAAATAATTGTGCTGAGTCTCAACACATCAGGTATCTTAACACGCTTAAGTATCTTGTCAGGGCTGGATCCTTGGGCCTGATAGCCTGGATTCAGGGAGATGTGTAAGAATCAGTGTTTTGCTGATTTATTTGCAGGCCCTTGCAAAATCCTCTCTGAGCCATGAGCTTGATCAGCTGTCAATATACAGAGTAAAATCAACACAAACTGGCAACGAAAATGAGTGAGCACTACAGAAGTGATGTAAAAACTCACTCAGATAAATTCACATGTATTGCCAGGACCCTGTTCCTTCTATTGTTTTCACACACAGCCCTATGCATGGCAGTGCATTCCACAGAAAACTTGCAGAAAAGAAAACTGGCATGAATCCTCGTGGAAGTCTGTATTCTCATGAACATTTCCACCTGAATAGCACTTCCCACCATCTCTGAATGCTCTTTGTAGGCCTGGGAGTAGAACTGCACTCAATGGAAATGAGGGACCCCATGCATGTCACAGATTCCTCTTTGCAGAGCATCTGTGTTACCATTTGGAGAAGAGGAGGCTGAGAGGAGACCTTATCCCTCTCTACAGCTACCTGTAAGGAGGCTGCAGGGAGGGGGGTGCTGGCTTCTTCTTTTGAGTGAACAATGATAGGACTGGAAGAAATGGCCTGAAGTTGCACCAGGGCAGGTTCAGACCAGATTTGAGGAAAAATTTCTTTGCTGAAAGACTAGTCAGGCACTGGAATGGGCTGCCCATGGAGGTGGTGGAGTCCCCATTCCTGGAAGTATTTAAAAACCATGTAGATGAGGCACTTCAGGGCATGCTCTAGTGAGTGATACAGATATTGATATATTCAATATATATTTTATGTATTTTATTTTATGTATTTTATTCAGTTGGACACAGTGATCTCAGGATCACCGAGGATCTTTTCACACTGTGATGATTCTGTGGTTCTGCGTCCTGACACGATTCTTTTCATGGAAGATGAACACTTCAGGGAATTCCTGACAGGTATTTCTACCTTTGTAATATCTAATTAGGATTTTAAACTTATTGGAATAATACCACCTGACTTCATCTACTCAGAAAGCACCATAAACAGTTTAAATATTATAAAAATAACAACTTCAATATTATAAAAATAATAAGGATACGCAACAGTATTAGGTGCCCTGTCAGTTGTATTGATCCGTGGATGAACAAATAAAGTCTGGTTTAGACTTTGTATCTTGCTGCTACACCTATAATCCCAAAAGGACTCAGAAAACATACAGGTTCAGTCAATACAAAGTTTTGCACTCAAAGAGACAGGGTGTCAAATTTTAACTTTCAAAGCTTTGACAAAACATTTGGGTACAAACACCTAGTGGAAACACCTCAAACATTTCACTGGGAAGTATGATTCATTCTTACAAAAATTCATTTGGTATTGGCAAATATATTCCTAAATCTTAACCAAAAATTACTTCATAGTGCAACTTTTATAAGCAGGTATTGCCTCTTGTTTCTCTGGGCAAGGTTGGGACTTGGAATACAACTGGGAAAACATCTGGGTTTATTGCCAGATGCTGAAATGACATACTGAGACATTCTTTTGACATTGGAGTTAATGGTACCCTTTCTTTTCTGATTAATTATCACCACAAAACTTTTTATCAGGTTCAAAAGGTGCTCTCTTTCTGTTTTGATAAATGGAGGGTAGTCATTTTTTATTCACAACCCTCCCGAATTTTGTAGTATTTCCCTATGTCACCAGTTACAGAACAAGAACTTTCCTGACTTTTACACAAGAGGTGTAGTTACATCAAGCAGTATTACACATGCACCTTACTGTTTAGGATGAGAAATGAACAACTTTGGAGCTATAATAGCAGAGTCTTTGTAATTTCTTTGTGTGTGTGAATTTAGCAGCTATTTTGAATATTTTATATTTACAAAAATGTTTTCCATTTCAAACACCAGCTTTGATGAAGACAGCCTTCTCTGCATTTTAAAGCAAGTCTACATAAAGCTCAAGGCAGCAGCTTTTACTGTTAAATATTCTTAAACACAGCAGACTTCAAAAAAGTTGTTAGAGAAAGCGATAAGAATTTCCTTAAATTTCCCCATGAACATGAGAAACATAATTCCACAAGATGCACTTTCATCTCAGTAGTCTTTCATGGCAAAGAGCCACTGTTGAAGGCATTGTTGAAAGATATCAAAAGGAAAAAGGACACACGCCTCCCCTTCCCTTTTATATATGTATAATATATATGTATGTGTATGTCATAATTTCAAGTTTGAAAAGCTGACAAACTTGCTCACAGAAACATTATGATATGTGGCAGCTACTGTAACAGCATCATCTCCAGGAATAATTACAACATGGTTGAGGTTGGAAAGGCTCTCCAGAGGTCATCTGGTCCAAGCTCCCATGCTCAAGAAGAGCCACCTAGAGACAGTTGCTCAGGACAACATCCAAACAGCTTTTTAATATCTCCAAGGATGGAGACTTCACAATCAGACTAACCAAGATGTGTGACTGCTCAGTCACCTTACCAGTTAAAGTGTTTCCTGATGGTCAGAGGGAATTCCTATGTTTCAGTTTGTGCCCACTGCTTCTGGTCCTGTCACTGAGCACCACTGGAAAGAGCCTGGCTCCATAAATCTTTTCATCTTCCCTTCAGACATTGATATATATTGATCAAAGTCCTCTGAGCTTCTGTCTCCAGGCTGAAGAACAACAGCTCTCTCAGCCTCTTCTCATAGGAGAGGTGCTCCAGAACCACCATCATCTTTGTTGCACTCTCTCTAGATGCTCCAGTACCTCCATCATCTTCATTGGACTCTCTCTAGTATGTCCATGTCTCTGTTGTACCAAGGAGCTAAGAACTGGACACAGCACTCCAGGTGTGGCCTCACCAGTGCTGTGCAGAGGGGAAGAATCACCTCTCTTCACCTCCTGAAAACACTTCATGTAATGCACTGAGCATGCCATTAACTTGGGTTGTTTTGGGGGGGGGGGGTTTTGCGGGTTTGTTTGTTTGTTTGTGGGTTTTTTTCTCTTCTTTTCTTTTCTTTTTTTTTTCCCCCAGCAAGGACACATTGCTGGCTCATATTCAACATATTGTCCACCAGGATCCCAAGGTCCTTTTTTGCCACGATGCTTTCCAGCTGAACAGCTGCTCAACATGTACTGGTGCCTGGGGTTGTTCTTCCCCAGCTGCAGGACTCTCTGCTGAACTTCATGAGGCTCCTGTCAGCCAATTTCTCCAGCCTGTTAAGGTCCCTCTGGATGGCAGCACAAGCCACTTGTACATCAACCACTCCTCCTAAGTTTTGTCTTACCTGCAAACTTGCTGAGTGTATACTCTGCACCATCATCCAGATCATTAATGAAGATGTTAATCAGGACTGCATCCAGTACTGACCCTCCAGTACACTGCTAGGCAGTCATCTCCAGCTTCATACCACTAATCACCATCCTCTGAGCACAGGCACTCAGAAGTTTTCCAACCACCTCACTGTTTGCTTATCCAGACCACACACCAAGAGCTTTCCTGTAAGGATCTTATGGGAGACAATATCAAAAGTGTTAATGAAGCTGAGGCAGACAACATCTACTGCTCTCCCTTCATCTACCAGGTGAGTCATTTTATCATAGAAGTTCATCAAGTTGGTCAAGTATGACTTCCCTTTGATGAAGTCACACAGAGTGCTCCTGGTGATTTCCTTGTCTTTAATGTGCATGGAGATGGTTTGAGGATTAGTTGCTACATCACTTTCCCAAAGATCAAGGTGAGACTGACCAGTTTGTAGGGCCCCAGGTTCTCCTTAACCTTCTTGAAAATAGGAGTGACATTTGCTTTCCTCCAGTGTAGTGAAATGAGGCAACCAGGTGCCGCTAATTGCCAGGGAGTGAGCA
Organism: Calypte anna; assembly: GCF_003957555.1. Lineage (NCBI taxonomy): Eukaryota > Metazoa > Chordata > Aves > Apodiformes > Trochilidae > Calypte > Calypte anna. The sequence continues at coordinate 170,722,514 of NC_044244.1, forward strand.
TGAGCTTGTGTCAAGCCCACCTGTGCCCAATTAGGATTGGCCCCCTGGTCCTGCTCATGCGCAGTGGGGGCCAACCCTAATTAGGGGTCCTGCATGAGCAGGACCAGGGGGCCAATCCTAATTGGGCACAGGTGGGCTTGACACAAGCTCATGCTCACTCCCTGGCAATTAGCGGCACCTGGTTGCCTCATTTCACTACACTCCAGGATTCAGGCACTTGTCCAATCACCATGATTGATCAAAGGTTGTTGAGAATTGCCTCACAACGGCACTGGCCAACTTCCTCAGCACTTGTGGGTGCATCCTATCAGCAACCAGCAATGTTAAGTTTGCTTAAGTATTCCCTGATCTGATTCTCTTCCACCAGGGGTACATCTTCCATGTTCCACCTTTCTCCCTGGTCTCTGGAATTCCTGAAGCCTCATCTTGCTAACAAAGACCAAGCAAAGGAATGTATTCAGTGCCTCAGCTTTTTCCATGCCCTGTGTCACTGCATCTCCAACCTCATTCATTGATCAATGGGTGCCCATTTTCCCAAGTCTTACTTTTATCTTCTATGTACATACAGAAGTCCTTCTTGTAGTCTTTCACATCCCTAGCCAGATTCAATTCCATTTGGGCTTGAACATTCCTAACTCTGTCCCTGGATGGTCAGACAATGTTTCTGTAGCCCTCCTAGGTTACCTCTCTCTGCTTCTACCCTCTGTACTCTTCCTTTTAGTGTCTGAGTTCAGCTAGAAGCTCCCCTGCTTACCCTGGAAGGCCTCCTGGCATTTTTGCATTATTTATTCATTGGAATGGAACTCTCTTGAGTTTGGAGGAGGTAGTCTTTGAATATTAACAAGTTTTCTTGGACCACCCACCCTTCCATGGCCTGATTATCCCATGGGACTCTTCCAAGATCTCTGAAGAGAACAAAGGCTGCTCTGCCCAAAGTCCAGGGCTGTGAGCTTGCTTTTTATCCTCTTCCCCATTCTCACAACCCTGAACCTCACCATTTCATGGTCACTGCAGCCATGGCTGCCTTTTACCTTCAGGGTCTTAAGTTGTGCCAGGGGAGGTTTAGGTTGGATATTAGAAAGAATTTCTTTACGGAGAGGGTGATCAGACATTGGAATGGGCTGCCCAGGGAAGTAGTGGATTCTCCATCCCTGGAGATATTTCAAAAGAGACTGGATGTGGCACTCAGTGCCATGGGCTGGTAACTGCAGCAGTAGTGGATCAAGGGTTGGACTTGATGATCTCTGAGGTCCCTTCCAACCCAGCCAATTCTATGATTCTATGATTCACATCCCCAACAAACCTCTCCTTGCTGGTGACTATGAGGCCCAACAGAACACATCTCCTCACTGGCTCCTCTGTCACTTGGAGGAGGAACACACTCCAGGAATACATTCCAGAAACCCCAACTGCTTCTGTCTTGCTGTATTATCCCTCCATCAGATATTGGGGAGGTTGAAGTCCTGATCCACTTTTTCTTCTTGGTGACGTGGCCTACAGCAGCCATGGACTATAATGTCACCTTTACCTCTAATCCTAACACAAACTGATCTCAGTTGTTTCCTTATCCATCTCAGAGTTCTATACAATTCAGTTGCTCTCTCACGTCAGCTACTTCCTCCTCATCTTCCCATTCTGCTCTTCCTGAAGACCCTGCATCTCTCCTGTGCAGCACTCCAGCCATGGAAGCCACTCCACCACATCTCCATGATCACGGTAAGACTATAGACTTGCAACTGCACCCAGATCTCTAAGTCACCACATTTATGCCCCATTCTGAGTGTGTTATTGTACAGATACTTCAAAAAATCATCCCAGCCTGTTGATTTCCTTCCTAGAAAGAGTTTGGACATTTCTCCCTGTTTGTGCTTTGCTTACATGCAAGCACTGAAGATGACTGTGCTTAAAATTTATTTTTTGATTTTCTGACTCCTTCTCATGACACAAGCTATGCCCTTTGTTCATTGAACCTCTCCATCCTCACTCTCTCCCTCCTCAGACTTTCTTGGTTTAAAGCTTTCCTAAAAAGATCAGCCATCCTATTGGCAAAAAGTAGTTTTTCCCCACTTAAATGAGGTGGATCCCACCACTCCCAAGCAGATGCTGATCTGCAAACAGAGTTCCATGATCACAGAAACCAAGCCCCCATCACCAACACCAATTCAACTAATTATTGATGTGTTATATTAGTACCCTCTTACTGGGCTTGCCCTCATCAGCAGGACTGGGACCACCACTGGGGCCCTCATGTCCATGACTACTACCCCAGAGCTCTGCAGACACTTTTGATACTGTCCAGGTTTTCCCAGCACTATCATTTGCACCCACCTGGAGCAACAGCAGAAGGTTGCAGTCAGAGTAAGGTCCTTCAGTAGGTCCTTCACAACATCCCAGATCCTGGCCCCCAGAAGGCAGCAAACCTCCCTAGATGATTGTTTGGGGTGACAGATGGCTGCCTCTGTCCCCTGCAGCAAAGAGTCACTCGTTATGACTCACCATTTACTCCTGGTAATGGTTTGGGGCTAGGTGGAGCAGGTTCTTTGGTTGAATGCACACCTAGGTCCTCTTCAGCATTGAGGAAAGGGAACCTACTTTACAGTTGTATGCCCTCAGGAGGGGCAGGAACCTTCTTCCTCTTGTTGCCAGAAGTCATGAGCTTCCATCTTTCCCCTTCTCCAGAGGTTTTGCTTACCTTGTTACTGCAAGGTAGACACTGCCTGCTTCGGTGATGCAGATAAGAGTCTGAAGCTCTTCAAGCTGTTAGTATCAGAGAAGATTCTGTATATCTTCTTTTCAACTTCTCTGATGTGGTGCAGCCTGCTAGCTTCCTCCTGTAACTCTCCCATCAGTGACACAGGTAGCACCTCTGTGATAACATATTTAAGAAGAGGAAAAATTGTTGGGCAGCAACAGGAAGAAGAGAGAAGTAAGAATATGTGGGAGTAGCAACTCTGCAGACACCAGGGGCAGTGAAGGGGGAGGGGGAAAAGGTGCTCCAGGTGCCTGAGCAGAAATTCCCTTGCATCCCATGGAGAAGACTGCGGTGTGGCAGGCTGTCCCCCTTTAGCCTGTGGAGGTCCATGTTGGAGCAGGTATCTACCTGCAGCCCGTGAAGGACTGGAGGAGGTGGATGTGCCCAAAGGAGGCTGTGACCCCACAGAAAGCCTATGCTGGGAGCAGGTTGGCTGACAAGACCTGTGACCCCATGGAGAGACCACCCCAACTCTGGAGCAGGTTTGCTGGCAGGACTTGTGACCCCCAGGGGACTCATGCTGGAGCATTCTGTTCCTGAAAGACTGTGCCCTGTGAAAGGGAATCCTGCTGGGACAGTTTGTGAAGGACTGCAGCCCATGGGAAGGACTCATGTTGAGAAAGTTCATTGAGGACTGTGTCCTGTGGAAGGGAGCCCATGAGAGATTAGGAGAAGAGTGTGAGGAGCCCTTCCCCCAAGGAGGAAGGACCAGCAGAAACATGTGAGAGACTGACCACAACACCCATTCCCCATTCCCCTGCACTGCTCAGAAGGTAGAGAAATCAGGGGTTAAGTTGAACCTGGGAAAAAGGAAGGAGTGGGGGGAAAGTGTTTTAAGATTTAGATTTTATTTTCTCTCTAACCCACTCTGATTTGATTGGCAATAAATTATATTAATTTCCCTGAGTCAACTCTATTTTGCCCATGGTGGTATATCCCTGTACTTATCTTGAGCCATGAGCCTTTTTCCTACATAAACCCAGCACAGAAGTCTCTGCAGTAGCAGAGAGAGAGCTCCCATGTCTGCTGGGGAAAATGCTTGAAAAATCTACCAGGGAAAATGAAAGGAAACTTATGAATGTTTTGTCTAACATAGATTACATATTTGACTAAAGCAAAGCAGAGCAGATTTCAAGGGGAGGTGATAAAACTGCACTCTAATCTCCCATTTCTTTCAGGTTGAAAAGTTGTGCTCAGTGCTATGATGTGATAGTAAGATTAAAACCAAGGAAAACACAGGCCACTCAGAATGAAAAGACAGACGCAGAAAATCATAAGGTGAAAGGCTTTGAGAAAGCTGTTTGTATTTGAAAATTTCAGAATCAGACAGTTTCTAAAAATATTTAAACAAAATCATTCATTAATGCAAATGCATTAACCCAGGAAGAGCCAAAACCAAAAACCAAACACCAAATATGAAGATTTTCTTTACAATAAAAATTCTTTTAGGAAGTATATTAAATATGACAGGAGGGAAAAAAAGCATCTCAGAATTTATATTCAAGGGCATCACATTTTAGAACAATGTCTTAGCCATAATAATTTATAAATGATTCACAAAGAAATTAAATATGCTATTCCATAAAAGAATAATCTAATTTACAATTTAGATGTAAGGCTTCACCATAACATCTCATACCCTTAACCTGGCTCTTCGCATACCCAACCTGATCTGTACTTACTCTCCTAAGTAACACAGCACCATGGTCCTCAAGAACAGGGAGTGTTCAGGTTTACTTTGCAAAGTTCAACAACAAAAAAAAGTAACTAGAAAGTGTCCTATAACTTGTAACAATAAAAGCAAATGAAAAGCTAAGAGAAATAGGTAAGTTTTATTTGTGGGTCTTCGATTGAGGGACTAGATTAAATTACACCTTTAAAAAAACACACAAAAACCCAAACAAAACATCTATCTGCTAGTTATGCTGTTATATTATTAGTCATTGTGCACAACTGGGACATTGCAACTCCAAATCACAGACTAGAAACACAGTGCTTCCTCTGAACAAAGTACTCAACTTCTGGGAGAAAAAGTTGGGAAAAAAAAATGAGAACTATCCATCTCCATAGGTGTCATATGCTTAAGAACTACTTGCTTTACAGAGTGACAGTTTATCTGAAATCCCAAATGTAATACTGATGTCAGTAATAAACTTTAGTATCCTTATGCATCAAGTACAAATCAGAGAAAAACTCTGCCCCCAAGCGCCCATTTTCTACCACAGAACATTGTCAGAAATCTCGTATTTGCAACACAGTTACCTCGTGTTGCAGTCAACATATTAATTCTGCAGACAACAGTCACGAATACTTACTGAAAATACAGATATGTTTCCTAAAAGTAACGTGAAGCTTTATTTAAGATGACACAGCTTTTGTAACAGTGCAGGGTGCAAATTTTCAGTATGAAGACATTCAGAAGATTTGCTGCTCAAAGAGGATCTTTTCGAACCCTGGTGGAGGTGTATGATAAAATTCACTGAACTGACAATCCAGAATGGCACTGTCATCAACTGCAGAAGAGAACCAAACAGAAGGAATCAGAGAAGGGACACTTAGAGTTTGATCCTCCATGACACCATATTCATGGATTATACACTCTGCTAAGACCACAAAGAATATTCCCCAATACATCCATTACATGTGGATTAAAAGTCAAAAGAAGTATCTTCAACAAACCTGCCTAGCCCTACACACAGGACACACAAGGACAGCAAATAACCTCTCTTTTCTACTGCTTACTTTAGCCAGCAATGGTCCTTGCTGAAAGAAATTACAATGGTACCTTTTATTTCACTGAGAGCACTAGCTGGGCTTCAGACAGTTCCCTTCAAGTATACTACTCTATTTCTCTAGAAATCTATAGATTGAGAACCCTGCCAGATACATATTGCAAGGCTGCTATCTCCTCAGCTGCATATTTCTCTGTCCACTGCCTAATTCTGCTGGGGTGCTGGCTGCCTGCAAGGATGTTTCTGGAGGTTTACAAGGTTGCAGAAGCCTGCAATGGTTGGTGTCAGACACCTGCTTCAGCAGGTGATAGGAGAGCATTCTTTAAATTGTAAGTTTTTACAATACTTCTCCTAGTTGTGGACTCCCTGCATAATCTGAAATACACGTGTTACGACCTTCAATGTAGAATATAAAAAAGAACCTGTTGAGAATTTTCAGAGGAAAGCTTTCATGTATGGTATTAGCAAACTGAAATACCCAACCAGCCAGAAAATCAAGATCTCTTTCAAAGACATATTTCTAAGATGAACCTGGTACACTAGCAACATGAGATCAAAAGAGAAAAGCTTCACCTCCATATTTTGGCTTGAAATTTAGGTATATCAGATCCCAGGTAGAAATTTTTCCTTTTTAGGCTCAGCTTAAACTTTTATATTTGTACAGTTCTGAACTATTAACCTAGTGTTTCTGTCTCACTTGTGCAGAAGTCCTTAAGTACTAAGCTGTAGGGAACAAACTTTAAGTCCACTTTTCTGTTTTACATTCTCAGGCTTGACACCATGTTTGCCTGCCTGATATATAAAAATATATCTGCAGTTCCAGTCTGAATCATGGGTAGGGCAAACATTTAAGAAACTCTCTTCCCTATGGTAAAATCCTTTCACATGACTACAAGTTCACATTAAAATAAGGACTTTGGTAGTTGAAGTTTATTCCAAGCGAGTACCACGCAAAAGCAATTTGCAGGCTGCAACTGTTACAGATCTATGCAGGAGTCACAATAATTACATTGAAATTATGCCCACTTGTGGAAGATGATAATAAGAGTGGCAATAAAAGGTCACTGCATTCCCCAGACATGAGACTTCTGTCAGAGAAAGCCATGATTTACAGTGGGCTAACATGCCACCAAATGTTTTCTAAAAGCAACCTGCATTCTCCATGCTATGTAAACCCATTTTCAAAATATAGGCAAGATGAAACAAATCAATTACCACACAGATTCTCTGCCATCTGTTGAGGGTTTTTGCACTAGGAAGCCCCGCAGTATTGCAGGGCAGCTACTGCCTGCCACAGCATTTTAGCAGCGCCATCATGTGGCATAAGAACACATCACAAAATGGCCATACAAAACAATTCCCACTCCAACAGCCTGGAAAGATGTAATTTGTCAGCTATACTGATAGAGTTGAAAAGGCTACACTGCATAACTAGAGTATTTTCTCTTCCCGTTTATAAAATTCATCATTACAAATGTATCAAGACATAAATGGTAACATTAGGAACCAACCATGAAATGAAAAAATTAGCCACATCACATGGCTGATGTGATGGTACCTAATGGTACCTCAAGAACAAAATTATTTTGAAAGGGGCTACTACTTCGATGAAGCTCAGACAGCAATAAAGATGAACTGGAGATGGCTATAGCTGTAATACAGGGGACTCAACAGGCAGTTAGCATGTGCTCCAATTTAAAAGCCAATCCAGAGAGTAGCATTGATCATGCACTGAGCCAGGGGAAGCTCAGTTAAGAGGCTAACAGAATTTTGTCTCCTTAGGGACTGAAAAACAACGGGCAAGTTCTGGAAGAGTAGATTGCTGAATTGTTGATACATATATCTTGGCCAAATTCCAGCTTCCATACTTCATAAGTTCTTTCTTAAGCTGCCTATGCAGGGATTAATTAGATATGGTTATTTGTTTCTTGTTCAGAACTGCTGTGTAGTATTGATGGTTGCTGACAAAACAGCTACCACAATTCACTCACTGATTGTTGGATTTCAAAACTGGGCACCAGTTTGGTGTAGCAGCAAAGAGCTATACTGCCATACAGCAAGCACTTGTTTTAGTACTACATTAAAGTTATTACTTCCATAAGACTAAACAAATACAGGATCTATTCATATTTCACCCTCAATGCATTTATGATATGAAAACTAACAGGCAGAAGTATCAAGCTTCAGAAATAAATCATATTGGCCCACAAGTCTACATTGCTTTGAATTTCTTGATTTTCCTTCTTCAGTCTGCTTCACAGGTTTTTTACCTGGCAATTTTTATACTGAGGGCAGCTAACAAAGCTAAGTTTAGACTAACTCCCCAGCTTGTTGGATGTAGACACTTTGTTTCCTAGCTATTAAGCAGCACTAAAAATGAGGTGAAAACGTACTTTTGTATCTTCATAGGTTTGTATTTTCATGCCATTTATTATTGTAGTTGCAAAAAGTAAAAAAAAAATATTGGCATGCGTGTCATTTAAGTGAGAGTAAGAATATATAGCTCACAAGATAGACTTGGAAAAAAAAAATATTTGTCCATGCTGTAAAAGTTTGAAAATCTTGAGCTTACCATAGACTACTGGGTAGACAGTCCCTCGGATTCCTGATGCTGGACAATGCAGGTTCTTCCCATTTAAATATACATTTAATTCTACATGGTCATATGTAATGCCCTACAAAGCACAGAAAATTAACAGAAAAGCATCAAGTTTGTATTTTTAAATACCCAGGATTCCCTAATGATCAATCAATTTGGTGCAACACTGCACACAACAACTTACTAAGGACTGTTTACAGAACAGATTTCCAAACTATTCTTCACCACATTAAATAAACACTAATTTTTCAATTATTTTCAATATTAAGCAGTTGGCAGTCTTATTGTTCATATCTCCTCATGGAGATAACTGCAGTAGTGATGCCACAAATTAAGTTTCTCTGTCCATATTTCCATACAGTAACCTCTCAGCTCATTTAATCTGCCAGAAGCAACAGAACACTGTTTCATACACACCACTCTAAATATGCTGACTACACAGAAGAAAGCAAACTCTAAACAAGTAATAAATTAATTATTTGTTAGCTAACTGATCTTTCTCACTGTTCTGGCATGGCTCAGTGTTGTCATTCAGTACTTCAGAAACCTATTTTCATGACAGAACAAAATAAACTCAAATTTACAAAAAAGTATGGAGTTTGCAAAGTAACACATGAGCTGCTTTTCTGTGATAAGTTGACTAAACCTCGAAACAGTCTGCAACGCTTTAAAAATATTTCAGAAAGGGATTAAAAGAATTTGGATTAGGAATAGAGGAGACTTAGAAATTTCATCTTCAGAAGCCTCAAACAGCTGACCATCACTATACAGGGGCAAGGTCACCCAGCAAGATAAAACAGTGGTGATAAATGGCCTAAATTTCATTGCACTGCTCCCATGTATTTTTGAAAAAAAAATATCAAACACAATATTGAAGAAATGACAGCAGTAAAACACAACCCTTTGAAAAAAATCACTTAAAAGTTGTTCTGAGATACCTGTAATACTAAGATACAAAAAATATTAAGATTCTCTGCTTGCTCTCAGTCTTAGTAATGTTCCCAGCGAGTCCCTACTTCATGCCTCTTCTCCCCTAAAAATACTTTGCTAACAACACAACTCATCTATCACTTAGGAGCTACCTCTCCCCAGCTCTGCCTTCTAATCATTAACACAGGAGCTTGAGTTCAGCTGGGCATGGTGCATAGGTGTGTAACACATTCCAGAACACTATTTGTTCAGGAAGGTCCCATCTGAAACAACACAGGATCCCTGTGATGGGAATTACCAGTCAGGTGGATAATGCAATAGAGCACTTGATGCTACTTTTTAAACTCTGGTGAAGTTTACCCCTCCTTCAGAAACGTATCAATGCTGAGAATAAAGTCCACTGGTATCCAGGTTGCTGATTCATTCAAACACAACAGGATTTTGTGTAAGCAGTTTCCAAAGCTGGAGGTGCAAGCTGAACACTTTGCCTGAAACTGCCAGTCTGACCACAGAGCTGTAAGTGAGAAGAATCTGTGACCAGCTGAGGAAGATAAAGAAGCCTTAAGAAACTCACCACCACATCACCCTCCTGAGGAAGGTTGTTTGCTGGTAGTCTATTTTTCTCCTCATTGTTGTAGTAGAGAGCTCCATCATTCCTCATCACCAGGCTATGGACATCTCGACCAAGTGGAATTTGATTCAAGTTTGCTTTCTGGGTTGCAACTCCAATACCCCAAATCCCTAAAATGGGACAACGATGTGACCAAAAAACCCAAACCAAAAAAGAAAGAACCCAACCACCCCCAAAAAAACCCAACAACCAAAAAACCACATTATTTTGAAGACTATCTGACTTAAGCAGGACAGCATGAAGGATGTGTTTTTAGCTAGTGCCATGCAGTACTACCAGTAAATATCTCCAGGAAATACAAAGATCACTGTGATTCAGCCCTGGTAGGCAGCTGAGGACCACCTAGACATTTTTCCCCACAGGGATGGAGGAAGAGGAAAGGAAGAATAAAACCAAGAAAACTTTTGTGTGAAGAGAAAAATTGTTTAATAAACAAAGGAGCAGTGGAAGAAAGAAAGAAAACAAAGCAAAACAAAGTGATGCAATCACTCACTACCTCCCAAAGGTAAACCAGTGCCCAGCCAACTCCCAAGCAAAAGATAGCTAATCTCCCTAAATGCCCTCCTCTCCCTTTTGTTGCTGATCATGACATTATATAGCATGGAACATCTCCGGGGTTAGTGCAGGTCATCCACTTGGTTTTGCCCCTCCCAATCTCTTGAGCACCCCCAATCTTTTTTGCTGGGAGGGCAGAATGAGAAACAGAGGCAGCCTTGCTGCTGTGCAAACACTTATCAGCAATACCTAAAACATTCCTCTGTTACCAGTATTGTTTTGGTCACAAATCTAAACCACAGCACCATATGAGCTGCTATGAAGAAAATTAACTCCATCCCAGACAGACCCAGTACAAGCAGTCACAAGTGGCTGAAAATAAACAGCATCTATCCTGAAAAAGAAGGATCCAGATAATTGTAACCACTTAGCTTAACTTTTATTCCCAGAAAAAAAAGTGAAAACAAACTCTGAGACTGCAGGAGAATGTAAAAAATAAATCCAACTAGCATGGATTTGAACAACACTATCTCCTTTTTCAGCCAGTTAGACTAGCCTTAGGGAAAAATAAAAAATTGCAAATATGATAGATCTTGATTTGGATGTGTTTCTGAAACTCATACAACATTGAAATAGTCAGATTATGAAAACATGCTCTAAAATGTTACAGTGATATGAATACACAACTGGTCAGAAAACTGTATTCCAGGACTACCCATCAGTAGCACCCTGACAAATCAAAAAAAAAGGCTCAAGTGGGGTTTGAGGTTTTGTATCTAATGCCCAAGGTTGGCTGGATACTGTTCCATACTCACATTAATGACTTGGACAACATGACAATGTGCTTACTAAACATACTGCCAGTACCAACCTGACAGGACTGCAAGCTCTTCAGAAGCCCCTCAGGTTTCAAGTGATCCTGACAAATTGGTTAAGATGTCTGAAATCAGGCAAATGAGTTTGCTTTTCCTGAATTATGAAGAACAGTGGGAAAGCAGGAATAGTAAGTGGCAAAAACACAGCACTGGCTTGGCAACCAGTTCATGGAATATAATATGGGGGTGATGACAGACCACAGGCTGAGCATAAGTTTGTGCCCTACTGCTGTGAAAAACTTCTGGATGTATGGTATGTATGAAACAGTCATACTGTATGTACAGGAGAGGAAGGACATCGACTGCTGCTGCAGCTAGAGCAGAGCATCCATTTTAAGCATCCTAACTCAAGACAAATTTAGGTCAAGATATTTTAGAAGAAATGAGAAAACCAATCAAAATTGTAAAAACATCATTTATAAGGAGATAGTGAAAAAACTGGGACCGTTTAAACTACAGAAGACTAAAATGGGGCAAAAATATATGAAAATTAGTTTCAAAAGACAAGTTTGCAGAACAATTTATTCTAATACTTACATGCCCAGACTGAAAAGGACAAAAGTGTGAACAAGATTCAGACCAGATTTCAAGAATCTTCCCAATGGTCAGGATGACTCCAGAGATGACCCTTAGAAGACTGTGCAATGACACTTCTGGGAATCAAAGGTTTTAAGCTAAGTGACCTACAATTCTCCAGTCTTGGGACACAGGAATACACAAGACACAGCTCACAGAGACCAAGAGAGCTTATTTCCTATGTTTCTCAAATAAAGTATAAGAGTGTGGACCTGATCTCAGAGATCTGTTCCAGCCTGAATGATAATTCTGTGATTCTGTAACATGGATACTGTGTCTGTGTGAATAATGAGCATATATGAACAACAGTGGCAGTGGATTCTTCCCTCAGCAGAACAGATACTAAAATTCCCAAATTAAGACTGAGCTGGGTTTAGAACATGTAGTTTTAAACTCAACAGCTGGTTTGACTGCAAGGTATTTTGGACAGATTTGTGTTCATGCTGCCTGCACTCCAACCCAGCTGAATTCTCTTGCCCAAAAAGCATCAGGGTCAATCTCCAGCTGGTATCATGAAGCCTGTCCCTGGACTAACACTTTCTTCCTCCCTTCCCCTACTCATTTAGGGGAAGAACAGCTTCTATTTCACAGTGCCTGTTGTTTTTAAAAATACAGGCTGATGTAAATGTCAGAATGCAGGCAAGCCTGGAGTGCATTCTGTACTAGTGAAGCTGATGACATTAGGAAAAACATAATGCTTTCAAATGTCATTCACTTTCAGCTGCCTTGCATTAGATCTGTGCAAACCAGATAAAGAAACAGGGTGCTCAAAGGCTCCTCGAGATAAGGCAGTGTCAGAGTAAGTGCTGCACATCTGATTGGAGGAGCAAAGTGTAGACCAAGTGTTTCCCTCACTTGGGCAAACACAGTGCAGGCTAAAAGGAAATGAAGGTAGACAAACAGCTACAAATATTGCTGGATAAACTGCATTACTTAAAGCAAAAACACTTCACAGCTACAGCATTTTATGTGGTCACAAGCATTTGGTCACCAAAAACATTTCTAAAATATGCTAACTGAAAAACATGCAGAAACCAGCATACAAAACAAGAGGGTGTTTTAGTAACAGACTCTTTTAGTAACAGACTCACCATTCTTAATATTTCAGATCCACAATTTCAAACCCCCCAAACTCCCTTTTACACAATGACAACTTACAAACTCCCCAATGTTAGCAGCTGCAAGGATACAGTTAGAAAGATGCATGTGCTCAGATTCTGAGATATGACCACCAATAGGCAATGAGACATACCTTCCAAGTTTAAAGTTGTACATTTTTGCTGACTAACCTGTGGACTGGATTTTAAACTCGAAATAGCTCTTGTTCTGATGCAAAGGTGCATTGGCTAAGCAGCCTCCTGTGCCACATATTCTTCTCCCATTTTTAACAATAACAACATCTGTTCCTGCAAGAAGAAAAAAACCAAAAAACAAAACCAAACCACAAAACATTTCAAAACATTTTAGAAGTCTGGAAACAGCCCTTAAAAGCCCTAAACACCTGAGATCAGTTTCTGTTCTTTTCTATCCCAAGTAAAACTTCGTTAGTCTGTGAGAACTACAATGATGGGCCATGTTTTGAAGTGAGAAAAGGAAGGCTGTTTTCAGGCCAGTTCATCTTTCAACCAGGATTTATTTAAAATCTATATACTGCACTAATTTTGCCTTGTGTTCTATGGCATCATGCTAATTACAACCCTTGCTCAGCCACATCAGAAGCATTATTTACAGGTTAGTCCCAAAGGGTTCACTGTGAGACCAAAGCTCTGTACCCCACCTCTATACACAGGAGACCAAAAATCTGCAAAATGAAGGAAAAGGCACATTGGATAGAAATGTTTGATGGAATTGCAAGGTATTTAATTATCCTTTGAAAAAAAAAACCGTTTTCATTAGAAATATGCCTGTCAATACATTGAAGAAAAAAAAAAAATCTGCAATGTTTTCCTTCTCCAGTGGAAAACTTCATCCTTGGCCACAGTTGTCACAGCCAAGAACATGGGAGACAGTCAGGGTCCACTGATACAACTAAATAAAAAGAGGCTAACAATTGTGCTTGAGCAGTGGACTCAGGATTGGCCACACAGCTTTCCTCCTAATTTTTCCCCCGGCTGTGCTGTAGCTGACCCAGATCACTTCACTGCTCAACTAAGCCCACGCATGGTTTTGAGGACAGCTCATCCCAAGGATGACACTCAAAGAGCACTAGGGACAAGCCCCTGTATGGCCTGGTTCCTTCTGTGTCTTGACTGCAATATCTTGCCCCCTCTGCTCTGAACTACACCATCCCTTGCCCAAACTGATCAAGGCTTCCAAGCCCTTCTCGGGCAGCCTTTGTCCCCTCAGACACCACCTCTGAGGCACACCCACACACACTCATAGTGCTGATGAGCTTCAAGTGCACTTATAACAAGGTCAGTTTTTCCAGAAAACTGCCAAACCCTTCTAAACCCTTCTAGAGTAGCAAAAAGTCGACTTTCCCGGTGCCAGGATGCACCTCAAGGGCCGGTGCGGTTACACCATATTAGAACAAACCCGGCACCCACATCCCCACCGCTCCGCCGTCAAACCTTCCTGCCGGCAGTGCCCGGGGACACACCACCCGAGCCCCCGGCTCCCCACCCACCTCCCGGGTTCCCCGCTCCGTGTCCCGGGGGCCGGGTCTGAGGCCTCCTCCGCCAGGCAGGCGCCCGCCACCGCCCCTCAGCCCCCACCCTCGCTCTGTCACGGGTGGCTTTCGGCCGTGGGGAAGGGAGACTCGGGCCCGCCTCGCTTACCCATGCGCTGCGTGTCGAGATGGACTGCCGGCATTTCCTTCAGCGGGATGTGGCCGGCACCTCCATCCCTGCACCAGGAGAAGCAGCAGAATACGGAGGCGGCCATGACTGGCCCGGCCCCGCCACTCCGCCCCGCCCCGGCCAAGCAGCGGCCTGCAAGGCGGGCCGGCTACAACAGCGCCCCCTGGCGAGCGGGAGGTGGCGGAGCGGGGTCGGGGGGCAGCGGGGAGGTGTCCTCGCTCTGCTGTCGGCTCTGGCGCGACATGGCGGGAGGAGTCGGGACATGGCGCGAGGCGGCGGGTCATGGAGGGAGGAGTCGGGACATGGCGGGATGCGGCGGGTCATGGCGGGAGGTTTTGTCGGGACATGGCGGGAGGTTTCGCTGGGACATGGCGGGAGGCGTCGGGTCATGGCGGGAGGTTTCGTCGGGACGTGGCGGGAGGTTTTGTCGGGACATGGCGGGAGGCGTCGGGACATGGCGGGCAGCGCCCTCCGAAGGAGAGGCAGCTCGGCCCAGGGAGACCGTGAAAACGAGTGTGCAGTCACCCAAAAAAACCCAAACAAAACAAAACCAACAAATGAAAAAGCCCCCACGCAAATAAACCCCATTATACCCCCACCTTTCCTCAGGAAGTGAAAATTTAAATTAAAAGGAGTGCGGCCGGAATCGTGCTCCTCCTCCCTCCCCTTCCTCCAGAGCTGAGGAGCGTGTGCTGTGATGTGAGGCAGCACACCCGCACCTGAAGGACAGTTCATACATACCTGGCTTTTTCATGTGTGCGTATATATGTAAATAAATAACTAAAAAAATAAATATAAAAGAGGTCTTATATATAAGAGGGCTTGCTGGTGATGATGGGCAGCTCGTAGTTATCATGTCCAACTTCACAGTGCTGGGCCATGTGGGAAGGGACGCCATGGAAATTTAGTGGTCAGTGATTCCTGGCTAGAAGTAATAAGAAAACCCTTTTTTTTCTTTTTTTTTCTTTTTTTTTCCTCCCCCCCCCCCCTTTTTTTTTTTATTTATTTTGGAAAAGGCAAGAGAGATGGGACTCCACAAAAAGCAAGGTTCATTCAGCCAAGGCTGGCAAGGGGAGTCTTAACTCTGAACTTTTTGAGTCTTCTTTGCTTTTAGACTATTTCCTCATTTGTTCAAAAGCTTTGGTAGTGTTTGCCCTGATCGACTCAGGACTTAGTTGAACTCAAATGTAAAACTTCGTCAATTCACTTACACTGCAAAGTACACTTTGGGACCAGCTTTGGGACTCTTTCCTAAAGACAGAATGCCATGGAATTTAAATATCTGTAGCTTTATTTCTGGCTGTCTCTGCAGCACACAGCATCCAGAACAAGGGCCACAAACAGGGCTCCAACAGATACAGTAAATGGTTGTAATGTGGCTATAGAAGGCCACCTGTACCTACTTCACATTTTTATTTATCTACATAAAATGATCCAATAAGTGTGCTGTGAACTGCTGATCTCCCAATATTTTGCAGACAGCAGGTCATTTAAATACACATATTTGAAGGCCTATTTATCTCTGAACCAGTTTGGGATTGTTGGAAATTGTTGTTCCACACAATTTTCAGCTGCTGTCTTATTTTGTGGGATTTCTCCTAGAAAGCTCCCTTCACATTTTATTACAGAATTCAATATGATACAACTGATGTAACCCATGTGGTACAATGTTGTATGTCTTTGAGGATAAAGGGTTAAGCAGATATTAAAAAAGACTTATTAAAAGAAATCTTCATAGGATGAAATATTTTCTGGGTGGTCTGGATGAGCCGAATCAGTCACACTTACTCCTTTACTTGAAACATGGGGTGAAACAGTCTTCCTCAAGTCATTCCTAAGACTAGTCTGATTTTAAGAGCAGCTATAAAATATGCTTCCTTTCTTTTATTTGACTTACTGTTACATCCCATAAGCATTTGGGGTCAAGAGCTCACTTCCTTAAAATGTGTCAAATGGGATTATTCTTGAACTTCTAAGAAGTAAGTATTAGGTGGGAACTGATGTTTGTTTTGTATGGAGGGCATCATGATTCTCATTGGTAGCTTGTTGTTCACAAAATTAGTCCCATGTAAGTCACTGAGGGGTTTTTATTGTCTGTCACATACTGTGGGTTTGTTACAGCAAATGCTAAATGGCAAATGTTAATATAGTATTAAAGAAAACCCTAAAAAAAGCAAACAGAAAAAACACTTAGAAAGATAGCTTCCAAATGACTCTGCATCCTGTTTTTTTTTTCCCCTGTGCCCCTCTAGCTCCTTACCCAAAATGATCACTGGGAATACAAACTCATCTCACCACATGAAGTCAGCATTGCCAAATCAGTTGGACTCCAGGGGACAGAGCTTTGGGGAGCAGAGCCTGGCTGTGCCTTGCTGCCAGCTTCCTGCTCCACTACTTCCTTAACTTGAGCAGCCAGTTTTACAGGCCAGCAGCTGCAGAACTCGTGAGGGAAAGCACATGCCACAGCCTGGAAAAGTTGTTGGTGCTGTTTTGGAGCACATTGCCTCCACTGCCTATGTGCCTGGTGGGTAGGAAGCCTCAGGGGACCGAGGTCAGTACAGGTCTTGTCCCTGTGCCCATTCTGTCTCCCTCCAGGTGTGGATCTTGGGTGCTGAGCACCTTGGCAGGGGCTGGTGACAGCTCGGTATCAAAATGGGTTGTGCAAAGACATACATGTGCCCTGAGTGAAGGCTCCAGCACAGGATAAAAACAAGCAGATAACAACACTGGTCCGGTGAAAGTAAAGCAAACATCAGCTGGGAAGCTGGGAAGAGATGTGGCTTGTTTCTATGCCTTCCTTGGAGGATGAGGTGAGCAATTCCAGCAGGATAATAGCACTGTATGTGTAAATGTGCTTATCAGGCTCTCTAGTGCACATTTGAACACTAGAGCTTTTACAGTGCACATAGGATTGCCCCAAGGAGATGAAGATCTGGGCTCCCATATTTAGAAGTATAATTGTGCTAGATAATGAAGAGTTAATTCAGATTCTGCCTTTCTTGATTGTGCATTTCTTTCACTGGGGAGGCCAAGTATTTAGGATCCTCCCACACTGGAGGAAAAATTATGCTCAGCATGCCTAAACATGTTTGCTGCTCACGGGGTTTTAACATTATTTCCTTGAACAGTAGCAGCAGAGACATTTTGTCTGGGAACCATGTTAGAAGAAAAGGGAAAAAAATGGTCCCATCCATTGCAAAAATGCAGGCATATTTGGATGTCCTTCAGAAAGAAAATGATGGTCATTAGTTTGTTCTCTAGCTCAGAACTTAATTCACAAAATACAACTGTCTCACATCAGCCCTGCAAAACAGATCTACTGGCTGCAGACAAATGTGTTTCAGAAAGGTTCCCTGATACTTCCAAACTCATATGAGAGAATCACAGAATCATCAGATTGGAAGGGATCTCTAGAGAAGGGGACTCTCTCCTGTTGTTACAGCATGTAACAATCATGACTAATCAGTTCTCAGGAAAATCATTCCTTTTAGTCCTAGTTGTGAAAAAGTCCCTCTGGGACTTTTTTTCTCCAGTGCCACAAGCTTCATGGAGACACTTACACCTGTGAAAACCAATTTACAAAGTAGTTATTAAATATGCTGGAATGAGTTTAATAACATCTCCATACAACTTGCACAGAAGTGAATGATGGTGCAGGACTGGAAAATCAAGGTCTGTTTATTGAAAGCAGTGCTTCCACTCCCAGGGTCAGGCCTGTGGTTTGGAAGATGATGCAGACAAAGTCTCAGATGAAAAACAGGTTGTGCTTGTACTTTTGAAATCTTCATTATAACGTGTTCTTGTGAGGATTAACGTTCTGTAGGAAGCCTTGTTTTATACAGTTAATCTGATGCTTGCCAAGTCATAGAAGAAATTGTACCTGAAAATTAATTTTGTTCCTCATTGTTCTATTTACTTTGGAGGTGATTTCTCCTTTCCTTTTTATGCAATATAAGCAAAACCTACCAGAGCAGAGCTTTGATCTATAGGCAATCACAAACCTCATTAAAACTGACAGGCATGCTGACCATGCTTTGTTCAGGAAGGAGCAATTAAGTTCTTCCACGCTGTAAGACAGCTAAAAACTAGAAACTGCTGCCCACGGCTTACATGGCCAAGCACTGAGATGAACTAACTCGTATGAGCAAGCACTAATTTGGGGAAAGTCAGAGAGATTTCTCCAGGGACCGCTTGCGAATGTGGCAGCAAGAGCACAGATTGGTTGCAGCTGTGTTTGCTGTGTGCATGTCTGGGACCGGAAACACCGCGCCAGAGCCAGCAGACAGTGGGAGAAGCAGTGGTGCATGGCCCTGAGAAAAAGCCAAGGGACAGCTTCTTCTGGGCAGGCATCCTGGCTAAAGCAGCAAACTTGGACTGCTGCACAGTGCTCCCTCCCATTTGCTTCCTCTGCGTGCAAGGAAATGGGACGTGGCTGTACATTCTTTGTAAATAAATAGGATTACACTAAGGAGATAACGGAATTCGTAATCGATCCCACTCCCCTCCTCCCCCCTGCAGAAAAATCTGGGAAAGTGTTAAATATTAGTTAACTGTGGGGGTCAAAGTTCTGTTTTTGAAACTACAGAGCTTTTCGGTACTGCCAAAATAGTCACCCGAGACCCTGTAGATATCAAGAGAGTCTCTGAAATTCAGACCTCAAAACAGCAGTTGATCATTTCAGTGACTGATGATACTTCATGGCTTTTTCATGCCTGTTATTTCTATGATGCATATTAAAAGTAGCTTTTATGGAAGAAACTGTTCTCTCTGATCCCTCATTTGGAGTGTTTAATCTAGTCCAGATGTATCTGTTGAAAAAAAATGCAGGCAGATACGATATGGTTGTGAAACCTTTATATACAAATAAGGTGTTTGATACACGGAGCTGTTTTGAATAGTTTCTTTATTTGTGTTATCTTACAGCATCTTTTAATGGAGCTGCAATCGGTGTCAAAGCTCTTGCTGATTTCTTTATATATTAAGGTCCCCACAGTGATTTCATGGTACATCTCAAGATTGTCTCTCTCCATTTTAGGGGATGCTCACACCAGCACAGCTGAATAAAACTGTGCTTCAAGAAGCATAGAATCATAGAAGAAGTCACTGTCCTGATGCCAGAGTGTACTCTGTGTGCTTGGACACCTCTGCAACAGGACATGAAGCCTTAACTTCCCTCAGTGGGAAGTAAAAGGCAGACTTCCAGCCAAGGATAAGGCTGGAAAATGCTCTCAACTCACCTCTTTTCCATGGTGTTTCACCCTAGAAGACAATTACAATCTGAGAAGGCTTTGGTAGCATGGCTTCAGAGAATACAAACCTGAGGGGAAAAAACCAACCAAACAAAGAATAACAACAACAACAACAACAAAAAAAAAAAAAAAAAAAAAAACAAACCACAGCAAGTTGCTTTTAACTCCAGCTACATTTATAAATCAGCTTTTTTGTTAGACATCTTCTCTAGCACAGCACAGGGGGTGCCTGAGGCCCAGAATGAGCAGCTGGTGTGGCTGAAGGGGAAGGCTGTGTTACTTTTGGCAGCAGCATTGGCAATAGGTGGCTGGAAGCATTTGTGAAATTATGGCCTGTGGGGGCACTTCTGGTTTATGCTGACGTGTGTGCAGGCTGCCACCGAAACAGGCCCTAAACAGGCCCTCTCCCTGGCTCTTCCTGGCCTTGGTGTTTGTTCGGCTGTGGGCTCAGCTAGCTGCCAAAACCAATTCTGCTGAAAACTAATTTTTTTTTTTTTTTTAAACTGGATTAGCTTTCAGTTCTGTTGGCAAGTGGATCTGGCCTAACATGTGGGCCATGAATGTCAGAGACAGTGGAGAGGAGGCATCAGGAAAGCATGACTAAGGGAAAAGGATGGAATTATCTATTTTGCCAGTAGCACAGTCTCAGCTTGGCTTAACCCCCTGTGTATCTACTTCTCAGGGTAAAATTACCTGTTACAGCTTGAACCACTTTAATGGCTTACTTTCACAGAACAGGGAAAATCTTGTTCCTCTTTCCCTTGCTCTTCTGATCTTAGACCTGATGGATGTCTAATCTTGCACTGAACTGGTTTAGCTTGTTGAATCAGCAGAAAACTAACCCAGGCAAAGATGAGGGGATAGCATTCTGCTTGCTCAGTGGGTTGAATCAACTCAGTAAAGCGTCTGATGAGTGTGGTAGAGCCAGTAAAGGTGAGAAGGACAGCTGCAGACAGCTGTGAGGCTGCTGACCGACCCAGAGCATACAGCCTTGGTCTCAGAAATCTCCTGTCATAATGCTCAGTAGAAGAGCCAACCTCTGGGTTCTCTCTCTATTTTAAAGATGAAAATAGGTGCCATCCCTTTGTCTAACAACAAACAAGTATTTGTCTTGTAAAGCTGGAAGTTGCCCCTATTTTATAATCCTTTCCAAACTCCTATCCCTGTATTTTGAACTTTCCCATAGATCATAGAATTGTTTTGGTTGGGAAACACCTTTAAGGTCATCAAGTCCAACCATTAACCCAGCACTGCCAAGGCAAGTCCACCACTAAACCATCCAAGCACCACATCTATACATCTTTTAAATATCTCCATGGATGGAGACTCAACCACTTCCCTGGGCAGCCTGTTCTAGTGCTTGGTAACACTTTCAGTGAAGAAATTTTTTCTCATATCCACCCCTGGTACAACTTGAGGCCATTTCCTCTTGTCATACCACTTGTTACCTGGGAAAAGTGTCCTAACATTTATCCCAACACTTTCCATCAAGATGGGCCTCTCCTTTAAGCCTAGATTTCCCTTGTGTTTGTTTCCTTATTAGGTAGGGAAATATTTCCACAGATCTACACATACCTATTCCATCAGCTAGAACTTTCTCTGAAGCTTCAACAAATGGCTTCTGGTGCTGCTTCAGGAAGACACTTCATGCTCTCAGATGTGGGAATGTAAGCTCCTAAGCAAACTGCTATTGAAAAACCTCTATAAACAACAGAGTGTTTACAAAATGCTTTTAGAATCATAGAATCATTTAGTTTAGAAAAGACCTTTAAGATCATCTTGTCCACCCATGAACCTAACCCTGCCAGTTCCTCCACTCATCCATGTCCCTAAGCACCACATCTGCAGGTCTTTTCAGTACCTTCAGGGATGATGATTTGAGCACTTCCCTGGGCAGCCAGTTACCACACCTGACAACCCTTTCAGTGAATAAATTTTTCCTAATATCCAATCTAAACCTACCTTGTCCATTTATATAGATACGCAGTATGGGAAGGTGGAATTACGTATGTGCAAAATGCTTCCGTGAGACTACAATGAGATGGAATGCACAAATAGTATTTGATCACTCTCAGGAAAGCCATAGTATACTTAAGTGTGAGTGCTGACCTGGCATTGTCTCTGTGCAGCAAGACACCAACACTCTGTGCTGGGTTTGCCCAGAACTTTAAGCTTTCATCTTTGGCAGAAAAAAAGCCCAGGTAAGGAGGGACAAGAACATTTTGAGGTGGTCCTAATGTAGAGGATATATCCCATGTAACCATGCATCCAATCTAATGCCCATGCAGTTTCTTCATTTATAAGGAGACAGAGGAGTACTGGATCAGGTTATTAATGGACAATAATGTAATCTAAAAATCAGAAAAAAGTTACATGAGAAATAAATGAATTTATAGTGAGTGAGGAATTTAAAAGGCCATGCCATCATTTATAGCTTTAACCATAACATTAAAGATCACAGCCTGGAGGAGAATGAGGGGTGACCTCATAAATGTTTATAAATATGTAAAGGGTGAGTGCCAGGAGGATGGAGCCAAGCTCTACTCAGTTACATACATAGATAGCACAAGGGGCAGTTGGTACAAGCTGGAGCTTAGGAAGCTCTGCATCAATATAAGGACAAACTTTTTCACTGTGCTCTTTCAAGCACTGGCACAGGCTTCCCAGGGAGGTTGTGGAGTCTCCTTCCCTGGAGACATTCAAACCTGGACATGTTCCTGTGTGACCTGCTACAGGTGACCCTGCTCTGGCAGGGGGGTTGGACACAATGATCTTTCAAGGTCCCTTCCAACCCCTAACTTTCTGTGATTCTGTGATGGTGTGATTCTGTGAAGGAGAAGATTAGTAGAATCAATAAAATCGTGATATAAAAATACAATAATTCTTGACATAAAAATGGCTTAGAGGGCCTACAAGCATTTACAATTGGGTTTTGACAGCACTTCCCAGCATTGGTCCTGAGGGCTTGGTCACTCTCAGAGCCACAGTTTAGGCTTGTTATTGAATGGCTTTTAAAATCTAGATCCCTGAACAATCAGAAGAAAGATGTGAGATGCATGAGGGAATTTAATTTCACAGAAATATGGTCTAGCCTGTGATGTTTCTTGTGTGGGTGGTCTTGAGAAATCCCTGTAGTGCTGATGAGTGACATGACTGCAGTGGGTGACTGAAGAGCAGGGGAGTGATGGGGATGCAGGAGGCAGAGCACGTGTGTTCTGGAACAGCTTTTGATGCCGTGTTTTGCGAAGTCTAACCTTAAAGTAAGTTGAATTTGGCTTCCACATGAGAGCTGTCATGTTCACTGAGAACTAACAGGACCACATAAAATGATGCAAATCACAAAGATTCTCGACAATCCTGCACTTCCAGCCTGTTTCACAGTCCTGTTATTAGAGGGTCCTTGTAGGCAGCACAGGATCCCTACTGTTCTGTCTCTTTGGGACTAGTTGGTAAGTTGGCACTGGGTTGATGGTTGGACTTGATGATCTTAGGGGTCTTTTCCAGCTTGATGATTCAAAGATTCTATTCTGAGAGCCTTGGTAGATTTGTCAGGCCATGTCACTCCAACAGATTGACCTGTAGGAAATGTTACAGCCAGCGTGTTAAAGCAAAAAGGAATGCATCTCCATCCATTTATGAAGCATGTAATGATGTCTGAGGATATCTGGCTAAAATGGTGTTTGGTTTTGTTTTTTAAGTGGTTTCAGGGGGTGGAAGATGCTCAACGGGATTGCCACCCAGCAGCACTCCTTGCTATGCTGTGCAGCACACGCCTGTGAGCCGCAGTCTGCAGGCCAATTTAGCAGAGTTAATAAACAACAGAAACCCGTAAACACCTCGGCGGAGGCACAGGCAGAGCCTGCTTGGCGCTGCAGTCCGCGACAACTGCCTTAGACAAGCGGCGTCCACCGCCCGTTCCTCGCTCCTGGCAGCCTCCGGGGCCTTCCAGAGCGGAGGAGGAAGAGCAGCGGCAGCTGCTGCCCCGGGGCAGAACCGGCGAGGCGGCCGCTGGCCAAGGTGGGTGGGCGCGCTCCGTCCGGGCCGGCGGGCAGCAGCAGCACCAGCTCCCGGCCCCATCTCCTCCGCAGGCCGGCTCGGGGCCTGCCCACCCCTCCCGGGCCGAGTGGCGGTGGCGGCGGGGCGCGGCGAGGAGGGGCCTGCAGCGGAGAAGCCGGCGGCCCTCGGTATCGCCCTCTGACCGCGCCGCCGCGGCTCGCCGAGGTGAGACTGGGGGGAAGCGGGCGGCCCTATCCCGGGCTGCAAGGAATCGGGGGGCGGTAGCCGGGCGGCCGGCGGCTTCGGGCCCGGAGGGGGCGGTGGCTGGGGCCGTCCCGGGCGCCGCGCGGTGTGGGCGGCCGAGGCAGCCCGCTCCCTCCGCCTCCCCCGGGCCTCTTCGTCAGCCCCGGCCCGCCATGGTGAGTAGCGGGCGCCGGTGTCTCCGTCGGCAGGAGGGGCAGGGCCGGCTGGGAGAGTGAAGGCCGCGGCGGTGTGAGGAGGCGGCGCGGGCGGACGCCGCGGCCGGGGCCGTCTTGGTTGGTTTCGCTCGCAGCCCTCCTGCCCCACGAGTCCCGCTGCCGGGGTATTCGTTGCAGGGTTCGGGGGTGACTTCGAGGGCCGCCCTCCCCCGACCAGCGGTGCCCGACGGAGCGGCTGTGACCCCCGGGGAGGCCATGGCCGGCGGGCGGGCCTGGCGGGAATGTCAGCCGTGAGGCGGGTGTCGGGGATCCCCCGGGCGGGAGCGGGGTTGTAACCAGAATCAGTGAGCAAACGCCTGCCCGAGAGGGCCGGGAAGGTGAGCGCAGGAACGTCCTTGGCTCTGCCCTTCCACTCGGAGGATTGTCTGGCCGGGTGGATGGAACGGTGGTGTTGGGGCTGGAGGTGCACTGGACCAGCATTGCCTGTTTCTCTGGGACTTGCGAGCTATCTGAGGGCTGAAAGTGTTGGAGGTACCTGGTACACCTGGAAAAAAAAAACTTGGGCCATGAAATAACAGGTTTAAAGCATGGCCACTTTCCTCCTGCTGTACCTGGAGGTCAGTCAGTTGTGCCACGTCAACAGGTCCACACCACTCTTCCATGAGGTTGTGGTTCCTCTCGATGGGGTAGAGCCGAGTTAAGTTCATTGCAGCTGTAAGCAGTAGGTCACACCTCCTTTCTTCCTGTCATATCTAAGTGAGAGCCTTTCAGGGGCTGATTGAACACACCAGTCTGACAAGAGGCCGGGGACATTGCTCCTAGGAGGTCCTTGGGAAGGAAGGGAGAAGACACCTCTTTTGACTGGTTCAACTGCTCCTGAAAATGCAGCCTGTTCATTTAGAATACTTGCACAACCCTGAAGAAAGCTTGCAACTCAAGAGCTATCTTTTTGTTTTATTTGAAGTTTGGTAAAATTTTGGTTTTGCTTTCAGACTGCTGCTGGCTGATAGGTCCAACTTGTGTGCTGAGAAGCGTGCTAGAGGAATTTCTTTCTGTAGCGTGGGAAAAAGCTATGGTGGTTGTTTTATGTTTTGATTTGTTTTGCCGTTCTTCTTCCTGATGATAAAACTCTAGAAATTGCTCTTTTTGATGGGTGACATCTGCTGGGTTTGTACCCAGAGAGTTTATGTAGCTCAGGTGAAGGAAGAAAGTGCTGTGCCTTTTGATCTGTGTGCTATGCATGGGGAATTCCAGGGCCATCCAAACCTGGATCAGAAGTTACATTGAGAAATTCCTGATGGCAATGTTGAAATATTGCTGTAGTTGCCCACACAAATTCCAAGTTGCTAATACAAAGGGATGTTTCAAAATCCGCATGGAACTTACCCTCTGAAATTAATGTCCAAAAGAAGACAGAAGTTCAGCTGTCCTAACCAGTCATGCAGGTTTTCAGTATATGTAGTTCAGTCTTACTGGTGGTGTTGTAAGAGAGGTAAGAAACCAAGCTCAAAGTCTTGTCCATTTCTTTCTTTAAAATCCTAAGTTTCAGTGATGCCATAGAATAGTTTTGAAATTCATCTCTATTTATAAAGCATAATTATTTAATTGGATAGGTAGGATTGAAGGGTTGAAGTGCATCAGGGCAGTTTTATTTTGATCATGAAACCTTTTTGTATATCTTTTTTTTGTATTTTTACGAGCATGAGTCTTCAATGTTTGTCCTGCAGTTTTGATGGAACGTGTTTTAGTAAGCATTCACTGCAGTGGTTTGCAGTCCTTTCTGTAAGGCATGCAAAGCTGCTTTTATATCTCCCTAACTGAGAACTGAGCTCCTCCTTGGAAAAGAAGACAAACCAGAGCAAATATTTTCTGCACTATGAATTT
This sequence comes from Calypte anna, assembly GCF_003957555.1. Lineage (NCBI taxonomy): Eukaryota > Metazoa > Chordata > Aves > Apodiformes > Trochilidae > Calypte > Calypte anna. The sequence goes on from NC_044244.1 coordinate 170,748,450, forward strand.
CCATTTCCTAAAAGACTGAGAACTGTCATTTTAGTCTTGTAGTTATCCCCCTAACACATGGGGAAATATTTATTTTTGTGCTGCTACTGTGGCTAAAAGCTGTGAGTACAAGTTGGAAAGAAAGATATTAATAAACAGGAAGACTCAAGAGTACGGGGGCAAAATCATCCTCTTCCTGTCATCCCATTCTTTTTATCAGTAGGAAGACAGAAACGAAACCTTGACTGTTCTTGCATTGAAAAGTGCTTCAAAATGACTTTCTGCTCACAGAAAATGAAATTGCTGAATGGGATCTGTGGTTTTAGAGGAAACCTTAGGTGATAAGTGGAGTCATTGGGCTGTTTCTCTGGGGATTTGTCCCTAAATGTAACGGTGGCCTTCTTCTGCATGATGGCCTTATCCTGTGGATGAGTAAAAAAGCTTGCAACTTTTCTAAACTCCCCTTAACCAAAGAAGCAGGGAGAATACCCCTCTTCCTCATCATCACTGGAAAAGCGTGGGAGGTTTTCTTACACCTCTCAAGAATGTCACTTTTACTGTGAAGTCTCACTGGGACTTTGTCCTCCTGTGACAGAAATCAGAACTGACCTTGCTTTTCTTCTCTGTAGCTATCTTTGCTTTGATACTGAATTTATTGCTCTTCTTGTCCTGTGCAGCATGGATCAACCGTTACAGCTCTCCTCTAGGTTCCCATGTTTGCCCCTTTATATACCTTTGAGGGGATAGGAACTTTATAAGTAACATCAAAACTAATTTAAAAAGCTCATTGGTATGCCTTTCTTTCAGAAGACTTCTTTGAGCCTTCTTTTTTGATATATCTTTTCATTTATAAAAGGAATTTTATTACTTACATATATTAATACATATTGTATAATATGGAAGGAATTTATACAAGGGAAACATTTTTCTAATTATAACTTGAAACTAAGTGTTTGAGAGTTTCGGCTAATACAAACCCTCACCCATTTTGGTCTTAGTTAGCTCTTTGTTTTCTTAGAGTGTGCTGTAAATTATAAGATGTCTGCATCTGAGAACTTGGCTTGAGTAGAGGCACTGGGAAGGTAATGAGCTGGGTCCCTTCATTGAGACTTTCCAGTACAAAGAAGTATGTGACCTTCCTGTAGGTCCTGTCAAGGAAAAGGAATTGCTGAGGTATGAATTCTCCAAGAATGGAACTGGAAATAGAGATTGTGGCTGAGTAAAAAAAGGGTAGCAGTTTTGTGATGGTTTGTCAATGACCATGGGCAGTTTTTCTTTGAAGTATTTTAACTTCGTGCTGAGTAGCTCAGTGGTAACACATTCACTTGGTTATTTAAAAATTTTGTTGGAGCAAGAGAAAAGCTAACTTTGTGAGTGAGTGGTGACTCCCTTTTGTCTTTGCAGGCAGAACAAAGAGCCACATCACATACTGTGTAGCTGAAGAAATTCTGAAGCTGGGCTTTTTCAGTCACCTTTAATTTTGCCTCCTTACTGTAGCAGTGCATGAAATTTGAAACTGAGGTTTGGATGCGCTGAGGAAGTGAAGAGTAATCACATCTTAGCAGGGCATATCAGCTGGGTATCTAGTGTAAAAATTCAGTTTCTGAGTATTGCATCAGTGAGGAAAGATGTAAGTCATGAACTTATTATGAGGACATGAGTTATTTTCATTCAAACCCTTGCTGGGTTTGGCAAGCCTTCTTTTCCAGCATTTCTAGTTGAGAGTCCAAAAATGGTTCTGCCTGGGCACTGAGCTGTTCTTGTGCCTGCCATCTGGTGGCCAGATACCACAGCTGACTGGACTGGCTGCATGGGCCCAGCTGAGGCTCTGTCATAAGGATACTGGAGAAGAAAGTAGATCCTTTTCTTACTGAGCTGTATCTCGGATGGAGATTGGGGTTTGCACGGTTTTCCTGGAGGAAAAATGAATTTTTAAAGTATTGTTACTATCTTTTCTTTCCTAGGATATGATGGAGCTCCTAGAAGAAGATCTCACCTGTCCCATTTGCTGTAGCCTTTTTGATGATCCTCGTGTCCTGCCTTGTTCTCACAACTTCTGCAGAAAGTGTCTGGAAGGAATTCTTGAGGGAAACGTGCGGAATGTGCTTTGGAGGCCATCTCCTTTCAAGTGCCCCACGTGCAGGAAGGAAACTCCCGTTACTGGAGTCAACAGCTTGCAGGTCAACTATTCCCTGAAAGGTATCGTGGAGAAATATAATAAAATCAAAGTAACTCCAAAAATGCCTGTGTGCAAAGTGCACAGTGGGCAACCCCTTAACATTTTTTGTGTGACAGACATGCAGCTGATCTGTGGGGTTTGTGCCACCCGTGGTGACCACACAAAGCACATTTTCTGTTCTATTGAAGAAGCTTATTCCCAGGAGAAGAGGGCTTTTGAAACCCTGTTTCAAGGCTTTGAAACTTGGCGTTGTGGAGATGCCCTCTCGCGGCTGGATACCTTAGAAACCAGTAAGAGGAAAGCTCTGCAGATGCTGACCAAAGATTCTGACAAGGTGAAAGAGTTCTTTGAGAAACTGCAGCACACACTGGAACAGAAACGAAATGAGATTCTCTCTGACTTTGAGACCATGAAGCTTGCAGTGATGCAGGCCTACGATCCAGAAATCAATAAACTGAACACAATTCTGCAAGAGCAACGGATGGCTTTTAACATTGCAGAGGCCTTCAAAGATGTGTCTGAACCCATTATATTCCTGCAGCAGATGCAGGAGTTCAGAGAAAAGATCAAGGTGCTCAAAGAAACCCCTTTACCTTGCTCCAGTGTGGACATCAGCACTACAATGAAGAGCTTCGATACCAGCCAGTGGAATGGAATAAAACTTGTTGATGTGGACAAACTGTCCTTGCCTCAGGAAAACAACACTCTTAAATTCAAGATTCCCTCAGTCTTCTCACGCAGATTTATAGTGACCTCTTTAATTTTCTTGCTGATTCTTGCTGTCACCAGAATGCCCATTGTGGAGTCAGTTGTTGACAATCTCCAGTGCTGGAAATCTCAGTTCTTTACAATGAGCTTGTCCTATCTGGCAGATACAGTGGAGATAGCAGATCATGCTGTCTTTTACTGGGAACAGATGACAGATGGAGCTTCACTTCTAAGAGAAAAGTGTAAAAACTATACATTGGTTGTACTGGATAATGTTGCACAGTTTGTGTGCAAATATAAACTGTTGTGAAGTCCCTGGCGAAATGCAAGAACTAAGAGAGATCTGAGGAAGAAAACATAGAAAGTCTTAAAATTCATTAATTTTTGTAAGACTTCCAGTGAAAACATTCAAAGATTCAAGTATTTCCAAGACATTCATGCTACTCATGTAGTTTGAGCGCTGATAAAGTAGATGAGAGAAACCTCTGAAAAACACATTGTTTCTGGATTCTTCTCTCAGTGATGATTATGAGAATATTATTCACTGTAAATCATTTTTCTTACCAAAATGAGGGCCAAACTGTCTACCTTAGTTTAATGTTAGCGTAACTGTAGAATAAGCTAAAATCACTTCCTAAAGGGTCATAGTTAAAAAAATTTTAACTGGGAGGTGGTTTGGAAAGAGGAAGTGCAGTTGTGATAGACAAGAGCACTGGATTGAGAGGCTTGTTGAGGACTGCCCTTCCACTGTGAAATACAGAGTGTGGCGTGCACATTCTGGAACCACCTTCTGTGTGAGGATGTTACTTCTCACTTCAGAAAGATACGTGTATATTTTTGTATAATCACATGGTGTAATTATCCTGTGCATTCAGATTACTGGTTATTGTTTACATGTTCTATACAAAATGTATCTTCAGGGCAAGCGTGAATTCTAGGGATAGAGGAAAATCAGCTGAGGTTGGTAAGAGAACAAGCTGCAAGGTAATATGTACTTTGTAGGCAGTACATATGTGGCAGTTTACTTTTCCAGCATGAAATTGTTGGGGTACCTGAGCTGTTTTGTTAGATCCATGATTTTCTAAAGCCTTAATGTAAACAGTTCAGTCAGTAAAAGGCATGGATGGGTCAGCCATGGGATGGCAGCTCATGCTCCAGCCCTGCAAAGGTGGCAGGTAGAGCAATTTCTCTTCAGTCTCTTGTCTCTAGGTCATAATTCCAAAAACTGTAAAGAATGATGGGGTGATTCCTTGGAACAGAGTGCCTAACATGACAGGAGTATGGAAGTTATTAGTGTTCAGAAGTGCTTTACCACCGGAATATATATATATATATATGTATATATATAGGCTCTTCTGCTGATACCATATTTTCACGTACCTTGTTTCAGGAGTGAACTAGATTTTCTGAGTGTATTGACTTGGCCATAAGGTGGCCAAGTGATTTAAAGTGAATTGTAAGCTCAAGTTTTCTGAAGTGCCCTTCTTTAAGAGCATACAATACTGAAATGTATTGCTGGAAGCACATCTAACCTCTTTTTTGCAGTGGTCCTATGAGTGGCAACGTAGAGAAAGAAAGCATTTAGTTGGTTCCAAGAAACAAAGGTAATGCTTGCCATGCTTTGAGGATGTTCCTTGGCTTATCTCAAGGTTTAATAGGTTGTGATGGTCAATTAACTCTCTTCTAGTAGTCCTTGCAAGCTGTTCATTTAAAAAATAAAATATTAAATTCCAAGAATCAAAGTTTCCAAGCAACCAAACCCTGCAAACAAAACTATTGTACATGATATTTACATCTTTGTTGCCTGGGAATCCTGTTACTGCTCTACACCTCACTCCAAACACTTGCTAAAAGCACTGAATGATTCTTGAAGTTCAGGAAGGATCAAGTCACAAACACATAGATCAGAGAGTTACAGGTTTTGAGTGGCTGAGCTAAGGATGAGCAATCGAGAGGTGGTCGCTCTGAGCGTGGGAGGGGTGAGATTTGTGACCCGGGCTTCTACTTTGCAGCAGTTCCCTGAGTCCAGGCTGGCACGGATGTTGAGTGATGGTGACCAGGAATTCAAGCTGTTAAATGGAGAGTTCTTTGTGGACAGAGATGGAACTTTGTTTAGCTACATCATGGACTTCTTGAGAACTCTCCAGGTCTCCTTACCTACTGATTTCTCAGATTATCAGAAGCTGCAGAGAGAAGCAGAATTCTATGAGCTGTACCCTCTGGCTGACCTCCTGAGCCAGGAACACTTGCTGAAGCCAAGGCTGGAGATCTTGGAAGTGCTTTTTTCTCTCCAAGAGACGCAAGCCTTTTTCCGGATCTTTGGTTCCTGCAGTACCACTGTTGAGACACTTGCTGAGCAGGTCACTGTGTTTACAGGGCAGCAGTCAGGACAGAGGTGGAAGAGCCCTTTTACCTCTCAGAAACCACTCATTCCACTTCCTTTGGAAAGACCTTCTCATCACGACATGGTGTTTCGGTGTGGTACCGAGTACTCTGCTGGTGACCACTTTGTGGCCAGGTACCCTCCCTCGTGTGTCTTCTCGTTGTGAAACTTCTTTGTGATTTCTAGTTCATGAAGTACATGCTGTGTGCTGGCAAACTCATTTTACAGAAACAATCCGACTGCTGTCTAAAAGAAATGAGATATGTTTTCTCCTTTCTGCTAATTTCATGTTATCTTTTTATAGTTCTGAAATACCCACTTTGATTTCTGTTGCATTGATTTGCCTGTTCTTCAGCTTTCTAAAATACTGTTCTGGATGCTCATTTTTCAGTTCTCTTGGGTCTTTCTCTGTATCTGCCTGTTCCCCCTTGCTCACTCTCTCAAGCTTTAGAATTTCATAGCATCACCGACCTTCTAGAAGGTCTTGAAAAAGTTCTTGACCTTCTAGGTTCTTGAAAAACAGAGTAAAATGAAGCAAAGGAAACAAACTCAATAAAGAGTACACTACTGGAGAAACCTCAAATCTCCACATGCTCAAGGTTCAAAAGACTTTCATATAGAAAAGGAAAAATAAAAAAGGCTAAACAGGGTTGAAAACACCAATAGAACTAAGACTGAAGTTCAGGGACTGGAAAGCTTTTATAGAGCCTTTTATTGAGGGGAGGGAGAAGGAGTGGATTATTAACTATATGCTACACAGTGGGTTTTGTTTGAATTCAGAGCCAGGTTATTTTTTTATTAAGATTACTGAATATCGGTGATTTTTGTGATAGCAGTTCTGTATTGTAATGACAACTTGTCTTTTTAAAACATGCTTTTACTGAGTGTCTCTATTGTATGGAGACATGTTCTTACTGTATAAGAAAATGTAATGTAATTTGTCCTTTGTGGCTGTTAGAACATCTAGAATTTTATGGAAATTTCATTGAAATAGTTCCAAAAGGTTTAAGCTTTCTGCATACGGGAATCAACACAGCAGTCCTTTGTTTATTTAAAAAAAAAACAAAACAAAAATCTTTCTTCTAGCTTTCTTTAGCTAAGCAAGTAGAAGAAAAACCACTTTGCTTTTGCAAAGCAAAATGTTTTTATGTATCAAACCTTAATTTTATAATGTATTGCTAATTTTAATGGACTAACAATTGGTTGAATAGGTTACGGCAACTTAAATAGTGGGAGAAATATTCCTGATTCTTTACTTTATTGGTTCACTCTTGGTAAAAAATTTCCTTTGCAGATCTGTAGAAAAGCTTATCTTGATCAATGGAACAAGTGAAGTTTGATTATGGTGCCTGCTGAATTTCTGTAGACATAGTCTTTGTGGTGCCATCAACTCTTTTGCCTTTTTTTGTGCTTTCCATGAATGTTTGATGTACTTCCCATGAACTGTGGAACAGTTTCACCCCTGTCAGCTTTATATTTTGTAATAGTATTTTTACCTGACTTCTGTTCCTCAAAATGTCCGGACTGATTTCTGATCTGTACTTTATATCAAGTAAAATTGTTTGAGGCAATGTGAAAATGATTTTCATACTTGTTACCACAAGACCTGCTGTACGAAGTAACTTTTCAATAAATGTCACTCTTTGTAGAGAGATCCTGTGTAATGAGTAGTGATGCTGTGGGGGTGAATGTGCCTTCATTGCCCTTTCTGTCACTCTGACCTGAGGAGCTGTTGCAGCCCTGTGTAGAGCAAGCCAGTCACCTCTCCTCTGTGAAATGAAATGAGATGGAGGTCATCACAGCTATTTCTTCAGAAAGTAAGATTTGGTGAAGGAGAAGTTATTCCTTTCTGTCGTGTAACTGGACAAGCAAAGAATTACAGTTCTTACAGTCAGGGAAAGAGTTAAACTGTCTTCAGAGAGTTAAATTATCTTCAAAGGTATTTAAAAAATATTCAGAACCTTGGCTGCTGTTAACCTGTGCAACTGTGCTGGCTTGTACCACCCAAGGACCATAGATTCCATCCTTCAAGAAGTAATTAAAGTGTAACTGCTTTTTTCTGATTTTAGGTATGTTTCCATAAAGCCTGATAACAGAAAGCTGATTAATGGCACCAATGTGCTAGGCCTGCTGCTTGACACTTTACTGAAAGATGGATTTCGCCTCATAAGCACCAGGACGGTTTCCAGTGAAGAAAAAATTGAGTGCTACAGTTTTGAAAGGATGAAGAGGCCTCCAGCCCTTACCATCACAGTGAACCAAACGCTGGGGAACTCTGGGGTAGCACAGGCAAAGAGAGGCCAAGTACAGAAAGGGAAATAAAGCCTTTTCCTTTCGTCTTCTGATGGTGGAAGAGGGGTGTGTCAGCACCAGTGGCCTTTTTTGTTGGATTGTTTGAAACATCAACTACTGAGGGAAGTAACAAACAAACAATTTTTTTTTCCAAGTGTTGGGGGAAAAAAAAAAAAAAAAAGCTTTCCTGACTTTTACTGCCCCACCCTCTTCAACTCTAAATAAAAGAGACACAGATTCAATACTGGGTTTGTGGACCAGAGTCCAGCATTTTCAAGGGTGGTTTTTGTTCTTCTCCGTGGCTAAAATTTACATCAGGACTTATAAAAAATCAGCCATTCCTTTTAGAAAATAATTTTTATGTTCTGTGCTGATCTGTAAGTGGATTTAAAATGCATTACAGTACACAAAAGAAATAAAAGCATGACACAACCAGCATCCCAGCAGTTTGGAGAAGTGGCTGAAGGAGAAATGCAAACCTCAAGAGCTGAATATTGCTTCTACTTGCAAAAGATAAATGTACACTGCTTCTTTTGCACTTCACTGAAAGCAGCATAACAGAAACACCCCAAGTTGTGTTGCTGTGTGGCTGCAGCCATGTGAACGTGGCTTTGTGAAGCCACCAGCAGTGTCACTGAAATAATGTGTTACTGTCTCCTGCAGAATGCTCCTCTGTTCTCTCTTCCCACTCTGAAGGCACGATGCTGCTCTTCAGCCCTGAGGATTAAAATGGTAAAGGTCTTTGTGAACAAAGGGTCAGTTAATTTTCAGAACTTTAGAACTATAAAAAGAATGAAAATGTGATAAACAGTCCTTCAGATGGAGGAGTTAGTAAAATTTTAAATAAGATAATACAAAGGATTTCTTAACACTGTTTTAAAGTGCAAAACATAATTGGGAGGAAGGCTTGGCAGAAGTGTCTTTCAAAGCCCTGGGAAAGTTAGTCCTGTACCATGCTTTGTAGAGATGCCAAAATTAGGTACCAAGAGAGGTAGGTTAATGAGGCATTATAAATTAAGACTCTCTTGTCCTCCCAGACAGGGAAGAAGATAGCAATAACTTCAAGGAGTCATTTGAGTCTGACTTCTGTTGTTGGTAGAGCACCATCTTTCCAAAGTTACAAACAGCGAAGTACAGCTCATTCTTGGATGACTGTTTAGATCCAACTTTTCAACAGCTTTAAAATATGTATTTATTACCTTATTTGCAGCACTTCAAAACGGGGGTGTGTGGTGGGAATCATGCATCTTATTTCTTGCCCATAGGAGTTTCAATGAAATGGATCTTCCCAGACGGGTGGTGCCACTATTGGACATCTCTTTTATTTTGCTGCCACATTAGTGGATTCTAGCTTGACACAAGTTCAGAAGTTCAGTGGCAGCAATGAAGTCCTCTTTGCTTGTTCTAGAGCTTTCTGGGTGAAGAATAATGTGATTATGGGACTACATCTCCTAAGCCATTTACAGGTTATATAATGTAGTAAATGTTGAGAAATGTGTGGATGCTTTCAGCTCAAATGGGATTTTTGTCAATAGTGTCAATATGTTCCTATTCCTCTTGGTATAATACAGTTTTTACAATGAGAACCATCATTCACTGGAACAGCCTCCCTGGGGATGTGGTGGAGTTCCTGTTTTTTAGTTTGGAGAAGAGGAGGCTCAGGGGAGACCTCATCACTCTCTACAACTCCCTGAAAGGAGGGGGTAGCCAGGGGGGGGTCGGGCTCTTCTCCCAGGCAGCTGCCAGTGAGACAAGAGGGCATGGACTTAAGCTCTGCCAGGGGAGGTTTAGGTTGGATATTAGGAAGAAATTCTTTACAGAGAGGATGATCAGGCACTGGAATGGGCTGCCCAGGGAGGTGGTGTATTCTCCATCCCTGGAGGTTTTTAAGAAGAGACTGGATGTGGCACTCAGTGCCATGGTCTGGTAACCAGAGTGGTGGTGGATCAAGGGTTGCGCTTGATGATCCCAGAGGTCCTTTCCAACCTGGCTGATTCTGTGATTCTTCTGTGATTCTGTGATTGCTGGAGATTTCAAGGTGCAGTTGGACAAGGTGCTGGGTAATCTCACCTGGGCTCTCTTTCCTACAAAGGGTTGGAGCAGATGAACTTTTGAGGTTCCTTCCCTGACTCTGAGGTCAGACTGCTGATTGCAGCATTTGGGTGACCCAGCAGACAAGCTGTGTGCGAGTCCTGTCCTGACAGGTTGCTGTACTACAAAGACAATGCTACTGGCTTTCTAAGTTAATTTTGAGGTCTGTGTACTGACTTCCTAGAGAAGTTCCCATTCCTCAAACTGGGATAAAACTGAAACCAGTAAACATGAGTACCGAGTCAATCAGTGACTGTTTATTGGTGGTGAAGAGACTTGCCAATAATAGCAAGAAATGTGAGTGACATTTTACAGGGAAAGAGGAAAAAAGGGGACTTGAGACTGTTTTTAAATGTCACATCTTAAATGATGGCTGACAGCAGCAGTGTAAACTGAGACTAATTTCAGAACCCCTTGTAGTAAGAGAATTATTAGTCCACTTCACCTACTGCAGCAGTGAGTTTGTTTGCCTTGCTGTAGCAACCACTTTGAAAACTCAAGTTGGAATTACATTTGTTTTGTTCTGGTTTTAAATAAAGGAAAATACAAAATATTTCCATTTTTAAAAAGCCCCAGAGTTTTAACCTATGCTGCTACTCATGTTTTATGGCCTTGGCAAAATAAATATTTGCTACAACCTTTTCAGTAACAACTTGTCATGGGCAAGTGCAGAGCACTTTCTGGTTCACCTTGTGGGTTATTTTTTATTCAGCACCAACATAACTCTATGAATGTTTTATTTTGGCTCTGGAAAAATATACCAGTGTAAGTTCCTGTCCTTTAAAGAGCCATACATGCTTTACATTGACCTTGTGTAATGACATACTGTGAGACTATCCATCTTTTTGAAACGAAGCACATGGCTGTTGGCAAGTCTGGATTCCCAAAGTTCTCCTACCATTTATTATTCCTTGGCATGGAACTGAGAAAGGTCACTTGAAGGGCTGGGAGAGGTTACTTGTGCACTTGCAGGGAGCATGACAAGGCTCTTAGTGCTTTTGGTTCTTGTTCTTTTTTTTTTTTCAACAGTTTTCTTACATAAATTTGAAGGCATCTGTGTGTGTCAGTAAGATGGTAGAGATTTAGAGAAAGTGCCTGACTGAGATCCTGAGTTTTAGTTGAAGATAATTTGGTCTTAAACTGGTTCTTTGAAGGAGAAGTCCTCACTGGATTTCAGTATACAGAAAGTGGCAGCAGGACTACAGGTGCTGCAGCTTCAAGTTACACTTAAGTGTCAGTACTCACAATGGAAATGGGAAGCTGTGTTTTTTTGCAGACAAATTAATATAAAAATATCAATTTACCAGGACTGGCTTGGGTAGTTGCTGCCCTCCACCTTCCAAAATGATTTATGCTGCTGTAAAGTGTTGATGGACCAGGATGGCAACTTTTCTGTGTGCTCTTTGGAGTGGTATGCAACCCATCCTGTGGGCACTGGGCACCCACTTAGAAGAAGCAGTGGCTGGGCTGATATTTTTACTGCACCTTTGCATCTGAGGTCCTGACCAGGCAAGAGAGAGCAGATGGTGTGGTATGTCACCAGGTGAGTGGCTCACACTGGTGTTATTTCCACAGAAGATAATGGATGTACAAGTTGAAGTGAATTTGGCTGATGGGAGCCCAGATTATGTTCTGTGAAATTCCATCATTTACTATAGCTTTATTTTTCATAGAATCATAGAATCATAGAATTGGCTGGATTGGAAGGGACCTCAGAGATCATCGAGTCCAACCCTTTTACCGCCGTTGCGGTTGCTAGACCATGGCACTGAGTGCCACATCCAGTCTCTTTTTAAATATCTCCAGGGACGGAGAATCCACTACTTCCCTGGGCAGCCCATTCCAATGCCGGATCACTCTCTCCATAAAGAAATTCTTTCTAATATCCAACCTAAACTTCCCCTGGCACAACTTAAGACCGTGCCCTCTTGTCTTGTTGAAAGTCATCTGGCAAAAGAGACCAATCCCCCCCTGGCTACCCCCTCCTTTCAGGGAGTTGTAGAGAGTGATGAGGTCTCCCCTGAGCCTCCTCTTCTCCAGGCTGAACACCCCCAGCTCCCTCAGCCTTTCCTCACAGGGTCTGTGCTCAAGTCCCTTCACCAGCCTGGTTGCCCTCTTTTGGACCTGCTCCAGGACCTTCCTAAACTGAGGGGCCCAGAACTGGACACAGTACTCCAGGTGTGGCCTCACCAGCGCTGAGTACAGGGGCAGAATCCCTTCCTTGGACCTGCTGGCGATGCTGTTCCTGATACAGGCCAGGATGCCATTGGCCTTCTTGGCCACCTGGGCACACTGCTGGCTCATGTTCAGCTTCCTGTCAATCCAGACTCCCAGGTCCCTTTCTGCCTGGCTGCTCTCCAGCCACTCTGTGCCCAGCCTGGAGCTCCCCATGGGGTTGTTGTGGCCAAAGTGCAGGACCCGGCACTTGGCCGTGTTAAACCTCACCCCGTTGGAATCAGCCCAACTCTCCAGTCTGTCCAGGTCCCTCTGCAGAGCCCTCCTGCCTTCCAGCTGATCCACACTTCCCCCCAGCTTAGTGTCATCTGCAAATTTGCTGATGATGGACTCAATCCTCTCATCTAAATCATCAATGAAGATATTGAACAGAACTGGGCCCAACACTGATCCCTGGGGGACACCACTAGTGACCGGCTGCCAACTGGATGCAGCCCCGTTCAGCACCACTCTCTGGGCCCGGCCCTCCAGCCAGTTCTTAATCCAGCACGGGGTGCTCCTGTCCAAGCTGCGGGACAGGCTACAAGCCTGAGTGATTTTAAAAGCCTTCTGGGCAAAACCAGATTATGTGTCAAGCAGCACTTTCACCCAAATCTTGGCAAGCAAGTCAACTCTAGTATCTCACAATATGATCTTTGCTGGTGACTTGGTCCTCCTTTTGCACAGAGCAGAACCTGGAGCTCTGATCTCTCACATCCAGATCTTCTTGATTAAACTGGAATGAGATTTTTAAACATTTAGGCTTTTTTTTTTTTTCCCAGTGAAGCTGGAATTTGTGATCACTGACACGATCCACTTCTAGTCATTGCTAACTTTCTCAAGAGAGTTCCTTTTCACTAAGAAGGTGCAAAACTTGCTGATTTCAGTAAACTTACAGCTATATTTGCCACTTTATTCTTACTTGGATTCAGCAAAAAAATGCACAGTTCCACTGCCTGAGATGCTAGAAACTGAGTGCTTTAGTGCTGGGGGGCAGCCCTCTCACTGTCTTATGCTGAGTAGTGAGCTCTCTTCTGCTTTTTAAGACATGAGCAGACACCCAAGTCAGTAAAATCACTGGAGGGTAAAGAAACTACAAGGTAAGGTAACATCAGAGTTCTGCACTGCAGTTTACATGGCAGAAGTAGATAACTGAAAGAGCTTGGCTGTTAGATAGTTTACTGCTAGACTTGATAGATGGAGATGATTTGGAAATATAAATCGTAACTTGTCATACATTTTCTTTTTTAATCATATATAGTTTTCTTTCCTGATATAGTTTATAGTTACAGTTTTCTTCCTTAATCATATATAGTTGGATTTCATCCTGTATTTGTATATTCAAGACTGTAAAGAGCTTTACCAATAAGTTCTTGAGGTGCCTGTTGGATAACCCAACAGGACAGAACCCTTTTCCCATTCCTCTGTTTTTTGCACCATGTTGATTTTTTTCATAGTAACTGAATACAGATTTTGTGCTTTTAAGTAACTTTTTATGTGCTTCTTCACATACTGGGAAATCCTCCTATGTCCTTCATATTTTTTTGAGACATGTCATTTATTTACCACTTGAATTGTTCGGGAATCTGCTGATACCAGGGAGGAGAATCTGATGCAAAACACATTTCTGTTCTTTAGGTATTGATTTAAATATGATAATTCATGAGAGGTTTTGTTCTTTTAGGAAGTGCAGTCACTGTATTCTTGTAGGTTCTACAGTCAGTGCTTGTAAGATTGTGTAACTGATAAAGAACATAAGTTTAAATAAGACTATTGCAATTGATACCACGTTTAAACTAAAAAAAAACCCAAACCCTGATCTCTTAGTGCTGGTAGTTTTTTCCCTAAATAATTCCAAACCATTTCTCACTTCCCTGGATAGCTGAATCTTGTGGAAATAGTAGAAGACTCCACCCTCAGATGCCATATATGAGGAATTAGTAGATATAGGGTAGAAGAATGATGCTGGAGTAGTTGCATTCTGTTCTGCTTCCACAGGCTTGCAAACAGGGGTAGTAACTTCTGACCCTGGAGAAACTTTTCTCCACACTGGGCTGTTCTCACTTTTTACCCATTTTGGTCAGTTTCCAGATTTCCAGTGCTAAAAAATAACTCTTTTTATCTGAGCTGAGCAAAGCTGATGTGCTTTAATCTGTCTCTGGAGGGGAAAACTGTAAGGTATATCCAACACACAACCTGGGTGATAACTCCCTTTCGACCTGCAGCTGATTTCAGTACCAGAAAGCCAGCAAAGTGGATCTTCAGTCCTGCTTGAGTTCACAACAAAGTGTTCAGAACTTTTAATTTTAATATTTTTATTTATTTATATATATATTTTTAATTGTTCCTAGATTGCTGGAAAGTGTTATTGAATATTCATTGGGAAAAAAAAACGGGAGGGAAAAAAAACTGGAGCTATCCAAGAGGGGGTGGGAAACTCATTGCCTCCTGGTCCTTCCCTGCTTTGTGCTGAACCATTGCCTGCCTTTAGCTTTACAAGGTTTATTTTTATTGATTTTCAACAATAAACACTGGGAGTATCTACAATAAAAGATTTACAGCACATCTCGAAGAAACACAGCTCCCTCCCAGATTATATTGATCTACTCCCAGCTGCTACTGGACCAGTGTATAAAAGCCCAAATCAAGTCCAGTGATGGACAACTTCCTCTCTCTAGTGACAGATGAATATGACTGCTACGTCTTCAGAAAACAATAAAAGGGAAGGGAGCGACTCTCCTTCTTTGACCGTATCTTCAACAGCCCAGTTAAATCTGTCAGCTCAGTGTAACCCACATAAATAAAGAATTTGGGAACCAAGGGAACTGCTAGTGCATCTGAAGCTTCCCATTCTTTGAAGCAGCCTCTCCTGCTGCAGTTAGGCCATAATTAGTCACAGAAGGCCTTGTTGTGACTAGTAAATGGATGGACCAACAATGATCTGAATAGTCTGGAACTGGCTGGAGACATGCCTGGAGCCCTGAATATTCTCAGATGGGTGGGTGGGATGTAAATCACTAGTCATCACATCAAATACAAAATAAATCTGACTCCTATTAAAAAAAAAAAAAGGGGGGGAGGGGGAGGGGCGGGGGAGAATGTCAGTTTTCTAGACCATCATGTAGTTTCTGCTGAAATAACCCCAATAAGTGTGATCTGAAGTGTGAATTTTTCCAAGATTCCTTCCTCCACTTCTACTCTGTTTCCCTTCTAATGCAATGGTTCAATAATTGGTGGCTTCTTTCTGGTTGGTGAGATGATGAATGTAGCCCTAAAGGTTGGAAAGAGTAATGTGTCCAAGCCTACTTTGGATAATGAATTTAGGGCTCTGCTTTCTAAGCAACATTCTGCTACACCAGTCAGCTGAGAGCTTGCTGAAATTGAAGAATTAAGCATTGCAACATTGTTCCATCCTGATTCTCCATTGGAAAAAGATTGGAAACATCAAGTCTGGGGTTTTACTAGTATTTTGGAGCTAGGAACTTTCCATTTCAAAGGCACTTTGTAGCTTTCATTGAGGGCCTTCTGAAAAGACTGGTCTATGTTTTTTGTTATTTGTTCCCCAGTGATAACTAAAGTGAGTAATAAAATAATTGCTGACATATCCTTTTATTTACAGTGTTCAACAGTAGACAGAAGGCACTGCTGATCTTCTATCCTTTAATCTTTTTGTCTTTTTACTACACCTTCAGATCACTCTTTGGCCTGGCCACTGGTGGAATAAAGCAGATGGTTACGTGATAAGTGCACGTAGGGACTCATAGGAGAAAGCAAACTCACTTCTTTCCCATTACATGGGAAGAGTTAAGGAATAAATTAATCTGGAAAGAGTCACTGCCTTTGTGGAAAGAGAGAGACACAACTTATTGTATTTAAGGGAAGACATTTAACAGATCTGTCAGAAATTTCAATGCCAGCAGATAAGGAAAAGCAGATCATCTTATAGGGGTGAGTGAATGGGTGGGTGAAAGCTACTAAGGGAATGTGGAAAAGGCACAGAATGACTTAGATGGCACAGAATGACTTAGCTTTCCTGTGACTACAGAGACATTTTCTTTCTTTCTCAGTGTTAGGAAAGTGGATCTGCAAAACATCTCCCATCAGCAGGCTACATTTGTAGCAGAACCACATTTGTCTCTCGGGGGTTAATTTCTGCATTTGCACTATGGACCCAAACACTGCAGGATCCAGACCTGAGATGGCTTAACCATGCCAATTGGCTTTTGGTGGTCAAACAGCTAAACTCCGAAGACCAGAACACCAGGAGTGCTTTGGCAGCACTGAGCTGATAAACCTCCTGGATCATTACTGGGCAGGGCTTGCTGGGGGCCTCTTTTAGTTCCAGCTGCAGTCTGCTGAGCAGTAACTCTATTTATAAAGTTCCCAATTTTCCATGCATTGGAAATCTTCTAAAGCAGACTTGTTCACACTGTGTTTTCCCCATTTACAAATCTACCCCTTAGCCATGTAATTTTTTTTTGCTACCTATGATTGTACAGAACATTATCTTCTGAAGATGGGTCAGTAAACAATGGATCCCTGGTACAGGATAACAGCTTAATGATTAATATGTCAAGAATGTAAATGAAAAATTGTAACTCCATGGCCTCTGATGTAACTGAGATCCTTCTCCCATCTTTGGTTAAGGTTGAGGATGGTTGCTGCTGTTATTCAGTAAGAGTTTTCTCTAACAATTAAAGTGATAGCACAATCCAGAGTCCACTGGTGTTTGTAGGGCCACAAACATGATCTGAGGACTGGAGCACCTGCCTTATGAAGACAGGTTGAAAAAGTTTGGGTTGTTCAGAGAAGGGTCCAGGGAGACCTTAGAGTAGCTTTTCAGTACTTAAAAGGGGGCTACAGGAAAGCTGGAAAAGGCCTTCTACAAGGGCATGTAGCGATAGGACAAGAGGGGACAGTTTCAAACCGGAAGGAGGCAGATTGGCATTGGATATTAGGAGGAAATTCTTCACTGTGAGGGTGGTGAGAGACTGGAACAGGTTGCAGTGTTCAAGGCCAGGCTGGATGGGGCTTTGAGCAACCTGGTCTGGTGGGAGGTGTCCCTGCCCATGGCAGAGGGGTTGGAACTGGATGATCTTTAAGGTTCTTTCTAACCCAAACCATTCTATGATGCTTTGATACTCACTCTCCATGGATACATGTGGAAAAGGATGTGCCCAAGATAATCTTTTTGCTTGACTCATCTTTCATTTCAGAGATTCCCTACAGAACCTTGGCTGGTAAATGCACTAAAAGGCACAGGGACACCCGTGTACCCATTGGCTGTAATTTCCCCTACAAGCCATGCTGTGGCAGTCTTTTGTGCTTAGCTACTGAAAGCCTGACACTTGCTCTCACAGAACTTCTTGAAGTAGGCTTTGAGACAAAAGAAAAGCTGAATATCACATAAAATTCTACAAGGCTGACAGAACATCAGTCTGCAATGGTTTTCATCTATATTCTGTGTAGGGATCTATACTGACTTCTTGCTTACTCCCAGCATCAAGATATAGCCATGAGCAGAGGATCTAAAGATAGTTCTCATGGAGTTCACGTCCAAAGCATTCAGAATATGAAGATGGGGATTTCCAGTCTTCTGAAACAAGTGGTGACAAACACAGATCTTCTACTGAAGGCAATGACTCCTGCTACAAAGACCACACAGCTACCTCAGGCTGGGTGGATGATAATGTGGATGTAACTTTTAAAAACTGAAGAGCAGGGCTCTTAAGAGATCCAGGACAGTCAAAGTGAACGCTTCACTTTGGAACTTCACATCTATCCCCCTCCCTTTTTAAAAGATAAAGTGGGATCTTTTCCATAGGAGAAAAAATGATGTTACTAATGACTGAACATGCTCTCACTGAAATGTTCTGGGACAGAATGGAGTCAATGAGTGACTAAATCAGAATACACAAACCTGTTGCTGTGGTGGCTGCGAAGTACTGATCTGCTACAAAACAACTTGTGTATGAAAGGAAATGGTAGGGAGGTGGGTGTTGGCCTCCTCTCTCAAGTAAATAATGACAGGACTGGAGGAAATGGCCTGAAGTACCACCAGGGGAGGTTTAGACTAGGTCTGAGGAAGAATTTCTTTACTGAGTAATAACTAGTTGCTGGAATGGGCTGCCCGGGGAGGTGGTGGAATCACCATCCCTGGAGGTATTTAAAAATCCTGTAGATGAGGCACTTCAGGACATGCTCTAGTGGGCACGGATATTAATAAATATATTTTATTTATTTTATTAGGGGGATATGCTGATGGCTGGATGCTGTGACCTTTAGAGGTCTTTTCCAACTTCTGTGAACTGCTACACACCAGGAAGTTGATTTTTAAATTTTCTTTAAGTCTTGTGTTTCTTTCCTGGAGATCATGTGGATCTGTATAGTTGGATGCCCATGTCTGGGAACTGCTGTTAGTAAACACCACTCTTGGAGACCCTGCCAGCAGTGTGCCCAACTTTGTCTATACAGATGACAAAGCATTGAATAGCTGCTTGTACTTCAGAAAATCCACAAAGAAGTTGTCTGTATAAAGATGTCCAGCTCTGAAAAAGTTATTGCTACAAATGGTCTGTACTGCAGTATATCTAAATTCCTATCTAGATGTTTGTGGCAGTTCTTACACTTTTAAATTAGCATTTGCAAATCTGAATCAATAATACCCCATTTAGCTCGTATGGTTTTGTACTCTGGGACCCTCATTTTGAGAAGGCAGCTCTTTCTGCAGCTTAAGTAAAATTTGATCTTTTTGCTCTGTCATTTTTTGCTGTTACTGGAGACAGCTTTCCTTCCAGGTAAGGCTTCCTTGAGACAGTGTTCTAGTCTGATGGTATCGTGTGATGCTTTTGGGACTAACTGTCCTTCCAGTTGGGTCTTTGAAAGTTTTGTACTCATTGGATGCAGGTAATGATTCAGGAGCTGCCTTGTGGAGAGAAAATGAGAATGAAATGTGCACAGGGATCCTGCTTTGGTAGCTTGTGGGTGACACAGCAACAAGAGGCTTTCTTTGAATGCTAAACTGAAGGTGTGGATGACACCCTGAGGACCCTTAGAATTAAGAGGGAAAAAGATCCTCCAGTACTGGCAGAGAATGGTTGAACCAAGATGAAAGGCTGGACATACATGGAGGCTTGTAAGGGGTTATTATGATCCTGCTTTGACAGTGGAGTGCTGGATTGCTGTCTGCTTTTAACTGAAGGATCCAAAAGTGATTTGACCTTGTAGAAATTAATTTTGGTGTAGTGGTTACTGATCATTTCTGCTCTAGTATCACATCTGCTGACAGATCCAAGAACTGCAAACCACACACAATGAAATGTCCAAGGCAATTCCAACTCCGCATCACTGGACAGCTTGGTCTGTCCTGGGCATAACTCAGTTATGCTTAACTTTGGAAGAATTTATGTAAGAGAAAATCAGGATCTGTTTTGCAAATGTCCTGTTCTTTGTCACCCTCTAATAAAGCTCTAGCCATGTTTGGAGACTTGTTGACAGCCTAGGGCAAGAAGTGGAAACAGCAAAAGAATTCTGGTCTTTCTCAGCATTTCTCCTCAGGCAAACTAGGAGCAGAGGCCAGGTGTCTGTATCACTTGTGACATCTTGAGGCAAGATGTTTTTTTGTTCACACAGCTTTCTTAGAAGATTCATGTGATGTTCATCAAGCCAAGTAAAATGTGTCTTCTGCAGCTACTCCTTAATGACATTAATGTGCATTACACAGGGAGTGTCAGGGAGGTCATGCTTCTTCATGGGGTTTGCATTGATACAAAACTCCCCCTAAGCTAAAGTAGTTTCCCCAACAGAAAAAAAAAAAAAAAAGAAAGAAGAAATGTTACAGCTTCTAAACCTAAACCCAGTCTTAACAGCTATTTAAGTGCTAATATAATTATAAATCAGACACTAATAAAAGACTGTCTGGCATATCAAAAGGAGGCTGGCTGGGAAAACCAACCACATCCTGGGCTCCACCAAAAGAATGGCAGCAGGTCAAGGGAGGCAATTCTGCTCCTCTACTCCACTCTCAGGGGAACCCAGCTGGAGTGCTGTGTCCAGTTCTGGAACCTCCAGCGCAGGAACGATGTGGAGCTATCGGAGCAAGTCCAGGAAGGCCACAAAGATGAAGAGTGGGATAGAGCATCTCTCCTACAAAGATGGGCTGAGAGATCAGGGTTGATCAGCCTGGAGAAGGCTCCAGGGACATTTTATAAGAAGCCACCCAGTACCTGAAGAGTACTACGCAAAAGCTAGGGAAGGACTTTTCCTAAGGGTGTATGTAGTGATAGGACAAGGGGGAATAATTTCCAACTGCAACAGAGCTGATTTAGGTTACACGTTAGGAAGAAATTCTTGAGTTTGAGGGTGGTGAGGCACTGGCACAGGCTGCCCAGGGAAGTTGTGGATGCTTCAACCCTGGAAGTGTTCAAGGCCAGGTTGGATGAGGCTTTGAGCAACCTGGTCTGGTAGGAGATGTCCCTGCTCACGCAGGGGTTGGTTTTGCCTATGTAATACCAAGGGGAGGACGAAAGAAATTGGCAAAGGAAAAGAAGCTCAGTGAAAATTATTTGGTTTTAATATAAAGGGTGACAGAGAAATTCCTATCCCAAGGGCACGCTTTATGGGGAATCAGAGTAGTTTCACCAGGCCTGGACGTCTCAAAGGAAGAGCCTGTTGGCAGCCTGAGAAACTCAAACACTGTAAATCACCAGGACCAGATGCTATTTTTACAAGAACTCTGAAATAAATGTGGTAACAGAGATATATTTAAGAATTTGTCAACAGCCATCAAAAATATCCACTGCTCTGAACAACTGTTCATAGCTAAAGAGAAAAAGGTGCTATTTTAGAGATAACTGATTGAGGATGCTCTTCTAGTGTAAGGTAGTGCCTTTCTCAGGCTACTTACATTATGCCTGAATAAGCACAAAATAATGAGAACACAACATCACAGCTCTGCAAGTAAACTGTATATTCTAAACTAACAGAACTGCTTGAACCAAATTAAAATTACAGATATGGCAAGAGCCTTGAGGAAATCCTAATTTTAATTTTGGAAGCCACTCTTCAAGAGGACGAAAAAAATGTGATTTTTCTCACTAGGGAAAGTTATCTGAGTTGTAGTCCACCCAGAACAGGCTCTTATAATTTTCTGCTAAAAATAAATAAATAAATTAATATATCAATAAATCAATGACAGCAGAATGAAGGAGAAAAGAGATAAATCCCCTTTCTGGTTGCTGAAAAGCCATGATACAAGTTTTTAAATGCTTCTACTTGCTCTCTGCTTTCCTTCTTCAGCAGGTTTAGATCAAGTAGAAGCAGAAAGGAGTTTAAAGCCACCTTTACTGGTGCTCTTTAGCAATAAAACCCAGAACTCTGGCATAATAGGACTGTGATGTAATTCACAAATATTCAGTTATCTCAGTATTCATCTACTGGAAA
This sequence comes from Calypte anna, assembly GCF_003957555.1. Taxonomy (NCBI): domain Eukaryota; kingdom Metazoa; phylum Chordata; class Aves; order Apodiformes; family Trochilidae; genus Calypte; species Calypte anna. The sequence goes on from NC_044244.1 coordinate 170,769,737, forward strand.
CACAAGGTATTCCTTTAGGGAGCTTTAATGGGCACTTGTATTTATTGTATGCTCATTTTACTGTTACTTCAGGAAACATCTTAGAAAGGGACTATGGAACTTGCAAGGAACTGCACAGTTAGTCCAATAAAAGCAAATTCCACTACCCTTTGAAATCCTACCTGCAGCTTGCTTTCATCTGCTCGTGGTAACAGTTATCACTGCCAACAACATCTGAACAAAACCATTTTGTGACTTCTGTGCTTTTTTGCTCATATCCTCGATGTAAGAAGAAAGATGGGCAACATCTGTGAGCAGCCTCCACCGGGCACCTTTTCAGAAGCAGGAGATGGGAACTTGAGACCCCTTGGGCTTCTGAAAAACATGAAACCCCCCTTTTCTGTTTCTTGGGAGACTCCCCTCACCCTGAGATCACTTCCAACAAGTTCTTAAACTCTTCTGATGGATTTTAGAAGGTCATGACAATTTTTAAGTATCTCTTTGGTCTGTCCCTCTTTCCTATTTCTCCTCTTGAATCACTGCATGTGTCCTTGCCCTCTGTTGTTTCTGCCAACTCTTACAAGGTATCTGATTACAACAGAGCTTTTAATGTGTACCAAAGGGGAAGAGAAGAAAGAAAGAGAGGTCTTAAGCACTTTGGCTTTCTCAGCATCATGTTATTCTTCTGTTCCCTGTTGTAGTAGAAGACTAATCCTCACAGTTTTTCTCCTACTGTTACAGCTATGGATTTTCAGCCACAAAATACATTTTTCAAACAAAGATGAGCTTTTATTCCCTAGGCCATACCTGATGAAGTAAGAGATCACCTCTGTATTGTTTATCCTGGATCCTGTGCCTCCCAGATGGAGTTCTTTCTGGAAAGTTTCATTGGCCCACCTATTTTTATTTTCACCACAAATAGTGCCTTTTAAGCATGGATAAGTCATCAGGATCTAGAAAGTAAGTGCTTGCATCCATTCATAGAGTACCTACAGCACTCCATCACCAGATGGATATACAGTGACCATTACAAGACAGATTTTAGGTTTCCTTTACAAACTCTTAAAAAAAAAAAAAAGTCAAAATACCAAGTAAGTGTCCTTCAGCCTTCCAATATTTTAGATGCCTATTTCTTTGGAAGAATGAGGTTTTTCATAACCAATAGGAAAACACAAACTGGAAGCAAGCAGCTAGCTGCAATGGTAGCAACTTAAACCACATCCAAGGGATTAAAGCAAAGCAAACATCAGTTTAAATCTCCAAGCCTCTTGGTAAAATTGTACCTTGTTAAAGAGCTGAAGCTCTCAGACATGCTTGCAGGAGTATCAGTCACTAAACAGGGCTGGAGCCTTTGCCTGGCTAGTTAATTGCTACCTTTTAAACCTTTATGTTCTAAAATCTATTACCTGAATTATTTACAGAAGTTTAATCTAAATACTTTGCATTAGCCAAATTGTAAATGTGATATTAAACTATGCTAGTTTTAAGTTCTGATCATAAGTACAAACTACTGCTACACACTTTCATTGGAGCGCTTTAAAATCAGCTTCTATAAAGACATTAAGAAACTGAATGCAGATTCTGTATTTAATAACCAAGTTTTGACATTTCTCATGTATACAAGAGGGACAAAACTTGATCCAAATGCAGTTTTACAAATGCAGATTTTTCTCCCCCCCCTATTTGTGATATGGAAACAATAAAAATTGCTTTAAGGAAATTAAAACAATAGCTCATTGCAATGAGATGCTGAATTCAAGCACAATTGACTTCAGGAACCTCCACAACAATACAACCAACAGGGGGCTGTCTGGCTACACCATGTTATCAAATCGGCAGTAAACCCCTTTTATTTTTTTTATTTTTTTTTTAACTGCATAACCTACCATCCAGACCAACTCCTAAAACTGGTTGCCACACAGGTCATTTAACAGATTTCATACCTCTGGAACAGTAGAGATCTTTTTCATCTTTGTCTGATACCACTGGAAATGTCTTATTTTTTCTCTGAAGTTTCATTATACATAGATGGATAATGAAATTCCATATATTTATTGGTAAGTCTGGAAAGAACAGATGTTAGTTTTTTGAAAAGAGGCAAACTTTCACATTATCTTGACCACAGAAGAGGTTTGCCATAGCTGTGCTAAAAAAGCTCTATGTGAGCATTTTTGTGTTAGTTTCATATATAGATACTCATCTTCTGTAGAAGAGATAGAGCAAGATGCTATTAGCCCCTTTGATACTGATTTAAAGAGCAGATAGGCAAGTCTGTCTCTAGGACTATTGAGAAATAAAAAGCAAGGCTCTGAATATGCCTTATATTTGTTTAAGGAGTGGAAATTAACTGTGACACTGGATTGCCATTGTCAAGAGAGAAGGGGACTTTTCCTTGGTGCCAGCACTGTTGCTCAGACAGCAAGCACATACAGCTTGCCAAAAATTAACCCAAAGTCATCCAGTGAAACCACCACGGACATGTCAGAGCCAGGCTAATACTGAAGAAACAGGAAGATTCTGTCAGTCTCAAACTTTTCTGGCTTGAGAATCCCAGGACTGTAGAGCTGTAGTTATGTATTATTGTTGACTGCTCTAGATGGTCCAACAATATAATCCCTGAAGCTTTTTCTTTGCCTTTATTTCAGTAAAATATTAATAATTTATACATTTGAGACTTTATATTCTATAATTTACGTCTTACATAGTTCAAATTTTATAATGCTTAAGGTTCTCTTGAGTATTTTATGAGAGATTCCAAAATGTTTTACTTTTAAAACCACTTAAAAGTGTAAAAGCTGCTGACAGAAGGCTCATTTATAGGCAATAAAGCCACATGCTTGCCCTGCAAAAAATATAGGGAAACGTGAAACTTTCTATCCATGGCTGTCTCCTACAGCTATAAACAGCAGAAGAAAACATTATGAATATATTATTTCCATCTCAACAGAAGCTAAGTCAGCTTTGAGCTACTCAGCAGTGTATACTTAAGATTCAAACTAGATAAATGCTGCTATAATTGTTCATTTCAGGGTTTTCGAATACAAAGTTTGAATTTTACATTGAGAGACAAGCAACATAAGACATTTGATTTATTAAAATAGAGCTATTGGAAGTTAATAAAATTTGGAAAAAATATTGAGTTATTGTACCTCAAAGTCATTAAGTAACTTCCAACAGAAATAAGCCTTTTGAGTGAAAACATAATACTGCAGTGATACTACCTCCTCACCAAAAGATCAACAATGTCACTCATGCTATTCCATTTTCTCCATAGTTTTAAGATTCTATTTAAAGTTAAACATTTTCTTCTGATACACACAACTGCCAGTGTGGAAAGGAGATTCACATGTATCTCAGACATCAGTTTTCCTTCAAATATATTTTAAGCTGTTTTTTTTCTTTAGTTTTGTTTTAAATGCAGAATTGCTGCTCCATTTCAAGTTAAACTGTTGTGAAATACTAGCTCGCCACTTTGGATGTATTTCTGTCAATCATTTCTTGTGACTTCTAAGACTGGAGGTGGTGATGAAGAATATAAAGGGAGTCTAAACATTTCAAACTTCCATCATTACCACAGTATTGCTACCTGTTAGTAGAGAGTGCTCCCAACACTTAGCAAGATACCATGATTAAGGGAAAAGCTGAAATCAGCTCTCTGTATCCTAATATCAAATATAGAGAACCACTCTCAGTGAGTGGGATGTGGACTACAAAGAAAACTGCTTTGGAAATTTGAATAATAATGGCCTGTAAAAGTTCTAAACACACAGATATAAAACACTTCACATTTTTAAAGAGATGCATTGTTTACCACTGTTATAATTTAACTAGCTCATTCTTTCTGCCACATAGATCTTTACAGGGAAATTTATTATAAAATGTGCTGAAGCTCAAACATTACCTTTTGTGTATAGTTGCAGAACATTAAAGGTGTTACTCATGAAAACACATTCCAAAAATGGGACAAATAAGGGCTTTTAATAATAATAGCTTTACATGCAGAACATATCAGTGACAGGACAGGACACAAATAAGAGCATTTTGGAGTTTAGCAGAGCTGGAAAACTAGAACAGGAATCAACAGCTTGGAAACTTTCTCAGTTTGAGCTGGTAGCGAGGAAAGTTGATTGCAGATCTGGTCTTAAAACATGCCCAATACTCACCTCTTCCTCTGGGATCAGAATTAATCAATGTCATAGAAAATTCTGAGAGAAAAGGCATAACTGTAGTACAGCTACTAAACAAAAGTGCTTTTTTTTTTTTTCAGCAAACAAGCAAAAAACCCAAAAGCCCTTCAAGGTAAGTATCTTACCTCTCTTTCATGCATGTCATGGAGGTGGAGAAATTACAGTGGTATACAACAGTTTGAGGTAACCCTTTTTAAGAGGAGACTGTCAACAGACATAGTATTATGTAGTATTTTAACACACATGACACATCCTAAGAAACTCAGTTGCAAATGTGGACAGCCAGTGTTTTCACCAGACAAGGGTCTTAGATTCTTGAAGACACCTCTGAAGTGAGGAATACAAGTACTACAAAACCAATATAAAAATACATATAGGCACACAGACAGAAAAATAAGCATCACATCCAATTTGTAGGAAATCTCATTTGACATAACCATGAAGACATGGTTTCCTCTACTTGCAGGATTCTTCCATTGCCTATGGATTTATCTTCCAAATTCTGCAGCACCTATAGGTTTTTTGTTTTTTTTTTTCCCACAGTCCAAAAACATCTAGCCTGGCTCAGCAACACATTAGGCTGATCCTAACAATAAACAGTCTGTGTGATTATGAAGGTTGCTTCATAGCACACTAACACAAGGGGGCAAATGAAGATTGCAAAATGTTAAGGCAGGAGTTATCTAACTTCCTAGCATTTCATTTTATAACTTTCATATTCTTTTTTACATCCAAGTTGTGTATTGTTTTTTCCCCTCTTTGAGTTCCAATTCCCATATTAGTTTAAGCATTGTCTTTGTGCAAGTAAATAAAATGAGAAGAACTGAAACATCTTTTACATGAAGAAAGGCTGATAGAAGTGGGACTCCAGGCAGATGAAGGCTTTGTATACATGTGTGATCTTACCCAATTTATGAATGCTTGTGATGGGTGTAAGGGACAGTAATGAAGACACAGGCAGGCTCCTCTCAGCTGTGTCCAGTGACAGGACAACAGGGTCAAAATGAAATGCAGGAAATTCTGTCTGAACAGAGTCTTTGCAGAGTCTTTATCCTTGAAGATATTCAAAACCTGACTGGACACAGCCAAAAAAACCCTGCTCTGCCTGACCCTTGGACAAGACCTCCAGAGGTCCCTTCCAACCTCAACTACTCTTATTTTGGGATTTTTTTTTAGGACCAAAATTCATGAAGTAGTAGAGAGCACTGATAATGTTGCCCTCTACTATGTTGACTGTGATGAGGACAACGACACTGACAGTCATTTCATTGAATGGTCACTTCTCAGATGACAGCAAAAGCTAGCACTTACAAGTCTGCATTCCCTTCTGGATCTGAAATGCAGAGCACTCCAGAGAATGTTAGGAATGATCTGAGGTGTGCAAGCCCCTTTCTCTAAGCCTGAGTTCTTCTCTTTGCCTTACGCCAGATCCCTTCTGCTGCTTCCAATTTCAAGAAACAAACAAAACACCCCAATCTTTATCCAGCTTGTCCCAATTCTTCCAGTTTTCCAGTTTATCAGCTCTGTCCTTCCCCTATCAGTTTCCAACTCAAACCTTTCAACATTGTAGTTTAGATATGCTCCTCTCACTAGTTATCTCCACTCTTATAAAGCTAAAGTTTTATTTTCTATCAGGCCTTTTTTTTTTTTTTTTTTTTTTTTTTTTTTTTGGTATGAATTAAGCATCTTTTCTCCATACAGTTCCTAAACCTAGCAGAAAACAACCACCTAAGCTGAAAATAGAGAGCCTCCCTTTCTTATATCAGGACCAATTCTTAGGACCACAGAGCTGCAACGCAGAGAGAGCACCACCCTGCCATGGGCTATGGCTTGGCCCATGCAGGTAAACCTCTGGAAAATACAATTGCTAATATAAATTAAGGCAGCTGTGAGCCATGAGAGAAATCCATCATTCTTTTCAAAGGTTTAGGAACTGAGAATTTAAGTAAGCAGTCATAAAAACTTGAAGTAATACTTTTGTTCCTCAGTTGAGCCCTGGTTCTCCAGATGCTCAAATTGTATTTTCATTATGTCACTCAACTGTTACAAGCTGCTAGGGCCACTAAACAAGGCTGTCCAATCTTTCCCCTTCTGCTTCTTCCCATCCCCTGCCATCCTGTGCCTTGTGCCACTTACAGGGTTGTGCATGGTGAACCAGAGGGAAAAAGTCTGTTTCAGAATTCACATGGAAGCCTGAAACTGGCATAATGAAGTAGCCTGGATGAAATGGTTTGGCCACTGGGCTTGGACAAAGCCATGCAAATAGACTTTCATGTTGCCTCCTCCCAAATCTTTTTTATTAGCTCCTTATATTCCCTTCTATTCATATAATTCCTAGAGAAAACTTAGATTAAATTACTGATCCAAAGAGTAGAAGGATGGATGGCCCTCTGGAAGCACCACAGTTTGCAGTGTGCTAACAAATATCAAGAACCTTCAAATGGAGGAGAATAATGGAAGAATGTCTTTTTGACAAAGTTTGATTGTTTCCAAGGATTTCTAAGTTTTCAAATGGCTGAAATGCATGTGCAGTTCTTTAGGGTTAAGCAATCACAGACAAGAAAATAGAGCACAGTGCTACTTAAAGGAGCCTCAGTGAGAAAGCTATCCAACTTTGAGCCAGATAGCAGATTTTTTTCTGAGTAGTCAACCTCATTTTGGCCACGTTTCTTCAGAGACCTGTAGTAGGTAAATGTATGCACAGAAGTGTTTACTCTGTGAAAAGCTGTCATCTATCTAATACTGCATAGCTGTGCTATTAAGAACTGCTCAGGTCTAAACTAAATTGAAAATTTTAGCCATCAGTAATTTCATCAGTTCAAACTCATAGCAGAGGCAGACAAAGTGTCATCTTTACCTGCACACACACCAGGCTGAAATTCTATACAATTAAATAACACAAATTCATGAATTACAACAACTTAGATTTATATTGATCTACAGCACATTTCTACCTGTGTAACTGCACCAGTGGCAGGCCTGTGAAGCCTGAAGTCAAAACAAATCCCCAGTGCAGATATGCTTTTTTCCCTCCCTTTCAAGCATCTATATGATGTATAAACTTGAATCTGTGAACATGCATTTGAAGAAGGCACGTGTATTTTAATGGTAAAACATAGCAGGGCTAATAAAATGAGATTAGCGAGTGATACTGAGTCATGATAGTGCAGAAAATAAAATCTTATAAGGAAACACACTTTCAGATCTTGACTGTATCTAAAATTAGTGACATTTACATAACCATTAGTCTACATTTGACTCACCACACAGTTCTTTCATGCAGCTTTTAAAAGGGAAGGAGCTCAAGTAATTCCCATTCTCACTGCAGCAATTTCAGTCACCTCAATGAAAGATTCCCCTGCAAGAAAAACATCTTAGTGGAAGATGAGAAAAAAATGATTAAATCCATAGTTTAAACTCCTAACCATAAAACTGTAACCTGTCTGTAACATCAAATTTTGTTAAACATTTTGGAAGATGCTTTTGCTTATATGCTCACTTTGCTAAAAAACATGCAAAAACACCTCTCAGTTCCATTTATTAATAAATGGTGTAAAAATTAACACTTTAAAGAATTTTAATAAAGAAACAGTGACATTTTAAGCAACACCATTTTTATAATTTAAAAAAATATGTATAAACACACTTACCACAGCATTGTTAAACAGGTGTAGCTTGAGATGGCTCCTTTAATAATTCATCTTTCATGTAAACCAATGCATTCACTCCTATAAATGTCTATTCTATATTTACCATCAGATACTATGAAGTCCTAAATATTGATGAAAATACAAACAAAACCCAACAAAGTGTTCATAAGCATTCAACATATAAATTATAACAGAAAGGCATCACGAAATACACAGAACATCCTTTTTCATGACTCACATGCAGCAGTGGCTCACAGGCAGCCTTACTTCAGCAGCACAGTTAATACTGGAGATATTTACAGTCTTAACACCAATATTTACGTGCTGCTAAAGTATGACAGACATCAGCATCACAAGATTGTCTAATTCACGAGTAATGCTTCTCTTCAGGATGATGAAATCCTTGTATTTTTGAGGCAGCACAATATGGCCTGCACCTTTTCAAAACCCACAAACCATTATGTGCTGCTACGTTATGCCAAGGTGTCTACTGTACTGCAAGGGAATAGAAACACATGCTGAAAACAGAATTTTCTTATTGAACATTGGTTTTCATGTGCTGACATTGGCTGTATTAATAAACTACCAAAATGTTTAGAACACATTTATCCACTGCCCAGCTGACTGTTTATTTACAGTGAAGCTCTAGACTCTATTGTCAACTGTGCATAATAACTTAATGGGACACAAACAAGGAACTGGACAATTGTGTGTGTCTGATTAGGAGAACCAGCGACCATGCAGATGTTAACTTCAAAACAAAACAATCATGGTTATTTTCTAATCTTTTTGTCATCTAGAGATGACATCTGCTGTGAAAACACTTATTTTCATATGTGAAAGAGTAAGAGCTACTTTCCAAATAAGCTTCTGTGGAGTATTTTATCAGTCCTCAGGTGGTTTGTTACCTCTGCAGGTTACTCCTGCCACAATTTGTGGGCAGACAGATTTATAAGTGCTTCTTAGCCCATTTGAGGGAAAAAAACCCTCACAAGTTGTTGGCAAGAAAAGCAGCTTACCTGTTACCAGCCTAGAATAACCATGCTACTTTACTTGAAGAGGTTGCAAGAAACTTGGAGTTCACATCCCTGCCTGGCATCCTTCTCTTTTGCCATCTTTTTAAGCATGTTCAGTACTTCCACTAGTTCCTCAGATAATATGAATTCTGCTTCCTTTAGTGCTTTTATACCAAATTATTAAGACAAAAGCTACTTACACAGTACAGACCCAACCATTCCACTGTAATAAGCTTTCTATTCAGTTCGTGGTAAAACAGCTTCTGGAAATTAACAGGGCTTTTTCTGTAAGCACACAACAAATTCAGCAGGCCACAAAGGGGGAAAGTTTGCGAGTTCTTTTTACCCTTCCTATTCTTGCTTCTAGAATAATACAACAGGAAGATCTCTGCTAGAAGGGTTTGATGCAACAAATGCACCAAATAAGGTGAGATTTTCCAGTGTAAGTTTAGAGGTAGCTGCATCAGCACTGAGGTTTTTATAGAGCTATCTAGGTACAAATGCTACTTCAGGAACTGTGTACGAGCTATTTCTGTTATATTTTAGGCACCAATTATACTTGAACTTCCCCCCTGTCTTACAACCTATGTTTGTTTGTTTTTATAGCAAATGCCTAAACCAAGCAAGCTAGATTCTTTATGCACAACTTACTGAGCACCTTCATGAAGTAAGACCTGAATACAAAGTCAAAATAAACCCAAGTGTTTAAAGGTATGCTTGGACAGTTGGTTTCAACCCTGAAGAAACTGCTAGGCATAATCAATCAAAGGTAGAAATAAAGAAAACTCTCCACCATATATGCACAACGGAGAAAGCAGAGACAAATTCAAGTAAAAATGCTAGCTGGCAGTAAGGGAAAAGGATAGGAAATATTTTATCCAGCAAGAGAAAATACTGCTTTTTACTTGTATTAAGATTTACCTTAGAAGACTGAAAGACAATTATTCAAATAAGACAGCTACAACATTTAATACCTTTGGAAGTATGCTTATCCCTTGTATGTTCGGGCCAAATTATTAATTTGTAACCTGTGTTTAACTCGATACCATTGTTTCACTTGCCTATTTGCTTTAGTTTCTAGCTTTAGCATGGAAGTGTTTTTTTCTGTTGTAGACATAAATCTCTAAAATTAAACTACACACACCGTGAAGACTTGGCAGAACTATGTTATTGTCTACATTAAGTACATCAGGAAGAGAACCTGTAGGTAATTTCCTCCCCTCCACCCAAAGCATGAACATAAAGCCCCACATGCATGACAATATTTGTGTGTAAGTTTGCTTTTGTTTGTTTCTAAACTTTAATACCAAAATGCCCCAAAAGAAAACAAGCAAGCAAATCAAGTACAACACAGCTGTATATTTTCTGTGCTGCTATTAAAAACATATCTCTAAGGAGAATAAGCAGGGTTTTCACATTAAATTGATGACACTCTGAATGTGAGAGAAGCGGTTGAAGAATAGGAAAAGGATGGAAGAAGGAATAAGATAAAAGGTGTGCTGACAGCTAAGCCAGGAATCTGCTGAAATCCAGGTGTCCTTGTACCTCTACATTTTGGTCCTCAACCTAACCTAGTCATGCTACCAAGAGTGCTTCTCCTACCTCTTTTTAAGATGGGGGCTGTGGGCGAGAGACAGCCAGAGGAGACCTCAATAAAAGCTGTGAATCACCTGTGTGATCAGGCAGCTCCATTACAGCACCCCAAGCACCTGAAAGCATTCATTCTGCTGGGCACGATGGAAGAAGGAAGGGTTCTGAAGATGAAGAACTGAAATTCCATAGAAGCAGGCTCTGTACATATGCACACAACAGGAATGCTGTTAGAAAAAACAATTTAATTGTTTGAGATAACAAATAATAATAAAAAAGAATAGCAACACAAAATGATGTGTTTTTGTGATTGGGCCATTTCCAGTCAAAGACAGGAGATAATCCTTAAATTCAGGTTTTTTTCATAGAATTATGAAAGGCCAAGCCTAGTATAAAATATCATGTTTAACTTTCATTGATTTATGGTTAAGAATTTATGACAATACCAAGCCCAATTTAATCTTTTTTTTTGACTCTTTTATAGAGTCATCTACAAGTGAATTTCTGGCTACTATAAGCACATATGAGCTATCAAGAAAGGTAGCCAGGAATCTGACAGCTTGAATAAAAGATGTCAAGACGTAAAAAAAAAAAAAAAAAAAAATCAAAAGATGAGTAAAAGATGTCAAGATGTAAAAAAAATTGTGTAAAAGATGCCAGGGCCTCTCTTTTAAATACAAAATATTGCCTCAGATATCCAAGAATATGACAGAATTTAAACATTTACCTTTTGCCTGTTGCTCATACAACAAAAGTAGTTTCTTGATACTTCTTGGCCAAAAAAACATCCTCTTTGTTGCTGGTGTTATACACCATTTGCACACAATCACAGACCATTGCTTGTGTTATTTACTTAATAATGCAAATCAACATAGATCCACTATGAAAGCAAAGCTATTACTTCACTGTTCACTGTGACCCTTTTCTAACCTTATTTCAGTTTAAATTTAGAAGTCAGAATGTGAAAGACACTGAAAGACTCTTAGGGTTCCACAATCTATAAAGCATTACATTATTTTTTCCACCAGTACCACTCTCCCTTCATAGCACAGACATCAGAAAGTACATCTTCATACCCATTTTCCCAGTTTAGCTTCTTAGTTTAAACTAGAAATGAGACAGGGTTTGCATTCAGCTAGCACAGTATGAACTGGGACAATTTTGGCAAGTGTGTCTTGTTAGGTGCATTCCATAAAGAGAGTAACAAGACATTTTGCAGTGAAGCTTTTCTGACAACTGCTGGTGAATTTGCAAAGCTCTCCTCTCAGAGCTCACAGTTCAGTGCCACTAATGCTGAGTTCAATATGAATAAACCACACTGACAGTTCAACACTTTCTGAAATTTTTTTTTTTTTTTTAAAACTAAATGCATCTGGACAAAAGACTGAAATTGATGAAATCTCAGTTCATTACTAAGTAATCTATATACTTCTCAAACATCAAAACTGTAAGATCTGGAAGTGTATGTAGCTGTAGATTGGTAACACACTGTTTACTTACACCCCCCCACCCCACCAGTTTAAACAATAGTAGTTTCACTTTATTTTTGTCATATGCTTACTCAACACTGTAATATTTGTACTGCAAACACACTGGAACTTACAATTCTTGCTCATTCTTAAAACTTAAATTTAGAATTATATTCTTTTACTCCTCCCTTATGATGGTTTTTGTTAAGGAACCCTCTGTCTATTTCTTAGTGTCAGCAGCCTCTGAAGCAATATGCACATACTTACAAAAAGGAGAAAATATTCAACTGAAATATTTCAAAGCATTTCTTAGGAGGTAGCAGTGTATTTCTGGTTACTACTGCATTATTTGGTTCAAGTATAACCTATGACATTGAGTTAATTCACTCAGCTTAATTGAGACTACTTTGTGGTCACAGAGGAAGAATAAGATAATAAACTATACACCTTAATTGCTGTTCTCCTGATTTAACAGTAAGTTTTTGAACTCATGTTTCAGACTGCAGTTCTTAGAAACCCAGCTGGGTCTCCAACCCAGCAATTTTGTGCTAGGATTTGTGGCTTGGTTTGTTTTTTTCTTTTGTTTTGTTTTCATTATTATTATTAAATAAGTGTAATCCAGCAAATAAGCTGCATGCACTTTGCCTCAAAAAGTGGCATTCAGGATCAAATTTATACACACCCTCCATGTATAAGAGATCTTCCCATGCCTTCTAACAAGCAGCTGAATATTTCTAGGGCTGTTATCAATTTGTGTTAAAAATAATGAATATTTTTTTAAATGCAAAGATGAATGAACAGAGTTAACTAGTACTGATCTGGAGTTTTGGTTGTAAATTATGGATAATGGTTGAACATACAAACTTCTGATAAAAAAAATAAAAAAAGGAGGGTTTGTCTATTAGGTATTTCTCAGTCACAGTAGCAATTAGCCCTGTACAACCATGGTGAAAGACACGGGGTACTACAGAAGTCATTTGGAATAGAAAATATTAATAATGAAAGTTAAGCAGATAACTGCTGATTACCGAAATCTACTTTTACTAAATATGGAAAATCTATATCATGTGTCCAGCTATCTCTCGAAGGATCATGAACAAACATATTTAGACTAGCTGGAGAGCTACTGCATAAGATAAACATAAAATAACAAAGCCAGCTAAAAATAAAAACCAGGAAGTAAAGCCATTAATAAAATTCAGAAGTATAAAAATACCTGGAAATTTCAAAGTGCAGTTATGTTCTACCAGGATCAAATCCAGTTTTACATCCTTTTACTACATCTCAGCTCTCCAATCAGTGCCAGACTCACACACTCGTTTTTATGAGGTGCACCCCCCCCCCTTCCCTCCCACCCCATTGCAGTCATGAAAACAAACCAAAGTGAAGAGTTACTTGGTATTGCAATATCAATGCTTCTATTGGAGCAATGAATAGCAACCAAAAAGCAGTGGATTTATGTGGAAGGCAAGAAACTAAAGTTAGTCAGTTCTGACTTGAACAAATATAGGATGTCAAACATTTTTTATAGCTTGCTAGCAAAAGTAGAATTAAGGGAAGCTGATACAGCACACAAATATTATCAAAGTATAATATCAGTATATTTTAGTGTAAACTCCATCTTCAACATAAAATTGAGTAAGACTAACCCCTCCTGTTTCTTTTTCCAGCTTCTAAACAGCTTTCCTCAGATGTGAATGCATTAGCTAGACTGCTATGGGAAATACTTTACAGGGAACTTGAAAAGTATAACAAGCTCTGGGTTCTTACAGAGTTTGTAAAAGTTCTATTTCAGAAAAGCTTTCCAAATTCCTCTTGATTGTGCAAGTACAGCTCGCACACAACTTGTGTCTTCCCTGCACCTTTGGCTTGCACACAGGAAGAAAACTGCATGAGCACTTTCAATCTGTAGCAGCATTCTTTCTGCTTGAAAGGACACATACAAAATTAAGAAAAATGAAGAAGTTCTTTTCTACAAAGTAAGTTTTACATTTCACTATAATAGGCATTAAAATGTTCCTCTCCCCCTGAATTTATCACAAAAAAAAATTAATACTCAGTCTAGTGGACCTACCAAAAATAAAGCTAGGTCTGTCTTAAAATGCAACCTCAGTTTCTTATATTAGTATTTAAAAAAAAAATCATTATTTTTCAGATGTAAAAATATATTAAAAAAAAAAAAAGACACATTTTTTCAAGGTCTTCAGTAAACATCTCTTCATATTATCACATTATCACCTCCAGAATAGATTATACTACATTTAGAGTTCAGTTTTACAAAACCTGAAATACACCTAATCATTGCAAGTAGAAGATAAAAAAAGGAACAATCCTTCTTCAAATATAAATACCCACACAATACAAACCTGCTATATAATGGGAAGTTATTAAGATAGGGAAACATGCTCCCTTCTTGAATAACATTAGATTCTTTAAAAAAAATTTAAAATAAAAAAAATAAAAACATTAGCTACTTTTAATTAATATTTTATTTTCTTTAAGGAAAAACAAAAACAAATCCTAAATCCTAAAAATCCTAAAAACTTTTTCTAAATTTCTCAAAAGAATTGCTCATTTCTCATTGCTCATTCCTGCTGCCCAGGAAGCAGTCACAGGCCTAATGTAAAATTTTATGCTCTCCTAAGCTGGCTTTTTCTGAAAGAAAGCCATCCAGGTACTGCTGTTTAAATCTAACTCTATAATGTACAGCAAAGCATTTCTTGTCCTCAACAGAACACTTAATATCCAAGTAGTATATTTTGCAGGAACCCTGGTGGTCTGTGCACATGCACAGTTTCCAAAGTACTCCTGGGGAAGTGGAAAATACATTTGGCAGTGTTAAACAGGCTGCCATCCTACTTGCTATCTTATCTGAAATTGGTAAAAAATAATAAATCACAAGACAGTAATATAGCAACATATATATATGTATATAGAACATACACATATGTATAGATGAATGGCCTGGTATGTAAATAATACCACTTGTACTACACAACCCCCCAAATCTTAAATTCTGATTTTGTTCCATCTCAACACTGTATGGAACTACAATGTCTACAGACAAAAACCAGGACCATAGCTCAGAATGCAACCACACTTGTAAACAGCTAACTTTGCTGCTTCCAAAGATTTAGGGTCAGAGTGACAATGCTATAAAATAAGGGTCAAAGCACAGAAAGACCAAGGACACAGAACAAAGAACTTTTCGTGGCCTGAAAGAACTTGCTTTTTGTAAGTCTGCCTCCTGGCTCAGACAGTAAATTTGTCTTTTTCTTGACATCATCCCTACATGACTTCTCTAAATACCAGACAACTATATGATTTACAAAAGGTGAGACTGAACTGCTAAAAGAAATCAGCTCAGCTGTTAAGGGAATCCACTAGTTAACAGCAGAGGAACACCTCCTACTAATTCCTTTAAGTTTTCCAAAACTCAGATGTATTTCTACAACTTCATTATTTAATTAGTCACTTCAGCAGAAATTTCAAGTGTCCCTAACACCTCTGGAATGAAGATTCCTAGTCCTATTATCTACTTAAATTATTGTTTATTCAGTGGTAGCTGAGGAAATATGCAGGAGCAGCAACTCAGAAGGCTGCTTTATCTTCCCCCCACTCCTCCCTGAAATATTCATAGAAGAGATACCATCTAACACACAGCTGTGTATACTCCCTTTTCAAAGACTTTTATGGGTTGGTAAGCCACCCCCCCATCAGTGAGACCTACTGCTCACAGAACAGAGCTCATGCAAAATAAAATGGTGCTTTCTAAGGCTGACACAGACTACTAAGCAGTGAAATTCATTTTTGCAGCTAGAAAGCAAATTTCACTTAAGATTTTTCACTTTGCTTTTTCAAAACAACAGGAGTTCTGCCAAATCAAAGGAACTTTATCCACTGGAGGAATTAAAAAAAAAAAAAAGAAATAAAAAAAATAAAAAAAGAGAAGGAAAGAAAAAACGAAACAAAAAAGGATGCTAGATGCCTCTTACAGCTTTATATTAAGCTAGATTTTCAATATTTCACTAACAAGCTTAAAGTAAAACCATGCCAAATTAACTAGGAGTTAATATATTAAGAAAAAGATTTATAATCCAATACCGAAACTACACTAGAAAAAAAAACAAACCCAAAAAGTTCTCTCAGCCCTATCTGTCTAGTACATATCTGCAAACCAAAAAGGCACTAATCTCTCTAAAATTAGCATTTGACTTTTTTTAAAATAAAAGACTAGCTGACAGTGTATTTTTTCAAAAAATACCAATATTGCAAGAAGTCTATCTCCATTATAACCCATTCCTTTATGAAAGATTCCACATTATCACAAGGTGTGCAGTCTTTTTTTAGCAGGTCTAAATCATGACATTTTAAAAATCAAATCTTCCTTACTTCAGATAATTTTTCCAATTCAAAATAGATAGATTCTGCCCTCAAAGCTAGGATTTTTTTAATATGGGGTTTTTTTAGACCTACTTACTGAAAAGCTGGAATTGGAGACTCAGTTACGTGGAACTAGGTTAAAAAAATATAAAAGCACTTACCTTTTGACTGTGGAGATCTACAATGATTTTTGAGTTTCAGTACCAGCAAAACAGAACTTTTATGTTTTCCAAAGGATGTAGATTCCTTTGCTTTTATTCTGCACTAAGCTATAGTGTGCCTGATTCTCATTTTAAACATTAAATTTAGCATTTAAGAACATGATTTGGGTTTTGTTTGTTTCGGTTGTTTTTTCCTAAAAATGTAATACAATTAAAACAACCTTATTATTTGTAAAGCCTAGCAAGCTTACAAAAGGCCTATTCCAATGATCCTACATTTTCTGAAGCAAATGATTTTTCCTCATCTCTGAAGAAGCACTGGTGTGAGCACACCGATTTTCCTTGCAGTGAAGAGCAGCCCACAAGTTAAGGAACTGATGCAAACTGGCAGATTTCCCCTTCTAATTCTGAGTCATATGCGTCATCTTTTTGTCAAAAACTGGGAAGAAAAAGAGTCTCCCTTCCAGCCTGCTACATGAAACCACCTGCTTAAAGATAAAACAGACTAATATTGCATTACTAGTCTGCACGTTCCTGGTACTTACACATTTGTTCTTGCTTTGTTCAAATAAACAAAATTCTGAAGCCAGCCTTAACATTAACTTAAGAGAACTTAGTCTTTGATTTAGGGCCAAAAATCAAACTGGTAACAGGAAAAAAAAAAAAAAAAAAAAAGAGACTAGTCATGTTAATGAAAATGCTTATTCTTAAATTAGTAGTCTTACCTGCAAAAGATGTAGTTCCTTAAAAGCTTACAAGTATGCTTGGTTTAAGCACTTGAGTATTCAGATGGATTTAGTTTAAATATTCATGTTTTTAAACGAGGAGTTCATGTGTGTGATTAAGACTTCTACCTGATTATCAACCAATTCCTCAGCTACACCCCCAACCCAAAATCATCCCCTAAAACCCAGAGAAACTAACAACTTCAGTGGGTTAAATGCCACATTATTTTTTTTTCTTTTGTGCATTTTGCAAATTAAAAAGCAGGAGAACTATTTTCTTCTTTCACAGATTCATCAGGGTCAGTCATTGTTGGACACCACTGTGTAATGTCACAATCTCTCCTCCAAAGTCTCCAGCACCGATTAAGGTTGGGCACATCACTGCCAGCAGATTACACATTTTCAAATGGCACTGGAGCTGCTGAGTGGACCTGCAGAAAACAGGTGTAGATGTTTACTGTAACATTGCAGTATTTCTATTGATTTGTGGCACTGCCAGAGTGACTGTAAGTAAATATTCTTTATAAAGATAAACTTGAGAGCAGTTAAATAGGCAGGAATAATTTTAGGCGTTTACAGTAAGTTGTTCAAAAGAATGCAAAGATCATATTACTTGAAAAACTGGTACAGAGTGCTAGAGTATCATGCCATTTTAATCTTAGGGGTTTTAAAAAAATATTTAGGTACACAAAATATATTATTATGTATGGTTTATATGAATATAAAATTAGATATAGAGATAGGTATCAACACAAACACTTAAAATGCCCTCATGTTGAAATCTGTACTGTGACACAAGCTTATGTGGCTAGGTGCACACATTTAAAAAAATGGAGAGAATCTGCATTGCTAAAATAAGAATTCTTGAGTGCTTCTCAAAAATCATGACATCAACATTACAGGTTATTATTTACAAGCATTCAGGACGCTCTGTAAATCTATGTGAACACTACAACTGTGAAAACTGTAATTTATTATGTAATGCACTGTTATACAAATTATTTAATTGTGCCCAATAGACACAGATGATTTCTCATCCTCATTTAGATATTACATACTACAACTAATTGCTCATCTTGAGTCAACCAGATTTTTTTTACATGAGATATTGTATTTTCCTTGATAAAATTATGGACACAAAGTCCCTGTCTGATGCCTTGGCCTGTTTTGTGGAGTGGTTTGGTGGTGGGGTTTTTTAGGGAGATGAATTATTTATACTGTCTTATTAATTCGCATTAATTTTGCAGTATTTTGTAAGAAATTTGTACACATATAGTTTACTGACCACAAATTCCATTTTCCTTTATACTTAAAATATTTTAAGTTCCAGTTTTCCTTACCTCCCAAATCCCCCTATCTTTCAAAGGGCTCAACTTAGCACATGAGATCAAAATAAAAACAAAACAAACAAAACTCACCACTGAGTAAGTTATGCCTTCTGACAGTGACAAGACACTCTGGAAGATGTTTCTTAGCTTCTAACTCAGAGCAGCATTAGAACTGGCTTAACTTCCTCCTCAATCACTGGAGCACTCAAGGATATGAAAAGCAAGTTAAAGAAATTATTTAGGAGGGTAATCACAGAGCCAAGCTTTTGTCTGCAGGAGAACCTGGGAAAGGCTCCATGGGCTCCCTCTTTTTAAACACAGGGCCACAAGCACCCATAACTGTTCTGGGGTAAGCTGCTGCTTTGAATTGCCCTCTAGTGTCAGCCTTCATGAATTCCTACCTCAATGACAAATTCTGTTCAGGTTTTTACATAATGGAAAGTGGGTCAGCAACAGAAGTTATATTAATCTAAAAATAAAACAAACAAACAAACAAAAACCACCTTGAACAGCATTTCCAATGATCATTTTCAAGTCAGAAGACTGCAAGGTTGAAAAATTCAGTATCACATACCAAAAAAGCAAGAAGAATTCCATGTATCTAAATTGCAAAATGAAGAAATCAAGGACAGTAAGTTTAAGAGATAACTTAGGAACATTCTTGTATTTTACATTTCCTTTACTTTCTCCTACAGTTCCACAAAAACACTGATTCTGAAACACTCAGTATTCCCAGTCAAATTCACTGTAATTACAGTGACACAGCTGAGATCAAAACCTTAATGAAAATTGAAGAGTTGCTGGTATAAAAACAGAACACAGTCTAGCAGTAGTAATACCCTGGAAGGAATTATTCTCTTACTGCTAATTCAAGAGTCTCCTAGTTACACTCTAAACCTGGATGCAAAACAGGCACCATGCAAATGAAGATCCAGATTTTGAACCTAGTAATTCCAGAAAGAAAAGTGCAACCACTTTTCTGTGAGTTATTTCAGACCATGTTATCTACTCTTGGTTAGAAAAGACATGAATTCAGGACTTAAAGAAGTATGGAGAATATATTAGTAACACATGCATATCATACAGGCTACAGATTTCCACATGCTTATCTTTAATTATATATATATATATATATGACCTTTTTTAAAAAAAAAAATAAAATACTCTGGTCATACAAAACTACAATCCCTACCTAATACCCATTCTGCTTGAGAAATGAAACATCTTGTTAGAGATGAGTGATGAAACAGATAAAGAAAAATATACATTTGATTGCTGCTTGTATAACTCCTGTGGCTTGGCATCAGAAGCATCATTCTCTTTCTCCTGAAAACCTGAAAATCTTGGTTTGGGGGAGTGTAGGGACAGGTTAACTAGTACTCTTTGATAAGGTAACAATTTTTTTAAGAAGGAATGGGGTTTGCCTGTGCAAGACACTGACAGAAGTGTGACAGTATCAACAGAGAACTCTGTTCTGCAACAGACTTTTGAATATGTATTTTGATTTAGAGATAGACTTTATTGTAAGAGCCATTACAACGTTTCACAACAGATGGAGCATCCTCCTTTTCTAATACTTGATCTTGACTAAAATATGGACTAGCTTGTAATGGTAGGAAGCAAAGTGTTTTCAGAATGACTGATGTGATAATGCACCCAAGACCACAGTATCTACCTATTCTCCCAAGAGAAAATTTTGCTCCAAAAGAATATGTAAATTCTAAAGCAAATGTTTTGATTTACTAGGTCTATTGGAATTAGTGTCCAAATCTAAAAGTGACTTATATTTGGCTACATCTATTCTGAAGTAGAAAATTATCAGGTAGAGCTGGGAAAATTGTAATCATGTTCATAATTACAATACTTTCAAAATGTTTAACTTATTATCTTATTGAAACTCCATTTCAATAGTAACAGTTAAATCCATTTCCTCATGGGGAGATGGAATAAAAAAAATTTAAAAAAAAATTTAAAAAAAATTAAAAAAAAATTAAAAAAATCACTCTTCAACTCAGCTAAAAACTGGGTAGATAAGACACTAAAAATATTTGGCCCCGAGGCTTGAAAGAAAAAAAAATACAATAAAACCCACAAAAGAAAAAAAAAAATAAAAGCAACCATGGGACACTCACAGGGAGTAAAAAGCAAGCTCTTAGAATTTAGCGGGTTAATGGAAAGGTGTAAATATTTTACAGATCTGTGCACATTACAAAGATTTTTAACTACTGTGCAAACTTAAAATATATATATTGCTCATTTCTTGCTTTGAATAGAATATCTTATTAGTATACTTCACAAAAAAAGCACTAACTTTCTCAAAAGATTGCTGTAAAAATTAAAATATGTAATGGAAAAAAAAATTCTCTAAAAAAAATAAAATCCTGCCCCAAACTTATAAAAAAATTTACTGTGAATAAGCATGGATTTAAAATAAGCTGAAAACTAGCAAACCTAGAGAAAGTGTATTATTCAAGCAAATAGCAATTGAATCTTCATACATGCCCTTTTTCATGTCAGTGTGTGAACAGCAGGGTAAACCAAGGTGGATTAATGAGCCTGCAATACAGTAGTTAAACCTTTAAGAACCCTGAATACTTTTCTCATTCCCCCTTCCAGAGCTTAAATATATGTGTTTATCTAAATTTCTAGTTAGGTTTTTGTTGAAATAAATATGTAAAAATAAAAATAAGTAGGGTGGTGCACTTTTTAATGTATTTGTATTTGAGTCAGAGGAATAAGCCATAAGAATACCTCAATTAGGATGTTTCAACTATTTTTCCTGAAGAATTTGTTTCTTACTTTTCTTTCCCTATTGCCTTGTAAGACTGTTTTATCAACAGACAAGGAAAAATGAGGTGAAAGCATACCAGTCTTAAATACTTCCTATATACATGTTCCATTAAAGGCCTAATCTAATAATAAAAGTTAATGTCTATTTAAATCTAATAGTATACAAAACTCCATTTAAAATCATGTCAGGCCTGGATCTAGTTTAAACTAACAAAATCCAGAGAATTCAGTTGCTTCAGATTTCAAAACTTAAACCAGCCATGCCTGAGATATCACAAGGTTTCAAACAATGGCTGATTTTACAAGTGTTCTAATAACTAGGCATGGATTGCATTTATAGCTACATTATCTCTTTCAGGAAAATTATTTAACTTGCCTTCAAAAAAGATAGAGACATTCTTAAAGAGAGCAGAGGTGAGCTGACAAAATAGTCTGCAAGTTTTTTTAGATGAGCAATAAACATGCATTGTCAGCTTTAAAATTATGATTCAGACAGTAAGAGCTGTAGAGCCTCAAGTGTACACCTGGACTGTGAATCCTAGAAGTGGCCACGAAAAGTCACACCAGAAGCACTTAAGAGAAGAAGCCAGAACATTTTTATCTTTTCAGCCTCATACAATTAGATATTGCAAACCAGTTACAAAGTGGAGTGTACAATTTGTAATAGCCACACCATCAACTTTTAAGGGGCTCACACTGCAGCCCTTATTTCAGGCTCAACTTCCAACAAAATAAAAGGTAGTTTTGCTAATTAAGAACTGCAATAGCAGAAGCAAGGAGGAAGAAAATAAAAACCAAAACACTCCACATCTCTCTTGTAAGTTGCACCTCCTCTTTGGGTCCTGAAGCAGCCATGCTGACTCCCAAATACTTAACAGTTCCAGAAAAAAAAAAGAATAACAATATGCATTAAAACAGCATAAAAATGTTCTGCAGCCAATCAGCACTTAGAAAGTGGATTCTAATGATAACTGACAACTGCAGCACTCTTTCAAGATATTTGAGCTTGTAAATTATTAAGTCTCAATTACTGCACTACTGCAAAACTCTTCTCTTTTGACTTTACAAAAACTATTTAAACTTGCCTCAAAGTTCAAAATATTTCAGTATTTTTATTCCTGAAAGGAAATAAAGTTTGCATCTAAAGTGAACATGATTCTGCAAATCCTTATTCATGATAGTGAGTCATTAGAACTACTTGTGTATTTTAAAATTTGCAGGATTAGGCTCTATATTTTAAATCCTTTGATTTACAGATTTGAACCAGAAACCATATTATTTTGCTGAGTAACAATCTATGAGAAATACTCTGAACCTGTGTCAAACCCAAGGAACATGCCAAGGGAGCCTTAGATACCTTTGCCTTGTAATATAATCCTGATTTTCATTAACAAGAATATAATTGCTTTTGTACAGAGAGAGTGGGGGGGGGGAAGAAAAAAAGAAAAAAAAAGTGCTCTATGAAATCCTCATATTCCTAACAGAACTAGAAGAAAAAAGGGAGAAAAAAAAGCCAGACATGCAATACATTCAGAGCAGTTTCTGGACAGACTGCAAAATACTTATTTATTTGGAAGCATATTATTAAGCCATGTGTACCCAAACAATGTTACACCATTAATAAAAAGACTTGCACTGTGACTTAATCACAGAAAGAAAGAAGGGATTAAAAATTAAAGTATTACCTACTCACTAATTACAAATTGCATAGCTTATAAGAAGTTATATTTCACTTCCTATATTTTCTGTATTCAAAGATGTTTCTTGGCTGATAATTTTCCACAAGAGGTCTTAACTACCCTAAAATCACAGCATTATATCAAAAATACATTCAGAACATGTCTGCCTCAAGTGCTTCTATAACAAGAAGTATATTGTTGGCAAAAGTCAGCAATTCTTCAGTTACACCAGCCAGTAGCTACAACAATGAGGAAATATGAAATTTACACCTCACTGGATTTGCTTGGTATGAATTAGCAGTTATTGGGGTAACATGAAATTTAGGTTTTTAAAACTTCTCTTACTTTATGGTACAATTACTTCCTACAAGAAAAAAAAAGTGTTCTTGAAGACAGACAGATTTGATTAAGGATAAAAAGTGGATTCCAGCTGAAAGCTGGAATTGCTAAAGTCACGACATGTTCATAAAATCTGTTGTACTGCAATATATTTTGCTGAAGATAGAGTCTTGCAGTTTTTACTACTCCATTTAGTATTTAAACAAATTTACCCAATGCATGAGCAGAAACTATTTAATTTCAATTGTTTATGTAAATGGTTAGTTAAGATTATTCATATACAAGTAGATAGGTTATGATTACTATGAATGGATTTCTCAGTTTCAGCCAAATTAGTACTTCTAGTGCAAAGCAGGACTTGCAATATGAGTGTAGCAGAGTCCATATTAATTACTGCTAAATGTTCACTGTTTTACTGTATAATGTCTATTAACAAACAGATAAAAATAAAATTTCTGACTATTCTGGTAGAGCTAGAGGGTTCTGAAAAACATTTTTTCCTTTTTTAGCTTCTTTACTTTTCATTCTTTAATGCCTTTAAAGTTTTTTGCACAATATATCGAAATGCATGCATCTAGCTCTCTATTCTATTCTATTACTTAACACACACTCCCAACAACAACAAAAATATATTTAAAGAGAAGCACTATATTATCCATACATTGCTTTTGGATTAGCAACATTTCAGGTGGAATAATTCCCAAAACAAGAATATGAGACCAACACTATAATGGAGAATTTATATTGTTCTAAATGACCAAAGCTGTTGCAAATTCAGCTTTTTATACCTATTTTTAGCCATTTCACTTTCTTCTGAGCAAAGCTTGTGCAAATACTTTTACTCAGCCTTTTATAATTTTAGAGAAGGAGTGTAAAGAAGAATTATTTTAACAAATAAAAAATTCTCTAACAAAGCCAGCAGAACTGGCCTATTTTGAATAATCTCAGTAAGTTACACTAATGTATACATTTTTTTTAAAACAAATAACAAAAGTAATAAGAGAAATGTTAATATAATATATACCATGCTCATGCTCCATCAACCTTCAGAGAGTTTTTCAATCACAGGAGTAAGCCATTCTCCAAAATCAGCTCTCTATTGAAAGGTCAAAACCTGCAATAAAAATGTCATGTATTATAACATATTTCCAACACCCACAGTTTCATGGTTGATCCCCAAACATAGATGTAGGTCATCGGCTTGACCCTTGCATTGTCTATGTTACAGGAAATCCTAATTTTAAAAATACTTTTTTTTTTTTTTTGCCAAGCTGACTTGATTAGGAACACCTGTGATATGCCTCTATTATCAGAAGCCTCCTGAAACAAATCAGATTAGAATGTTTCTTGCTTTCATTCTTCCTGAAGCATTTTCAGATGAAAGTAAGAGGAAGAAAAAAAAAAAAAAAAAAAAAAAAAGGAGGGGGTGAGGGGGGAAGGGGTTGTTCTCCTTTCCACCACCCATAATCTCTCCCTCCACTCTCAAACAAGTAAAGAGGTAAGAATAAACTACTTAATGGATGTTTGACTACTAATGTCATATTTCCTAAAATATGTTATTGATTGTTAAGTATTTAATTGATTGTGTTTTTCTTTAAAGAGCATTTTTTTTCTCCTGTTTGGGATAGTACCATTATTACCTTTATTAAAATGCAGCCTACAAATATTAGCTACTTTAAATGATCTACTGGAAATATTACAGGCATGTAATATCTTCAGAGATGAAGCAAAACTTTAAAACTTAAAAAAAAAAAAAATTAAAAAAAAAAAAGGAAAAAAAAAAAAAAAGAAAAAAAGAGAAGCTATGAGAGTAACTAGCCATGATCAGGTAAGAAAAAACCATAATTTGATAGTACCTATAGTAAAATATCTACTAAAGTAAACAATGCATTCACACAGCTAAGTTCTTAAGATTTATTTTTACTTCTTCACTGTAGATACCACGACAAGACACATCCTATGCCTAATAAATGAGTAGCAGATACCTCGATCAGGTCACCTGTTTACAAATATTTACACAAATTTGTTATTTATTTTTAAAGTATATTCCAGAAAATTATATTAAAAAAACAAAAGCAAAAAACCTCACAGCTATGGATCTATAACGGATCCCTGCTTTAACAAGAGAAAGGAATGTGTCTTTATTTTCATGTATTCCACACATCTTTGATTTCACTTTAAAAAAAAAAGTTTCTGTTCATAAACCAGAAACATTGAAGTTCTTCTGGAAATCCCCCCCCCCCAGGCTTATATTGAGATTTAACATACTTAAAGATGATATTGAAACTGGACTTACATAAAACCATTTAAAATGAAAATACAAGCTTAAGTCCTATTCGATGTGTAATTTTTTTTCTCTTCAGATCAAATCTTCAACAAAATTTTAGTTCATGCTACATAAAATAATTAGCTGCAACTTGATTTGACATAGGAAAGTTTATGAATAATATATATAATGCAGATACACTCATTGCAGGTTGTGAAAACTAACTAGTCACGGCGGGGGGGGGGCTATTTCTAATATTAATAATTACTGAAAGTGACTGCTATTTTTCAGTTTTGAGCTACACAGGAATATAATTTTCAGTTCTAGAAGACATATTGGGAAACTTTTAACAAAATAAAAGCTAAATGTAGGTAAGTTACATTTTCTACTGTTTTGTGTATCTGGTAATGAACGTGTGTGTGGGGTCACCCTTTCACACCAGCAACTGTTCAATACCGAGATACTGAAAAGTGTTTGGAATTAAATAAAGTTATAAAACTTTGCATAATCTGCAAAGAGAACCTTTTTCTTAAATTATACACTATTATTAGATAGAAATATTAAACCAAAAAAAAATAAGTGTTAGCTGCACGAGAGCTGAAGTTCTGGTGCCCTGCTCTAATATTGATGCAAGCCTGCTGGAGTGCGCACAAACCAGACGAAGCTCAGACCAAAACTATTCCTCAGTTGTGGTACTATCAACTGTCCAGAGAACAAATACAGCCCAGAATTTTCTTATTACAACTGGAGTGTTGAAAAAAAACTTACATAAAGGGTTAAAAAAATAATCAGTACAGACATTGCCTTACACCCTATTAAACATGGCCAGAAATTTTTATACCTAGGTTAATCGAACCATTTCTGAAATTGTCCAGTACCCAAAATCAAGCTAGTTTTCAATAGATGCCTTCTGAAGCCTAATTTATCTAGCTGGTTATGTATTAACACATCAGTTACCTAAAAATTCTATGCAACTCCTGCCAATAATGCACAAAACAAAAATAATATTACAAAACAACTTGTTCTCCGAGTAAAAAAGTTACTGGAAATCTGCAGCTACACATCTCCACTGTGCCTCATGTGTCCTTTGTATCTTTGGGGCATATAATATTTTTTTTCCATCTTTAAAATAACTTATTAATTCAATTTTAACAATAAATAAATAAAATAGGATGGCTGTGACAAGAGTCACTGAGGACTATGTACAGGAGTAATTTGGGCAGCCTGTTCAAATAAAATTTTCCAAGTATTAATAGAAAAAATGACAATTTTTGAGATCGGATTGCAGTGTTAGATGTTAAGTCATCTAGTAATATAGATGTTTAAAAAAATATCTGTGGAGAACACTCAGTGCTGTACATAAAGTTTTTAAAGCTAAAAAAAAAACCAAACACCACCACCCTTTATCATTAAAATATTTTTCTGTTTGTACACAAAAGTCAACAATTTCATTCCCCACTTGTTTCACAGACAGTTAAAACTAACCCAAGATTCTGTCCTTTGGCAGTCTGTAATGAATGTAAATTACTGGAATGACTCGGAATGGGCCTTGGGTGTGGGTGGATGACTACAAAACAGAATACCTGCAGCATATTTGTAGACTATAGTGATAAGCTGCTCAGCTCTCCCTTATGTATTCAGTAGCTAATTGCTTCCCAATGCAAATAACAAAAAAACAGTAAGGTACTATAAAAGAAATGCTGTTACGTGGCTACTTTTTATGTAAAGAAAGGTCGGGTGCTTGTACATATGTAAAAGTGTTACAGAAAAGCACTGATACACCTGTTAGGGTGACTTCTAACATTCAGGATGGGTGAGATGTACACCTTCCCTACAGTGTTCACAGGCACAGTGTACATAGACAGGTAGTGTGTATGCAGTTCCAGCTGTATTTCACTGCAAAACCTGGCCTATTAGTCATAAAGGTAATGATGGAAATAAAGACTACAATTTAGCAGTAAAGTTCCTTCCATGACACAACATTTTGGATAGAAAAGAAATTCAGAATTCCAGAAGCAAATCAAACAACCAGCCAAACAGAAAAAAGAACTCCATGACACCTTGCTATCCTATATACAGCCTGCATTTAAGATGTTACTACAATAAGCTTCCTAATACTACCTTACCACATGAAAAAGTCACAGAGATATATAGTCACACTTTAAAATTACTGTTACTTCTGAAAATTCAAAATCTCAGAGTTACTCCAGACTTGAGTAGACTTATATCCAGAAAATGAAAGGATACCTCTTGGAAACTTTCAGTACAACTTACTGGATTTAAATAAATAAATAAATTAAAAAAAACCCAACCCAAAAAAAACCCAGCCCAAAACACACAAAAACACCACCGAAGAGCCAAAAAAAAAAAAAAAAATTAAAAAAAAAAATCCCCTAAAAAAACCCCAAAAGACAACCAAAACTTACTTGGATATTTTTCCTAAGACTCAAGATAAAGGATTAGAATTAAAAGGAAAAAAAAAATTTTTTTAATTACACACCCTATGCCACACAGTATACTAAGCAATATTCTATTAAACTTAGAACTCTACCTTTAACTTATTTATATAATATAAATATATATGTTTAGATCTTTAATTTAATTTGATATTTCCCCTGAATGTAACTTTTCCAGAGCCAAGTAATCGCAGTTAATGTTTGACATTTTAACTAAGGTGAAAAATGCAAGCAGTTCTACAAGGGTCTATTTAAGCTACATGTTTCTTTTTTTACCCCCAAATATCTCAAAATAAAGACTGCATCAAATATAAGAAAGGAAAACCTACTTAACATACACTATATATTGATATTAGATTGCTTACTGCTTTCATTTTAGCCACACCCACCTTTATGTAATTGTAAAATATGGGAATGGTGCAGCTGAGAAATAAAAATGCTGAAAAGCACAGTAGTTCTATGCAGTCAAATATGTGCTAAGCACAGTTTTAATTTTAAATGAAAAATAAGTACAAACTGCATGCTGTTGAACATGACTGCTGAATAGTGGGAAAAAATGCATACGCACCTGTACAATACTGAATTACAGGGTTTTTTTTTCCCAAATGAGCTCTGAGTCAGGACAGTTATTTCCTTGAAAGTGAAAGTCAGTGTCTGTGAGTGCACTTCCACTGCTGAACAGTGTAAATCTCTTCAAATCCTGGTATTTCGAAGTATGCACATCCACAATGAAACAGTTCTGTGCACATTCCCATACTGCTAAAAACGTTTCTGAAAACACTCTGAAAGTAATGGTGCAAATCTAAAGAAGTGCTAATTTTCAATAGGCTCTGACTAGTATCATAATTTCAGAGATCTAATTCAATTTTCTACCTCTCAGGGCATAAAGGTATAAACTGCAGAGACAAATGAAGCAGCTATTCACAGAAAAAAAGGACTGAAAAAAGTCTAACTCGTGTACTGGATTAAAAGAATCCAAGGAAACTAACGAATCGAGGCAGAAAAACCTCCCTCCTTCAAGTACTGTTATTTCTGCGCTACACAGAAAATACCTTGAATCACAATCCAGTTGCCATGCTGGAAACGCTAAGTTTTGCATTTCACTTTAAGACTACACGCTGTCTGCCATGTACACAGAAATCTTTTGTACAGCACTTCTGTACCCCAACTCTTCTCTACGTCCCTCCTACGTTCCTCGGTTAACTCGTTATTTTCGGAGGCGAGGGTGCTAAGCGCAAGGCGGCCGCTTCTGGCTTTGAACGCCGCGGAGGGATGTGCGGGGAGGGGGGGTGGAGGGAAGAGAGAGGTGGGAAGGAGGGGGGTGGGGGGAGAGAGAGGAGCGGGGAAAGGCTGTGACCCGGTCCAACCTCCCAGGCCCGCGTCCCCGCAGGCAACCAGGGGGGGCAGCAGCCGGTCCAGTCTCTGCGGAACGGGCGCCTTCAAGGGGGGCCCGATGCTGCCCTTCGCTGCGCATCCTGCGCTCCAGGCAGCTCGACGGCAGCCCCCAGAGCCCGCCGATCACACGGCATCGGGGAAAATATCCATACGCCTTCCTGCCTCCGGGGAAAACATAATAATAATAAAAACTAAAGAAAAAAAAAACGAGAAAGGAAAAAAAAAAATAGAAAAACCCAAAACCCCCAGAAAACACCAAACCCAAAAACAGTCGGGCGACCGAAAGTAAAGAGGGAAGTAGGAAGAGGAATAAAAAGTAACGCTAGAAATTGTAGCTGGGAAGGAGCCTGTTGGCCTGCCAGCGCCTGAGCTTACCGCGCTGCTATGGAGCTCCCTACCCCGCTGCAGGGTGTTATCCCTGCCCGCGCTCCCACCCAGGAGCTGCTGCAACAAAAAGATGTCTTGTGTGTGTGTGTGTGTGTATGAGTGTGTGTGTGCGCGCAACTCCGAAAAGCCAGCGCCCACGCCAAATCCAGCCCCGAGAGGGTTAAACGGCGTCGTGGAGGAAAAGGCACCGTGTCACATATTCTGTGTGCGCGGCGGGGGAATCGCTCGGCGGATCGACTGCGAGAGAGCGATTTCGGCGCCTATCAGAGTAAGCTCGATCGCGCTTCTACAGCTACGAGAGACCGAGAGCTGCTGGCCACCGAGAAATGACATAGAAACAGCCACCAAAAAATAGCTAAGCCAATGACAAATAGCGACCCGGGTGACAGAGACAGAGAATTTTGTAGGCGGAGAAGAGGAGGTGAATGGCCAGCTCTGATCACAGTATTAGGCTGGGCTATCTATGGGGAGGGTATTTACTCGGTTTTGGGGTGTGTGGGAGGACAGGAAAAACACCTACAAATAGCTGGCACGATTCAAATGGCCTCGGATTATGTTTCCCCCCTCTAGTTCAGGAAGGAAACTCGCGTTTTAACGCTAAGAGGGAGAGGGGGGGGGGAATAGCCCCGTGCAACGCACGATGAACAGCACTTTAGTCCTTCGTTAATACCCAAAGGGACAGAAATGATAAATGTGAGAGCATGTGGCACCACAACCGTCACCCAGGTTTCTGCTAGAGGCGGCTCCAATATCGTGACATGGGAAATTAAGCGCTTAAGTGGGAGGTGGAGAAAGCGCTTAAACGGCGAAGTTAATCTGCAAACATGGAAAGGAAACAAGCGAAGAAACAAAAGAGAGAAGGTTGTCCTCTTAATTTCTTTTTTCTTGGGGGGGGGGAGCAGGGGGTGCAAGGAGGGGGGAGGGAAAGAGCGAAGCGAAGGGGCATTAATCCGGGTTACGAAAACACGGGGAGAGAGGAAGGAGGAGGCGGGGGGAAAGGAGGGGAGCGATAAAGGGAGATGTGCATGTAAGTGGGGAAGTCATCCTGGCTGCTACTGCTGCAGGGCTGGGAAGCAGGAGCCGCCGTGTCCCGAGCGCTGCCCCGAAATTTCCGCGGCGGAGAAGGCGGGAGGAAGAGATTCGCAGGGGGATTAGGGGTGGTCAGGAGTGGAGAGGGGGGGAGAGATCAGAGGAAAGACTGTCATGTCATGTCACGGGAGAGCGGGGCGCACACCGGGGCCACGGCGCGACCCTCCGCTCCGGCTGTCCTGCGCCTCCCGCCCGCTCCGAGCTCCCCCCGCCCGCCTCCGCGCCGCGCTCCCCCGGGGCGGGCCGCTGGGGGTGGGAAGCGGGGCTCCCGGGATCCCCGCCTAGGAAAGATGCTGCCCGCCGCCGCCCCGGGGAAGCGGCGTTACCTGCCGGAGGAGGCAGCCGCTCCCGCCCGCTCCCACCCTCTGAGGCTGAGGGAAGCGAGTGACAGATCCACCCAGGAGCCAGCGGCGAGAACTGCTGCCGCCTCCGGGAGCCTCCCTCCCGCCCGCTGCCCCACGGGCTTCTAAGGCGACCTGCTCCCGAAGTGACTTTTTCCGACGGCGAGCGGCGACGGGATGCAGGTTGCCCCCGTTTTCCGAATAGGGGCTTCTCCCACCCGCCTGCCCAGTTCCCTCTGCCCCAACCGCGCCCGGTCCCTCCGGCTCTTACCGCCTATATATGCCGGTGGCGGCACCCGCTCCCAAGCACGGCGGCGGTAGCGGCGGCAAGGGGAAGGAAGGGGGGAGCAGAGGGGGAGGGAGGTGACTTTTGGCGGCAGCCGGCGGGGCAGTGGGCGGCCCCGCGAGCGGCGGCTCCCCCGCGGCAGCGATGCGATCGGGCATCACTCGAAAATGGCGCCGAAAGAGCAGGGCTCTTCATTCAAATTCGTTAGAGCCAGCCCCGCTGCCCTGGGGCATGCCGGGAAGGAAGGGAGGGAGGGAGGGAAGAAGGGAGAGAGGGAGGGGGGAGCGCGGGCTGGGGGGGGGAGAAGGGGGGGGCGGCAGAGCCGCTGGGGCTGAGGCAGCGCTACGGACACGGCGTTCGCTGTCAATGCCGCCCCTCCCCCTACACCCCCCCTCACCCCCCCCCCCTTTCCCCACCCGCCCCCATCCTTCCCCCCCCCTCCACCGCCTCCCCCCCGCCCCGCTCGCAGCCAACGCGCGCTCCACGCCCTCCCCGCTAGCGCGCGCTCCCGCGCTACCAACCCAACCGCCACTAATGGGGAGGGGGGGGTGGGGGGGAAGAGGAGGAGGAGGGGGAGAGAGGGAGAAATGTCACCCGGAGTCCCGGCCCGTGGGGGAAAGGTGGCGCGTTAGAGATGTGTGGGGGAAAGAGAGAGAGGGAGAGGGAAAGAGAGAGAGACCGCTGCCGGCCCCGCGGACTTGTCAAGGTAAAGGCGGCGGGGAGGGGGGGCAAGGGGGGTACAGCGCGTTTTGGGAAGGTAGGGAAAGGAAGCCGGCGGGGGGAGGGGGATGTGCGCCAAAGGACCTGAGGAAAATATGAAGAACGCCTCCCCCCGCGCTACCGAGGACCCCCGCGGCTCCCGCAGCGCTCAGGTTGCAGTGCCCCCCCCCCCCCCAGCCCCGTCGTTTCCCCCCCCCCATCTCCGAGCCGCGCACCCCGCCAAAGCCGGAGGGTTTGAAGCGCTCGGCGCTTGCCCACATCGCGCCGAGGCAGCCCCCCGCCACCCTCCCCCGCCGGGCCCGATCCCGCCCTGGCAGCCGCCGCTCCCCCTCCCCCTCCCGCCGCCTCACGCGCTCCGCCGCACCGGCTCCGCGGCAGCGGCCCGGGCTCCCGACCGCCGCGGCGGCAGTGGCCCGGCGACCCCCCACCCCGAACACTACCACCAGCCCTCTCCACCCCCGCCCGGGGACTGCGAACAGCCTGTGGCGGAGTGAAGCGGAGCGGTGCTGTGTGGGCGCATCTCGGGGCAAGATTGGGCCCGGAGTGCCGTACGCTGGTCATTCGAAAAAAAATACCTCCCTGAGGAACTTGACGGAGCGAGGTTCAGCTCGGAGAGCGCTCCCGCCTCGGCTGCTCGCAGCTCCGGGGTGGCGGGGAAGACAGGGACGGGGGGACGTGAACTTTCATTTTCACGTTGCAACCCCCTGCCTCCGCCTCAAGTTGTGACCGAGCCTAAGGTACCTGATGGCTGAGTTAGTGCCCCTCTGCCCATTTCACCGATGGGGAAAGCGAGATGGAGGGTGCGGGCTGCCGGGAGCCGCGGAGGGAAGGCGGGCGGGCTCAGCGCTGCCCGAACCGCCCGTCTGCACTTGACTTTTGACTGCTGAGGGGTTCTTTGCTGTGAGCTCCCCGCGGGCCGTGCGGACCCTCCCTTTGTAGAGAGACCCGACGCATCCCTGCGGGCGGCTCCTCGGGATTTTTTTTCAGTGGATTGGTTTTTTTTGGTGTGGATTTTTTTTTTTTTTTTTTTTAATCTGCTACGCTTTTAAAAAGGGAAAGGAAAGCAGTCAAAAGCTGAGGCCTCGGACCTGCAAGCTGTTGTTCCCATGACTTTGGGGAAGATTTTCAAAAGTACATAATGAGAGAGTTTGGGAGGTGTGTTCCCACTGGCTTCCAAAATCTTCACGTCTGTGAGCTGGTCCTCTTAAACTCGGTTGGACTACTTGCAGACAAGCGTTAGCAGGCTCAGGGCCTAATACTTCTCATTATTCCACTGCTCCCTTCTAGAGCTACACTGACAGAAATATAAGCAGAACAAATTTTGAAGGGAGAGGTAATTTTTTTTTTTTTTTTTTTTTTTAAGCCAACTGACAGAGTTGAAAACGGCAAGCTTTTGGCCTCAAAAAGCTTAGACCATCATGGCTACAGAAACTGCTGCTACTCAGAAAATGAGCAATTCTGGACCTCCTTAGTGAAAAAGTAGTGCAAGGCAACATGTAAGTAATCACATAGCTCATTTGCATTTCTATTATTATTAGCATGATTTGAAGTTTGGTATTGCTAGAGAAACTGATTTGTAATTTTTAAACCAAGTTATCAGTGAAAATTGGCCAGATGGAAAACCTCCAGTTTGTAAAGTCTTTCTGTTAAAAAGGGGAAAATATTATTTGCCCGAACCTACATTTGTGCTTTTATTTTTTGAGAATCACTATGAGTGTATTTTTCAAAAAGTGTGCCTTTTAACTGAAAGGAGTGATAATAAATGTATTCTAATATATTTTTTCTGGAGGTTACATGTCTGTGGAAAAAGGACTTTGCAGTAGAAATAGTAATGAAAACAGTAAAGAAAAATAGAAAAATTATTATGTTGCTGACACCACTTCTCTGTACTTAGATTATGCATAGTTTTGTCCAAAAATAATTCCGGTTATTATTCTTCACACATTTTTCCAACCGTAATGCAAGAATAAGTTATAGAAGGTAGTATGGCATTCTATTTAACAGGACATGGTATTATATGAATCACACAATTGTCTTTTCAGATGTCATTCCTAAGGTTTCATTAAGATTTGTAATGAAAGAGGATTTTTTACACCCCCTAATATCTATTACTTGCTCTCAGTTTCCATAGTTAATGCATATAGGCCCTGATTCTATACAGACTGAAATTATTATTATGTGTAAGCACACTGAGTAGTTATTTTCATTATTATGCTCTTGTATTTCAGGCTTAAGAAGGTAACAGTGATATTATTATTACTTGTGACTCCATGAAACATAAAGCTAATGTAATAGTCTTGATTTACATCTTCTGGTCATATATAAAGTTAAATAGTGCACAGTTGCAATAATGATCAGAATGGCTAAATATTTATCTGAATATCAGAACAAGTGAGAAAGGCAATTGCCATAGTCTAAAAATGCATGTAATACGAGGTGGGTATTGCATTCTCTGGCTGTAGCATCTGGGAGAGGATCATCAGTTTGTTTCCTCAGTGACTCGTGAAGCCAAAAAGTCACAGCAGGAACGCAGCTGAGGGCAGAAGGGAGAAAAAAGGACTTTGAACCTCACCAAAGGTGATGTCAGTTCTTTAGATCAAATTTCCATTCCAAACAACTTGGGCTCATCAGAATGTTGGAAGACTTATCTGCAGTGGTGGCAAATACAAGGTTAAGCTGCAGTTTTTACAATGGACTCCTTTCCTCATGCAGTTCTCATTACACCACTACTTGAACACTTTCTGGTAGTGCCTGTGTGCCTGTCCTCTTTCACAGATTATTCTCTTTAGAGAGTGTCATTATACTGTCAGATAATCTCCTCACACTGTAATGAGTGACATGACCAGCATTTGTCAAACTCTCTGTTCTCTTGTTGCCAGGGGAAGGAGCATGTGCAGTCGAATGTTTTCAGTTTATTTTATCAGTCTTTACTTCCATATACATGTTATGTATTTGTGTTAGTGGGGAAAGGTCAAAGTAATGTGTTTTGTTCTTCAAGCAAAATGCAGTTAGGTTTCTGGTGGCCTGTAGCTCCTAGGCACATGCATTCCATAGCCTTGCACTAGCCTGAGAAAGTTCTGTCTCTAGAAATCAGAGCATTTTTCCCCTTGTGCAAGTTCTCCTATGTCAGAAGAGGGATACTGTTGACAACTGGGTCCAGTTTAGAGACCAAGTTGGTCTCTAAATGACTAAAGGCATTTCTTTAGGAATCCTGCATTTAGGTCCTGGGTTTTTTTTGAGACTCTGAATTTGTAATTTAAAATACTGGAGGAAGACAGTGACTTACAATAAGCCACATTGCTGAGATGACATCTGCCCAGCTTCCTGAACTTGGTGTTTCCTATATGCAGCAGATTTCATGGTTGGATATAGTGAATTGGCCATGTCTGGTTGAGAAGTGGCAAAACCAAAGTAAGGTCCTTAATCTGCTAAAATGTCACAGAAGCCTATAGCTAGGCAGGGATGATAAGAAAGCTGGAGGCTGTCTTCTGACTCAGGCACATGTTACTTTACAAATGGTATTGCTATGTGTTTCTAAGGTTTATTTTACAACTATGAGGATAAAAGGATTTTTTAAGGAAAACTGGCATCGTGTCATTACTATGTAACTTTTTCTTTAGATTCTTTGGTTTGCCTGCATACTTGCATACTTGCATACTATTACATTCATCTGGTCCAGTTTCCAGTAGGTGAGGTAGACCAGTTGGAGGGCACCAAGATGTACTACCCACATGTAGTAGTTATAATAATGATATTTGCAGTAGTTGTATATCTACATAGTATTTTGGTATTCTGTGTTTGTATGGCATATGGACATACAGCCAATGGCAACACCAAATTTTTTTCTATTTATTTTTCTAATTCAAGTCCTTTGCCCCTGATGCTTGTGCAGCCCACTGGGTCCCTGTTATTCATCTCAGCCTTCCTTCAGACATCTTATGTAAATTTGTTATCAGTCGAAGTTTAAAGTTTCAGTTTAATAATCTAGTAACTGTAGTTGAACGTCCTCTTTTATGTATGAGCTTTCTACTCCCTTGTGTAGCCATTCAGTCTCTGATTTACCCTGACAAATAGAGGATTTGGAATTCATTACTTTTGCAATTTCAGTCTGCTAGCAGTGATAGAGGTTGCTTCCAGAAAGGCGTGAAATGGACAACATTTACTATTGTACAGTGAAAACAGAGCTCTGAATTTGGCAGTATAGACCTGATCTAGGGGTGCTTTTGTAATTAGTAAGGACTGCAAGAAGTAGGGGCTGGCTTAGGACTTGCATCTACTTTCATAGATATCCTACAAACCTTCAGATGAAAGAAAACAAACAAAAAAATTAATTTAAAAACATAGCTTTTTTCTCTCTTTTTTTTTTTTTTTTTTTTTTTTTTTTTTGTACTGTAGACAACCTCCTGATATTTCCAGTAGCCAACTGCCAATATTTTTTTTTCAGCCTCTAAAATGCTCAGTGTAGCCTAAAGACTAATGGTGTAACTGAAAGGCTGGATTTATTATATTTAATTCAAATCTTAAAATACTGACTCTTAACATACTTATAGGCCTCACTTGTAATAATGAATGTATCCCTGAAGATTTAAGAAAGATTTGTTATTAAACTTAGATTTCACTGTAAAGTTTTGGTAAAATGGTCTAACTATAACTTTTAAATGTTTTAATATTTTTGTGGATTTAATGGTTGTGAAAAGTGTTGGTCTGGTATCTGTGAAAACTGAAGCCCATTCTTTATTCATGGATTAATTACAGCAGAGCAGTTGCCAAGTGATCTTCTCCACAGCACCCATGAACATCAGCCTTGAACTGAGGAGGACTCATCAAATGGTGAGAAAATAGTGTGGTTGTCATAAATATTAATTATTGCAGGGATGCTTTATTATTTTTTTCTTCATAGCATTGATTTGATTATTTAATAGGTACTGAAGTTAGATTTTGATAGGGTAGTTGCTGGGACCATTGCCTTATTTCTCCTCCTCTCCTGGTAATTCAGCTAATGATTTCTCAAGATTTGATATCTTCTTAGCTGTCCTCAACTTTAAAAAAAAATATTGTGAATGATACAATGAATTCCTTAGTTAATTTCTATATTACTTGCTTTAGCCTTAGTTCTTTTTATGTGCTTAACTCTGTTCATATGTGTAGTTGCATCAATAGCATTATATAAGGGAGTGAACTTTGGATATGGGAAATTGTTTGAAGGATTTGAGCTTAAACTTTACAGATATGTATGCCTCCATTTAAATGAAATGCTACTGAAATGAATACAGGAGTGAGGGGGTCTGGAAATACTTTAGCTAGTACTAATTTGTTTGCTTTTATGCTGTTCAATTTATTTCTTTTGAGACAGCTTGATGTAAGTTGTTCATTTGCTTCTCTAGTTTCCCAGTTTCTGGGAAATTTTGAAATCTGAGCTTCAAAACATTTATAAAATTTTAGTAATGCTCTTAACTCTCTTGAGAAGAATAAAACATTTCATTTAACCATTTCATGACAAAATGACTGAATCTATAGAGGAACTAATTCTGTCTAACTCATTGCTCTAATCAGATCTTTAATCTTACTCTAGCACCCTACCTTCATTAAATGATTATTCTTATGTGTATGGATTTAGTAAGCATACATCATAAAACCAGAAAATTTCCTTTTTTCTCAGCTATATATAAAAGATGGAATATTGGTAGCAGGCTTTTGTGAGTGTGACATAGTTGTTGAGTGCAGTTACTGGCTTCCTGGTCATTTAGATAGGTGACAGCTTAAAATAATGGTGCACAGAATGATTCATAGTCCCAGGAGAGAGATTGCAATGATCAGTTCATAGAATGCTGAGAGATGTACCAGACCTTTTTTGGTATCTCAAAAAGTAACTCAATTTCTGTTTTCCTTCAGTAACAGTATTTAGTAAAGTAAGAAATACAAGGGACAGAACCCTACTAGTGGCTTATGATTGCCACATTTTCTCCTATCTCTATGGTTGTTACCATAGAGATTGGAATATGGGCTATTAACCCTCTCCCAGCTATTTACCAAACTGGTTTTGGAACTGTGTGTTTAAATAGGCAGGAGAGATGGTGAGCCCTTTGTACTGTTAACAACTACACCCTGTGTTAAGAATTATTTTAGTACTGTTATCAATCACTGAACTAATTTAACCTTTGCCAGGGTTGTTTGCCATTTTGTGTATTAAAAATAAGATTTAATACTTATGCCATAAAGAAGTAGTTTTCAGGCAGAGTGCATCGAGAGATAATCCAGAGGTCATTTATTTTTAATACAGATTCAACAATCTGTTTCTTTTTTTCTTTCTCCATCACTTTTTCTGTAGTTTTCTTTTTGAGACCTTATTATGGAATTAAATCTAAGCACTTAATTACTTACATTCTGCTTCATCAAACAATTAATCTTGTACTTGAGTCACAGTACTTGCATGAGTATGGTTTTTGAGAGAAGAGTTTGAATCCATGTTAGTCCCTTGTGTCTTGTACTTAACTTTGCCTATCTGATAACCAATAATCTGGATCCAGACCAGTGCCAAAGTGTGAGTCTGCATGTTAGCAGGGTAAGGAGTTCAGGCTCAGATTTGGGTGTGTGCTTGATACTGACAAAATAGTGAATGATTACAAGATTATTTAAATTTAATTTAAAATTTAAACACTTCTTTGGTTGTTTAGCTGAGCAGAGTTTAGATAACTCTGTGTTAAATGGTTCAAGTTGAGTGGCTTAAAGGTTTTCCTAAAGCATTTTTGGAATTGATGTAATTCTTCAACAGAAGAAGAGACAGGCCAATGTCAAACAGTTTTGAAAAGCACGTTCTTACTGCTCTGCTAAGAAGTTACTTTTTTTCTTTTATTCCACACTCTTTTTGGTTAAATAATTTTGACTTCCCTGACTCTTCTTATACCCATTGTTTCTTGCTAACCTTTCCTCTAATGTCTAGTTTTCTATTAACTTTTCCACAAAGAAAAATTATTCTTTGTCTTTTTTTTTTTTTTTTTTTTTTTCCCCTGGAGATCTGGAGAGGTCATTGTACTTTTCTAGTTTCTTTCCTTCTTTCATCAGTTGCTGA
Organism: Calypte anna; assembly: GCF_003957555.1. NCBI lineage: Eukaryota > Metazoa > Chordata > Aves > Apodiformes > Trochilidae > Calypte > Calypte anna. Next base: position 170,809,042 of record NC_044244.1, read on the forward strand.
AATCCAACTACAAATTTAACCCTATGATTTAAACCGTGAAACACAAATCAGAATTTAGAGCTAGATCAATAAAAAGGGTAAACAGAACACTGTGGATTACATTTATAGAAAAGGGACCTGGGACTTTCATGTTATCAAAAATTATTCCTTAAATTTGGATATCAGGATCTGGATCCAGGTAGTAGTATGAGGATTTTAAAGTGATTCTTTAAAAATCACTATGTTTATTTAAAACCAAAACAAAACCTCAGCCTCCCACAAAAGACAAGTTGAGGTATACTGAGTAGATTCATTGTACTTAATGTCACTGTTCTTTTATTGAGCTATGTATCCCTGAATTTCTCTTAAGCCTTAGGAGCATGGAATTGGAAGAGAAGCAGGGATCTCCATAAAGGGCAGTCAGCTACAGTCTTGGTAAGTTGAAAAATTATATATAAAATTTTATTTCTGTTAAATTTTCACTGCTATGAAGTGAAATATTTAGGCCCTGTTCACAGTGGCAAAACAAAGCAAGTTATATTGAAGCAGTCTCTGCATTCTCTGGATTCATTATGCTATCACCACATAAAGTCTGTGTTCTGTTATAGCTGAGTTTGTGGTGTAACTCCTGAATGAAAACAGTAAGTAACATAAAATTCATTAGTCATTTTTACAGTGATTATGTTAGTGTTTTGATGCCCATTTTCTGAATCTATGGCTTAATTTTAGCTGCATTTGTTATAGAGAGGGGTCACAAAGACAAGTTTCTACAATTTGAGTGAAATTTTGCAGCTAGGAGTAGAGAAAGTAGCTCTGGGATAGAAGAAGCTGCAGCATGGACTCAGAAATTTGCTGTTCTTCTCAATCTGTTGACTTGCAAGTCACCGTGGCTGGCTTGTCTGTCAGTCAGTTCAGGCACAACTCAGACTTAGCCACAATGAGAGCTGTCTCTTGTTCTTACGGAAGTCAGAAGCTGGCATTTTCTGTAGAAATTTAGGGAAATCTGTTTAGAAGGAAATGGGAAACTGGCAAGTGTAGTGTCAGCCTAGGATTACTTCATAAGTGTGTTGGTGGCACATGCAAGCATGTGATAGGTAACTAAACTTTATTACTTCATCTAGTCATTGGTTTTGCCAGAGACTTCTAGTCTCCCAAACCACCTGTGAATCATTCCATTTTATGGTAGTTTCTATACTTGGATTAGATACATGTTCTTCCTTTCCACCTCAGAGAAGGGAACTGTTGGGGCAGCTTCAGTAATTAATTTCTTTGACTTTTTGGATGCCAACTCTGACCTGTTCCTTAGGCTGCCAAAACTGTAACACTTTCATCTCTCCCCAGAAAGTGACTAATTTAGAGTGCAGCTATGTGTCCCTGACCCATCCTACAACCTACACTCTTGGAGCAGTACAGGAAAAATACATTTTATTCCACTTAACTTCCTTCATGAAGAAAGCTGTGCAGCTAGACACAGGGACAGAAAAGAATATTAGGATATGGCTACATCATGTTACCCATTGCTCTGCAATTTGGAAAATGCTAAATCTGTTGCTGCATGATTATGGGCACCATGGCTGCCCTGAAAGGCATCTTCTGTCCATTCTTCTCAGTTGGTAAGAAATGGGCAGGTTACACTTGCCAGAGGTACTGGTTCTCACTTTGCAGCCTTAGGTAGGCAGCACAAACTTGGCAGATGTCTGATATTTTTAGACTTTATGCATAATCTTAGAGAAGGGTCAAGATACAACGTATTTTAAACAGAATTTAGCACTGTAGCACTGTTCTTCAGAAACATTTTAATTTGTCAGAAAAACAGCAGCCTAAGGGTCATGCATGTGAGATGTAAAATTTAAAAGCAGTAACACAAGAAGAAACTTTCCCAATTCAATGGTGTAAGACAACTGCCTTGAAATTTGTAATGAAGTCTGAAACCTGTATTTTAAATTTTTTTTGTTTATCCTCCTGCCCAATTGAAAACCATTACCCCAGCAGCAAGAAATGAAAAACTGAAATTGTTTTTCTCCAAACTCTTCTCCATTCAATGATTCTATGATTTCCTGCTTATTTTCATGTGTGCTGTTCCTCAAAATGAAACCAAACCAAAACACTGCATTCCATTTATATGGAACTTTTGGTCCTTCTGTTAGATTATTAAATCCTTTAATTTAATCCCAGCTTTTTATTAGAAAAATATCCGTGTTTCCCTTATGCTATCTGTATTAAAGGAACGAGCCAATGTCTTCTGAATGCTTCTAGGATCTAGTGGTTGTTCTTGGGGCCTTTATCACCACTACTCTTGCTAAGTGTAAGCACTTAAATTTTATTTCATGGAACCAATTGCATTAAATGGCTTATAATACATAAACCCCTTGTAACTTACAGTATTTTCCTTTTAAAGGTCAACATAGGTGACATAGGTTTTTAATAAGATCAATAAGATCAAATAATGAGAGTTAAGTTTTTTGTGAACAGCATACTTCCTGTATTTTAGTGTTCACTAAGACCTTAAACTCAGCAAATAATTATAGTTGATTTTCATAATGATCTATTGTTTTAAAAAATGTGACTCTTTTTAGTTGAAAAATGACTATTACTAACCTACTTTTTATCACATATTTTCAAAGACCTTTGTCTCAGATGCTGCTGTATGTGGTCAGATACTTTCATGATCATGAAGACCAGACCTCACTAAATTCACAGGCTTATGATTTGTCCCCAAAATGGACTTTGCAGAACAGATTTCAAGAAGGCTTAAGCACTAAAAAGTAACTTGCATCACAGACCAAAGCAACTAGGATGATTAATTTTTAGAAAATAATAAACATTTATATTTCAAATACATTTCAGTAGAGACTCCCATAATGTGCTGTCACTGCGTGTAAAATCCATAAGCAATTTTAAGCCAACATTCTTTAAAGAAGGAGCTAAAAATTCATATAAATAATATGCAACTTAAAGATGTATGGAACACCTTTATTATGTGCTAAGTGCTGTAATAAAATAGGCTAGCAGTAGGTTTTGCTGCATGTTACTAATTTTATTTTTTTATCCTGATATTTTTGCAGGTGTGTGGAGGAACAGGTCCTGTTTTCGCTGTTGTTACTCCCACATAGGCGGACTCTGTAATTGATTATGTGTGGGTAGGGCCCTATTGAAATTAAGGAGATTCTGCAATAGTGCAGGGTTCTTTCTGTGAAAGATCAGTTGCAAGATCAGGACCCTACTGTGACTCCTTACTGTGAATTCTGTCTGTATCATTGATTGTGCTGGAACCTACCTTTTGGGATAATGTAAGTCCTGCTTTTCCCCCAAATGTACTTTAGACATGAAATAATCATAAAACATTTCTAATTAGATAATTATTATCATTTACATGCGTTCTTTTAATTATGTTTTCTTGGCAGTACCAAATAATATATTCCTCAAAACTTCTTAATGGCACTGAGACTTTGTGGATAGTTGGTCACATGATGAGAAAATTCAGCTGTAAGTACATTGAAATGATTGAATTTTTAAATAGTTAGTCTTTACTGATGTTGACAAACTAATAGTGATAAAAAGGTGAATCGAGAGGTTTGATATGTCAATTGAATTAAGTTCATTTCAGAAAATATATACAATATAGCCACTAAAGATTTAATAATTCTTGAGTAATTCACCATGTGAACCTGTCCTTCTGTACTGCTGTTTGGTAGGGAGTTTTAATTTGATTCATTTTGTGAATGAGGTGTCTCTGATTTCCACATAAACTTTGAAATTTATTGATCTATAAAAACTGTTTATGCCACCATTGTTTGTGTAGATACTGCAAACAGATACTGCAAACAATAATCTAATTGTCTTGCTGAGTTGAACATTGAAATGTTAATAAATATACACTTATACTTGTGTCAGTGTAACTTGGTTAAATTAAACTAAACTGAGCTGGCATTATGAGTGAATTTGATCACACTTACTGGTTAACTATATTCCTAGGCAGAAACTATGTATTTTAATGCCCCTAGGTACCTTGTGCTTTATCAATAATTGCCTATATCATCTGTCAGCAGATTAACCCAAAATAACTATAAATATCTATGCTTGGATTAGGAGGAAGTTCTTGTCTTGCAGCTATGGGTACAGTCATTGCTATGACTCCTATTTTTAAATCCAAATCAGCAAAAGCAACATGTAGGTGTTCTCCCTGTATAACAAAAGAGGTATTAAAAACTCCATGCCCTTTTCATGATACTGGATTTCCTTTGTGGTATTCAAATACAAGAAAGATTTTAATGGGGTCTTAGTATCTGAAAAAAGGAAGAATTGAAATGTTACTGAATTTGTGAATAATTACTAAGGGACTGTAAATGTCTAGAAGAGTTGTATGTAAGGACAATTAGAGATCCTTTCTCATGGAGCAAGGACACAGATAATAACTGGTGAGTAAAAAGGAGGGATTTTTTTTTTCTTGGATGAAGAGCAGCATGAAATTAAGGTAATTTGAAGAATGAGCAAGACCAAAGAAGAAAGCATAAACTCAGATCAAGAGCAGACTAGAGTTCCAACATAAAAGAAAACAAATAAAATAATAATTATTTTAAAAAGCACAAAAAACCCCCCCAAAACCCTACAAACAAACAGAAAATAGATGGCAAAAATATGCTGAAAGGAGAACTAAAGGCATAGCTATTGGTATTTCTTATTGCACTCAATATATGATAGATATAAGTTTAAAACTTTCAGAAACTTTTTCTGTATTTTTTTTTCAGTTGGAGGGGAGTATATGAGCTATGAAGAAGACTCAGTGACTAGTTGCAAATTATCTGTATAAATTAGGGATTAGAGACAACAGTTACAATTAATAAAGAGGACAGTGGGTTTGTGTATTCTAAACTATGATTAGTGCTAAGCAGAAGCCATAGTTTCTTGTTCAAACACAGAACTTAATGATTTCAAAATGCCTGATCTTCAGCAGAGCTCTCAACACTGTCTCACTGTGTTCTTTACAGGATGGGGATTTTCAAAATTCTATTTTAAAAACTTCACAGTGGTTCTTTTGAGGATTTTTGTAGTATGAAATGAACTTGAGATTTCAAAATGAAGTGAAATCGAGATTTGAGAACATTGCATGTTTCACTTTACATAAAAAGCCTTTGACTAGTGTATTTTGGTTTTAAAATGTTTACACCTAGTTGTTTACTGTTTTCACCTTTTAATCCTGTTAGCCATATTTATTCTTACTTGCACTATGATGGGTAAAAAAAAAAGAGAAGGAAATGAGGTGATAGAAGAAAAACCCCACTGCTCTGTAGCTTTGCCCACCCTACCCCTAAACAGATCAAAAGAAGTGCCTCAGAACAGATCTAATTTCTATTCTAGAGGAGAAAAGGGAGGAAAGTAACATGCTAGTGAGTGGGGTATGAGGAATCCCCTGTATGTTCCATATGTATCCAATTTTTTCACTCATCACCACTGAGAGACAGATCACCTAGGTGTGACTGCTGCTCCTTCCTGTGGTGGCAGCTTTCCAGTTCTTTGCGGGAGATAATGTTGGAACACAGCTCTGTTCCGCCTTGGTACTGCTGCTACAAATATTATTTTGGAAGAAAAGGAACTCTGAATTTTCTCCTGTTGTAGTCATCTTTCCACTACCCGCTGCCGCTAACCTCCATTGTTGAGCACCTGAACTTGTTTCTTTAACCCACACAGTGTTGCCATAAATGACTGAAAGTATGGGAACAGCAAGAGAGCAAGATACCAAAGGGAAGGAGTTGATGTAGAATGTAGGGAGTGGGCATCTGCTGCACAGCTAGACACTGTGTGGGCTTGGGAGTACTTCAAGAGCTGGAAATACCAAACTGCAGCAACAAGAGAGTGTTTCCTTCAGTGGCATACTGGGATGGTAGCCCTGGTTCTGTGCACTAAAAAGGAAGAGCAAAGGAAAGTGCCTGAACACTCAGCATATTAGTTGTTGTCAGTTTAAGATGTGAGATCTTTTTCTCTGCTGCTGTTTGTATTTGGCTGGTATTATGACTGTCCTGTCTTCAAGCAGGATGTTGCCTGTTTTTGTTTGTCAAATGAGGCACCCCTCATGCTATAATGTCACCAACACTGTTTTTCTTCAACCCTTTAAAGTCAAAATGTCATAGCATAGATAGCTGTAATAAGTTAGTAATAAATGTGACATGAAAGAATTTTCTCATTTCACAGTATTTGTAGGCAAAACAATGATTTATATTTTTCACACACTTCCTCTTGTTGTTTTTTCCACTGCTAAGCTTATCTAATGCATTAATATTTCATTCAGTAGCACCCTCAGTTCTTTATTTCCAGTTACAACTATGGATCTTTAATTAGTAGCTTTTTTCATATCTAGGTTGGGGCCCTTACGAAAGCTTTCTGCATCCTCTGTGAATGACACCATCATGCTGCTGTTATTTTTAAGTCATCAAATCTAGGCTAAATCTGAGTTTTGGGAATCTTTTTTTCAGCCCTCTGAAGATGGTCTATCTTCTCTATCAGACAGTTTTTTCATACAGGTTTTCTATGGCCTATGTCTTTATTAGAAAATACTTGCCTTGACAAATGGAGACTTGCCATGTTTGTTGTCTAGTCAAAGTGCTACTCTGCTGTGAATATCAGTTTCTAAACTTACTCCTTTGGTATTTTCTATTACCTCCTTCAGTTTCAAGCAGTGAAGATAAGTTATCTGTCTTTATTTTCAAGGCCCATCAAGACTACTTCTGCCTGATACCTCTCCTTCATTGTTAAGAGGTTTTGATCAATATATGATGCCAGCTTCCATCATTGGCTGTTAAATTTTCAGAACACACTGGCTTTTTTTCCTTAGCTGCCTCTGATGTATTTGTTGACTTCATCATAAGCAGAACTGTTTGTTATTTGCATTAAGTATCTTCTTAATGTTTTAAATACTGTAGGTCTTAAAACAGTCCGGGTAGACAGCAGTTATATGGCTGGTATACAAATGCCAGTGCTTATTACAGGAGTACTGTGTCATTGTGTTTCTACTCTGCCATGATTTCTCTTCATGTAGACTTCAAGCACATGTACTTTCTGTTGTGTATTTATTCATGGCCTGGGAAGATGAGAAATGGTCCAGGGTGAGGCCTCCCAAGATTTGTGGTAATGCAAATAAATTATAATGAATACCCCCTGGATGCTGCAGTGTAGCTGTTGGATTCTGCTGTGCCTCATGACACATCATATTTAATGCAGAAAGAAGGTGCTCCAACTAGAGGCCTCACAAAAGGGAAAGAAGTGAGTTGCAGCCAACAGATAAAATGCTAACCCCAGAGGCTTCCTCACTGTCAAACCCAAGTCAATAGCTACTGGCATTGAGTCCTGGAAGCATCCCTATCTTCTCCACAGCAGTAAGAACAGACTCTCCCTTCTCACAGAAGGAAGTAAATGCAAATATCACAGAGTCACAGAATCATTTGGGTTGTAAAGGACCTCTGAGATCATCAAGTCCAACCCTTAATCCACTGCCACTGTGGTTACCAGACCATGGCACCGAGTGCCACATCCAGTCTCTTTGTATCACAAAGTTCTGCAGTGTGTGCAAAAGGTGAAAGGACTTTTTATACTTCCATATCATCCTTCTCCTCCTTTGTGCATTTCCTTCCTGACGTAGCATCTCTTGGTACAGAAATCTTGAATTACCACGGGCAGTTTCTCCAGCCATACTGTTGGTGAGTTCTTTTTTCTCAAATGCCACCTGATCTCTGTTGAGAAGGGACCTAGACTAGTTTGGTTTGGTATCTTGGTACATTGCTGTCTTGTGTTTTGTTTCCATTGTGCATTGAAGGTAATGATCCTTCAGAGGAGTGCTAAGCACAAATTCCATCAGGAATTTCCCAGTTATGTCACCCTCTTTCTGGACATGGGTCTGCATGTATCCCTTTTCTTTCTTTTAAAGGGTGACTAAAATGTCATTGTATAAATTTTACTGAGATGATAGAATATTCTGTGCCTAGCTGAGACAGACATGGTAGGTTGGACTGTGCAGACAACTGGCACTGTATATACCAAAGATGTAGTCAAATAATTTTATCAGAATTAACCACAAGGGATAATTACAAATGTTTCTATAGCTGAGTAAAAGAAGTCTAGTAAGAGCTCTGGGCTGGTTGATGGGATGGAGACAGTGACTGTGAAACACTGATGGAGACTCAAGAGGCTGTGCAACCTGGATGCTTGATGATAGCAAGAGTTCTCATCTATATATAGACTGGATAAGCTTGATATTAGGCTGTCATTTTTAGGTATCATCAAGAACTACTTTTTGAGCAACCCAGCTAGAGATATAGGAAGAGGGGGGACAGCCCTTGATTTAGTTTGGATTAGTAGACAAGAAGTGACTATAGAAGAGCCATTCAATAGTGATATCTCATATTAAGTTTTTTATATTAGTTGAAGAGAAAAAAAAATTAGAAATCCAGGATTGTTTAAAAAAGAATTGTATATAAATTAAGATATGGTTTAAATAAATTCTTCAATAAGAATTGTCCAACACAACTGACCAGAAAAGGGAATTACTACAAATAAAAAAGTTTTTCAAAAAATGAAATCCCTCAGAGAAAGGAAAGCAGAAAAAGAGCTCAATTCTGGCAAGCTAAATGTAGAGCTATTACAAGGCAGAACAAAAAGATTTTGAAATGCAACAGGCTAAAATCCTAAAAGCCAACCCCCCCTTTTTTTTTTTTTTTCAAGTGCAAGTTTTGCTGATAGAGAGGTTGGTTCCAAAATCATTGCAGAAAGAAACAAATGAACAATGCCAAAGCATTGGCAAGATTTATTACAGGGAGATTAGAGACTTGCTCACATAAAAATTGCTCTTTATAGGGAATATTTCAGATCTGAAATTTCAAGAAAAGATTTTTAACAAATTGTCTGAATAAACATTAACAAATTTCCAGATAGCATGTTTTTCATTCAGCAGTCCTAGAGAAATTCAGAAATTGCACTGGGGAGCCATGAGCTGCGTTGTATAATCTATCACTTAAATGAGCCTTGATAACAGAGGAATTGAAAGTAACAAATGTGTTTTAAAAAGGTTTAGTTTTAAAAAGGGCTCTTGGGATGATTGCAGACTAATGAACTAGTAAGTCTGACTACCATGACAGACAAAATGCCAGTGAATGGTGATAAAGAGTATAATTAATAGGAACATGGATAGGTGTAATAGGAAACCTTCATCTTGGTTTTTGTACAAGGTAGTTTTGTCTCGGAGCTTTGCTAGTTACTTGAAGGAGTTAACAGATACACAGGACAGGGTGACCCAAAAGTTTTAAAAAAAAGCTCAGTAACCAAAGACTGTTAACAAAAAGAAGTATTGAGTTACTTAAAATTCTCTGTGGATTAATAAAGGGTTACAAGATAAGGAACAGTATAGCAACTCGAGGCAGTTTTAACAATGTGTCCTCACAAAGATTTGTATTGGCATCTTTGCTGGTCCACCTGTTCCTAAATGGTCTGAAAAAGTAGAGTGATAAAGGCTGCAGACGGTAAAAGGAAAATATGCAGCTGGAGTCAGACCTGATGTTGACCCTGAAGAGTTGCAGAAGGATTTCACAGCAGGACCTGTGGTGATCCAGGAGCTGTGGCTGTCAGAGAAGCCAGATATTGTTGACCCTGCTGTTCAGCTGTATCTATCAGCAGAGAGAGGCAGTGGCTGTTGGATTACAGCAGCCTTCACCACATCAACTGTGAGCTCAGCAGGCTCTGACCAGTCCTGCTGCTCAGGAAAGCAGGGAGATGTAGCTGTTCTTTCTAGCCACAGCAAGGGCTCCAAGTTGAAGAGAAGATTCTTCCCTATTTCTCAGAGTTTTGTAATCCCCATGAGCTTAAAGTACAGGTTTTGATCCTGGAGTTCCTCCCTGTCACAGCGTGGGTTAGCACCCTTAAACTGATATGTAGTACCTTGCTGCTGTGAGAAGCCAGGACTTTCCAGCCATCTTACTGGTCTTTCCATGGATTTTTAGTAGCTGCTGCTGATTTCCCAATATCATTCTAGCAATAAGTGGCAAAATTGTATTTAAAACAGAGGAGTGGCATTGGCATGCTGGGCACTTTTGAGCATTGATGAGGATGGTGTATGATACAGAAAAGGCTGACTAAAGGCATGGTGTAGCTCTTCTGCAGGGACAGTAGAATGGAATTTGGAAGTTTGGAACAATGTTGGGAATGTGAGAAAAATCTCTCAAGCCATAAATACATGAAAGTGTTTAATAAGGGACTGTAGCTTCCTATTTCTCATAATAGAAGAACAAGGTGCCTTTTCTTACTGTTTTGTTTAATTTAAATGATCTTCAAGACGGCAAGAAGCAGCTTAGCACCCCTTTTATCTGCTGTAGTTTTGTGGATACATCTTTTCAAGTGCACAAAACTCAAGTGTTTACAGGTCTTGAAAACTTGTTCTGAACCAGCTGTGGCCAGAATCCAACCTGTGCAGACTTATAACTTCTGTAAATAAAAATCTATAGTTCTCACTGATTTGTGATAAATTTTCAAACATTAATAAAATGTAAACTGGTCCCATTTTCCTAAATCTACAGATATTTTTTTATTCCTTTGTCTGGCAGCAGCAATATTATGGATGACCAGATCAGTTTTAGTTCTGTTTACAAACCTGTGGGTGATGCAGAATGCCAGTTTGCTGCTACTTCAGAGCACTAAAACAGTAGCAGGCCCTAAAATTAATCCCAGGGGCAATGAGATAAAGAAGCAGAAATATTTCACACAGCAACCAGAAGGTCGGGAGGGAGGGGTGGAAAAGAAGTCATCATTGTACCTTTGAAACAGCTGGAATGGTTTGCAAGCTGTGGTCCACAAGCCCCAGGTGGACTACAAGGCTATGGTAAGTTGAACAGCTGTTTGGCTAAACCACACTTAACAGTGTTTTAAATAGTGGTTCCAATTAAAAGTTTGATCAGATGGGTGTGTGGTGGTTTTAAAAAAAATCTTAGGGGGTTGATAATGATCTGTTGTTCCAAAAATACGGGAACCACTGTTCTGGAGTGCATGAAAAGGTAGAGAGCACTCCTCACTTTCTCAGCTTTAGAAGGTTACATGTCTCTCTTCCAGAGAAGAAGCAGCAGTAAGAGGTTGCCAGAAAGGAGCCAGGAAAAGAACTCAGGTAGCACTAACCTGTAGTGAAATGAGGCAACCAGGTGCCACTAATTGCCAGGGAGTGAGCATGAGCTTGTGTCAAGCCCACCTGTGCCTAATTAGGGTGGGCCCCCACTGCGCATGAGCAGGACCAGGGGGCCAATAAATGGTGAGTCCTGAAGTACAAGCTCATGCTCACTCCCTGGCAATTAGTGGCACCTGGTTGCCTCATTTCACTACACTAACCCTTGTGTCCTCTCCAGTAACAGTGGTGGGGTTCTTAATCACAGTGTTGTCCATGAGTGTGCCTAGAAGTCTTTGCTACCCCTACTTTTCATATAGAGTCATACCTAGGAGATTGGGGTTTTTGAGAAGTATAATTTTTCAAGTCTTGGGTCTCCATCAGACAAAGATTTAAACTTGTCAGGTCCACCAGATGAAAATATATCTTCATCTTTGAATTAATACCAGGTTTCTTATTGCCAGAAAAACTGATTTTAAAATTCTCTGTTCTGTCATTATTAACAGACATAAACTTCCCTTACAGGTACTAGCTTGTCTTATTACAATATCTGTTTACTACCTATAACAAAATCCCAATTCTGTTTGACAAGCTTCTTTTAATTTATGTCAGCTACTTGTGTAGTAATTTTACATTGTAAAAATCTTCTCAGTCCTCACAGCAGGTCTCTTACTACTTCCCCCCCCCCCCCATTTTCCAGAGTCATAAAGTATTTATATGATTAATACATCTGGTTGCCTTTGACATGGGTTACTTCTCATTGTCCTAAGTACCATGCAAGCACATCCCTAAGTAATCTGTAGAGATAGTTTTTCCAAGATACTGTCCATCCTTATGTTAAGAATTCTGGTAGTGTCAAATTTTAGAAATGCCAAACTGTAAGAGTTATTCAAAGGATATAAATATGTTTATCCCTAAGAAATCAGTTGTCTAATATAGAATTACTGTAGTGTACTTCAAAATACTGGAAACAAACATTATTGACCATAGTGTTGTAAAAGGAACTAAAAAAAGTTGGGTGGTAGGCAATCTTTTTTTGTTACATACTTCTTGTATTTGTATACATGGATGGAAAATGAGGGGGTTTACTTCTATTTTTTTATTATCTTGCTAAATACCTTTTGCTACGTTACGTGATTATGAAATTGTCTTTGTTCAGGCTTAAGCTGTCATCTCAATATAGGATTGAGGTGAATCTTTTTGCCTTCTATCAGAAAGGAAGATGTAAGGGAGGAGAGAGTGACTTCTGTATTGTGGAAAAAGATTTCTTCCAAGTGTCATCTATGAGTGAGAGGTGAAAGGGACTGATGAGTCTAGGCAAGGCATATGGGTACAGAGCAGTGATGAGGTGTATGGGTAGGACTGGAGATGAGTGTATGTGAATAAAGAATTTGTGACAGGGATCAGAACAGGGGTTCTGTAAGAGCTGTAGAGATCACAGTTGGATAAATGTATTAGGTCAATTGGAAGTCTCCTTACAATAGAAGCCTAACCCTCCCCTGGGCCAACTTGAGACCATTTTCTGTTGTCTTATCACTTGTCACTTGGGAGAAGAGACTGACCTCTACCTTGCTACAACCTCCTTTCAGGTAGTTGTAGAGAGCAATAAGGTCTTCCCTCAGCCTCATTTTCTGAACAAGCTGAACAACCCCAGTTCATCTCCAGACTAAACAGTTCCAGTTCTAGACTTTTCTCTCTGGACTTGTTCTCTAGACCCTGTACCAGCTTCATTGCCTTCTCTGGACATGCTCTGGCACCTCAATCTCCTTCTTATTGTGAGAGGCCAAAACTGAACACAGTATTTGAGGTGTGACCTCAATAATGCTGAGTAAAAATGGACTCAAATGAGATGCTGTGGAACTGCACAGTGCAAAAGAATAATGCCTTTCCTTTTCAACAAGTAGTTTGCATCTTCTCTGAGTGGGACATGTCCCATCATTTGAAATCTACTGGTTACAGATGAGTTCTGCTTTTCCCCCCTCTATGTAGTACTCATTAGAATATGATGATATATTTCTCCCTGATGAATTACAATTTTTTAGTTAATCAGAAAAATTCTTAGAATTCTATAGTCTGGTCCCTTTGACTTGCATTTTTCTGTGAACTATGACCTCACTAAAAATAAATAAATTAAACTGCTGTTGATTGTACCTACTGGTGGTAAGTTGAAACTTACTGATAGGATGGTTGCTTTTCTTAATTATGATGTAGAAGATCCCTTAAAAGTTGTTCACAAAGGCTTAAGAGTTTGCAGAAAGACCGAAACCCGTGTCTTAGGTCATCTCCCTAAATGAAGGTTTGTTGGTTTTTGGTTTTATTTATTTATTTTTAATAACAAGGGTTATTTTGACACAGATCTTTTCATAAGCCTTAAGTTTCTATTTAAGTTTTCTTTCTTAATATATCGTGGCATACTTATGCCTATGACTAAAGTTACCAAGGCAGAAACATGATTTCTGTAGAAGTTTCAAAGTCAGTAATTTATAAGTCTTTCAATTCAGTGATTAATTAATAAGTCTTTTGGCACCTGACAATACAAATAGGTTAGGTGCAAGATCACCAGAGCATTAATAAAATAAAGCATATTTTCTGTTTGTTTGTTAGAGGATACATTTTAATGGAAAGCTATTCTGGTGTTTTTTGGGCAAATTTTTATAGTGGATATAGGGATAACTCTTTAGTTAGTCAGTGTTGGTCCCTAAAAATTGCCTCTACTCTTGTTGCTTGTCATACCTCATTTTATCTGAAGACTGCAGGAGTTGATGACTGGTGAGAGGTAGCACCTTGAAGTCTTGGCAGTATCCTCTACAAAGTAACTTACACTGAGCTAACTTTCTGTTGTCATGTCAGTGAAACACCAAATGTCTATTCCAAATGTGAAACAACATTTGGCTGTGTTTCACATAATGGCTATTAAGTTACTTGAAAAAAATCTTGTGAAGATGGATTTAGGGTTTAGAAGAGCTGGCATGTAAAATACATGTCCTGGATACAGGTATTAAACATTTTTTAACTGTGACAGAAAAGATATTTACTTTCTTTTTTCTGTGTGCAATCTACTATATTAAGTAGCTATTTTTATCTCCTTCTAAATGTCTTCTAGTAAGCTTGTTATAAAGTATTTAAAGATATGAATTACTTCATTTGTTGAAGCATTCAGTACATTATTTAAAATGGCTACTGAGGGAGACAAGTGGACATGTGCTTCTCTTAACAGCTAAGCATAAAAATAAGGTATCAAAGATAGTGGTACAGTTCCAAATCAGTAAAAATTGTTGTTATGTTTCGCTGTATGAACAGAGCTCTTCACAGAATGGTGATCTCGTTCTAAGATTACACTTATCTGAATAGATTTTCATTGATAAACTTTATAGTGATCTTTTATCTTTGTTGGAAATGAGAGAACTCGAAGGCTTAAACTTAGTTACTGGTCTTGAGCCATACTAAAAAGCTTTCAGGACTTGCTATTTCACCCCACAAGATTGGACACACAGCCCTTTTAAATTTTGGCATTTCAAAAGCTGTGCAGGTGAGTAGGAAAAATCAAATGTGAAATAAAGATACTGAAAAACTGAGATAAGGAAATTATTTTCCTTTACAGAAGAAAAAGAAAGATGAAAAACAATACAGTGAGCAAAGGAGAAATAATAGGGTAGACAGGGAGGAATCAGGTAAGTATTTATACTTATATTTTGTATTTAGAGCTCAGACACAATATGCTTCATGCTTGCATAGGAAACAGATTGAAACTTCAGCTTTCTGACAAACTGCTTTGCTGAGCTGTACTTCACTCTCTGTTCATTTTTGCTTTAGCACAGTTGCTTCTAAGAAGGCTTTAGATTGACTTTCAGAGCCAACAAGAATCACAACATGCATTATCCTGCTAGAAAATGACAACTGCCCCAATGTTCTGTTTTCCTAAGTTAGCTTAAAAAAAAAAACCCCAAACCCTATTAGACATCAAAAATTAATTTTTATACATATATTTCTCTTGTTAATTCTAGTCACTAGCATTTGGAGTGGAGAACATGCAGGCATGCAGTCACATTTAAAACTGGCCAAATTTGTGCTTGAGACCCAGTTGTAATAACACCAAAACTGAAAATTGAAAATGCTAGTTATTAATTATTCAACAGGACTTGGCAAAGTCAATGAATTCATAACCAAATTTAGCTGTAGAACAACGGATTACTTACATTTGGTTTCATTGCAGGGTAGACATCAATATGTGGATCTCTTCATAAGCTGTAATAAAATAAAATAAATTAGGAAATTGACACAAAATTAATTCAGTAACTTGATCATTTATTACAGCATGATTCCCACGAGTATATCTGGTATTATAGCAGTATAAATGTTTAGGGAAATTATGTACTTTTGAGAGTGAGCAATTAACTAATATTTATATAGTGACTCTACCAGGTCTTCATGAAACACCATGCTAAAAGCTTGTTTATTTTTAAATACAGAGATGGGGATCTCCCATTTTTTTATATTCACTTGATGGTATACATAAAATATTTTAGCTGTCCACCTCAGCAACCTTTCAGTGTAGCTGAGCTCTGAGCCTCTCCTCTAAAACAGCCCCATTGCTGACTGAGGACAGAAGAGTGAAAATGGGTGGAGCAGGGAGTAGCCTTCTGGTGCCAATTCACAGCAAATTTTGGAGTGATAGCACCTACTTTTTGGAAGGTAGTGTATTAATTTCTGCTGATAGAGATAGATCTGCATCAGAATGATGCTACAGATTGTTCTGTGATAGGGTTTCTTTCCTGAGCAGTGTCTGTGTCACTGGGCAGCAGTTTTTAAGGGCACCCAGTGAAGATACGAATACTGCAAATCTTGTATAGCTGCACTCTTTATGTTCATTCTGGAAGAAAAATGAAATCAAATGCAGGTACAGCTGCATTTATGACAGACTTCATGCTGTATGTTATAATTAGTTATTACTATTATGTAGTTTTGCCTTAGTGTTACACTATTTTATGCCACGACTCTAAGATTGATTAGACAATAGAGATTCTGCAGTTCAAAATCACATTTCAAATAGGCCAATACATTTTAGAGATGTCTTTATAAGTGCATAAAAAACTCTCCCTTGTCCTCATGCAATAGGCAGCACCACAATGATTGTATTCTGACATAGTGATTAATGGAAGAGCATTGTATGTGTAGGTCTCCAATGAGGTATGAATTGCACAGGATTAGGTCTGTTAGATTTTCTGTACTAACAAGAAAGTGCAGACTGTGAGCTGCCCTTTTGGTGTATATTCCAGCCCCCACATCAGTGCCCAGGAGGAGAGCTCCCTTTCCCATCCTCTTCTCTCGTTCTTTATGCCTTCTCACTACAGTTCTGTAAGAGCAGTCTTGGTTTTGCATCTGGGCTGTCAGGTTGGTGTGAATGTGGTAGGAAGAGGTTGTCCTCACAGACATGTTCCACAGTGAAGCTTCTTGCGCAAAGGCTGAGCTGTCTACCAGCTTTAAACCAGGCCTTCACACATGACTCTTGTATTTAATTATAGTTCAATTAAAATAGCTGTTATAATGTAAATATCCGTGACCATAACATAGGTTTTTAGCATGTTTTCACAACAGTATTTACTGTATATAGTAACAGTGTCAGTTAAATGTGGTATTTCCTGAATCGGGTCTTAGTGTTGGGAATACAGATTCCCAGTGATGTCAAGCTTTTATTTTTGTTTACAGCAGATAAACTTAAAGCCCCAGTAATGCCTAATTGGTCCTAATAGAAGAGCAAACTTTCTCTTATTTGGGTCAGACATGATTTTGTGGTCAGTATAGTCAACAGAAGTAATGTTCAGTAAAAAAATCCTGTGCATCACAAACCCTACTACATGTAGTATACAGATGAAAGTCATTGGTAAATGTTCTTTGTTCAGAGTAGAGTTGAAAACACACTCATTCTCACATTATTTTAATCCAGAACTTGTTATCCAGAAGTATTCAGTTTAAAGACATGCTGCTACGTTCACAGATACCTAGTGAACTTCCCAAAATAAATTCCATTTCAAGTATGTGAATCAGAGTGTAAGATTCAAACCTTAGAATGGAACGAATCGCCCTCTGGAGGTGCTCGTTTCAGTCTACTAACTTCACAGAAATCCTGCTTTGAACTGACTTGCTCAAACTGAAACTTAAGTGAGTGGCCTTCACCTTAAGAAAGAAATAACTTTAACACCATACTAAGTCTTCTCTGTAGGAGTCTTTTAAGAATTGCTGCCTTATTCCTTACCTTTTCTGCCAGTTTTCTTCTGGTATTGTTTCTAAAATGAATAACTACAATTGTTACTGTTGCTGTTTCCTGTGTATTTTGGTTTTTTTCCTGTCCTTTTCAATCTTGCTATCTTATCTTATCTTTCCCTGTTTTTTGTTTTTCTTTTTTGTGTGTTTTTTTTCTTTTTCCTGACTATTTAGCTGCCATCTCTTCTGAAGCTTTTCGCTTGCTACTTCTCCTCTCTGACCACCCTGCCTTCCATGAGAGTATTGTCCTAGCTTCTGATGAGGAAGATTGCTGAACTTTTCCTTTGATGCTGATACCAGTATTTCCTGTGAGAGGCAGTTACTGTAGTGAAGACAGAAGAAGAAGAATGTGTCACTTGTGATTTTTTTGAAAATGGTTTTGAATAGTCAAGATTTGGCCTTCATATAAAATGTGCTGGTTTCCTAATGTACTTGTAACTTAAAGATGCTTGTAGAAATGTAAAATCAAATGTGAAGAACATAAAATCCATATTAAAGACATTAAAATGTGACAAAATGTAGCATTAGTCTTTATTTTAAAAATTGAGTCCTACATGGCTCATTTGTAAAAAAAAAGTGGGACAGAGTTAAAAGTTGTGTACTGGTAAAGTCTGACTTTGACATTGAAATTATTTTCTTCCTCCCTGTGATAATATTGGGGTTTTTTATACCTACTGAAGATCTCTCCTCCTCTCTGTTGGCTTCCTTTTTTACTTTGTTCCTTTTGTTAACCTAAGTTTCCTGTTCCTTTCTGCACTGGACTTGCCTAATTTTTGGTTCAATATGGATCCATTTTATCTTATGTATGCTTACATTTGCCTAAAATATTGCCTTAAGCATGATTATTTATATTCAAGAATGTATTTATTTCTAACACTGGATGGAGATGCTATTTTAAGGCTTCCAGTAAACCAGATAAGAAACCTAACAATTCAGTGACAGCATATTAAGTTTTTTATTACACATGTGCCCTCATAGGATCAAAGTACTTTGCCTCCTACATAAATGGAATAGTAATTATGGTCAGAGATAAACATTCCTGTAAAAATATGACTTATGGTACTTATTCATTATAGGAATGGTAATTTAAAAAGAGAATCTGAATGAAAACAAGATGCATTCATAAATAGTATGTCAGAAGTGATCAGATTTTGTTTGCAGATAAAGAGAAATGCTGATGGAATAGTGCTTTGTAATAATATTAATATAAGTAGTTAAAGAAAAAAAAAAGACACCTAAATATGTACACCCATAGTATCTGGAGAATTTCACAAATCATCTTTTGTTATAGCAGAAATAGTAAATAAAACTCAATGTTTTCAGAGGGGGAGATACCTAAATATTTTATTATCTATACAACATGTTCTTTAGATAACCAGAATCCTTTGGATTGCAAGAAAAGGAATGCCAAGTACATGACAAAACATCAGTAGTGAAGTTCAGAACTTTAGATTTTGAAACCTTTCATAATACTTACAGTAATTTTCAATAAGAGCAATAACAGCAACTTAACAGAAATGATTGGAGGTGTGGCTGAGAATGTAATTTATGGTGCCTAAGTTTTTAGCTACTGTATAAGCAGGACTTTGCATAATTCTGAGCTTATTAAAAAAGCACCTTCTTTGCCAGATTCATTTACTGAGCAGGAGGGTAATGTTACAGACAAGGATTAGAAAGCAGAGGAGCTTTGGAACCTCTAAAACGGTTGCAATGAGGATGAGGTTTTATGTCGTACAGTAGTAGCAGTAAGGTTTTTGTTAGAATGTATCAACTGCAACTAATTTTGTAAAAATGTGCCATATGAAAATTAGCCATAGAAGAAGAGAGAAAGAATACTAAGAACTGTCTGTTTGGTTTTTCTGGGGTATATCCTTGTGGTATAAATTTGCATTCATAAAGTTAAGTCACCACTATTTACTGAAGATTTGTCCTTTCTATTAACTATAATACAACACAGATCCTGAAATAGTCCCTTACTTGTATTTATTCTACAATGTAATAGTTATGGAATAAGGTCTTAACTTATTGTGAGAAATAATACAATTTTAACAATGGCATTTTATTGTTAGAAGGAAGTACATCAAACTGACTTTAATAAACATAGTTTTAGTAAATTACTTAGATTTTGAGCGTATTGTATTGGCATTGCTTGTTGAGTTACAAAACTATTACTACTAATCTAAATTTTAGTGTTGAAGTTTGAGGATAAAATTATTTTCACACTCAAGTTTATGTATTTTGATTTGCAGTTTTGGGGTGATAATGCTTCAGGTAAAACAACCAGTTACATTTTCTATTCTTTTAATATTTGAAGAACAATGAGGAAAATGTAGCTGGAAATACTAACAGAAGAGGAATGGTTTTCAGCAAATGTGTAAGTGTGACCATAGGGAAAGACTGACCATAGGCAGGAAGATAGTGAAGTTGAGTGAATATTGCTACATTGAGACATAAAAACATAATCTATAAAGTCCTGCAGGAAATAATAATGAATCATAGAATGGTTTGAGTTGGAAGGGACCTTAAAGAGTATCTAGTTCCAGACGTCCTGCCATGGTCTTTCTAGGTTCATAACCTGGGTCTTTTTTGTTCACAAACACAGCCTAGGTACATGTGGTCTTGAGATATGCAGTGTCACTACAAATTCCATGAAATGTTCTTTGATTGCATTACAAACAAGTCTGGCTAAGACATAAATAGCACACAATTATCTGTTGCTATATAAGGAAGATAAGGAAAGGGAAGAAAAATTTATAAAACAACCACGCTGCTTGCAGATCCTGTAGTTCACATGGGTGGCAGCCACAGATGAACCAAATAAAAATGGAAGATGCAAAATCCATGAAGATTGTGTTGAAGGTTTGTTTCATTTTATTTTCTCTAGGATTATGATGATCTCTATGCTTATGATATATACACATATTATATATATTATGCATACATATAGAACATACATTCGTATACATGTATATGAAAATTAATGTTTGAAAAGCTGTGAAAACCCAATCTGAGTTACATGCCAGAAATAATTAATATAGGCTGCAGGAGGATATTTTTGTATAGTACTTAAAATTGGAAGTAATGAAATTTAATTCAGTTCTGGATCTGGTAATGACTGGAAAAAAAAAGATACTAGGTCTAATATGCTGACATTGTGAATGTACATTGCATCTGGTTAGATAAAAAGACTGAAGAAACAGTAAATATATATTATGAAAATCACTGACAGAAATGTAGAGTTTGAAGAGTAGTAGCAGAAAGCTGGTTCATCAATAACATTGCAGTAGAGGAAGATCCTGCTGTACATAAATGTAAAGTAAGAGAAAAATTTTAAGCTTGCCATCATGCAAAGATAAAATCAAACTGAAAGAAAGCTTGGACTGTGGGATGCTGAGAAAGTCTAATCTACTTAGTATAGTTTTGCTAATATAAGTTGAAAATACGTGAAACAAGTAAAGAAACACTATAAAGTGGATTTTTTTTTCAAATTTCTTTAACTTACACCTTTTGTTTCCAATAGAGTAATACTGAATAAAAGGAATTCTGAGACCACTGTCCACTAATCAGATAATTTCTTTGAAAAGGTAGTTAAAGAGCAAGCAAAAATGGTAATTGCAGATATAAGAAAGGACCTGAAAACACGAAGGACTCCAGATTCTGTACACCTGTGCTGCCTGCTGGAGGTAGCAGGGGTTAGCCAAGATCTGCTCTTACTCACAGGCTGAAAATTTGCCTGCTGTGGGAAAGCCACAGCCTGGGAGCTTTTCCCTCTTCTGTGCCAACAGCTCTCCTCCTTCACACAGGTTTGGTAGTGGGAGCATAAGAACATACACCTACCCTCTACTGATTTTCAGCTGCATGTCATTTCTTGGATGACTTCTGTACTAGAAAATAGCAGCCCAGTCAAGAGCTGGTAGCAAACAGAGCCAACATTTGCACGGCTGCCCTACCTGCTCCCCTGAAGCCGGGGGGCCTTGTTCATACTGCTTGCTGAGAACAGTCCCCAGACCATGCTTGACCCCAAATCTTGCCTAAGTGCTTGTTGGCTGGGGCAGAAAGCACACCCCAAAAAGCACGCTAGCAGTTAAATGGCATGGATTACCTATCACATGGCAGAGCTCAAGCAGGTGCCTGGGCCCTGTTTAGCACAGTAGCAGAGATGTAACTTTACAAATTACATCCAGTCAGCAATAATTGCATCTGTAGTAGCCTGCTGTAAATTAAAATTGCAATGGCATGAAAACTAGCTATCCGTAGGTATCTTTCAGACTACTGTTACTTGAACAGAAATGTTGATGAATGTATAAACTTGGATGCCATGTCTGACTTAGCTAAAAGAAAGCATAGAAAATAAAAAAAATCACCAAATTAAGGAAGTTAGAGGGGGCCAATAAAAGGCAAACCAGTAATTATCTGATTAATAAATATTTTTAAATGAAACCTGGAAAGCTATGAATGAATATTCTTTTCAAAATAAGCAAGGTCACAATAAAGAAGTCAGTATGTTACCATCTGGGTAAATATATTTAATTCATTGTTAAAATGCAGTTTGGGTCCCATCTGTGTGGACCTCCTTGTAGGATAAAAGCCTGAAATATAGTTTGTTTGCATAAGGTGTTTTATTCTGAGAAGCAAATATCATAACTACATCATAACAACTGCCCAGCAAATTTGCCTGTGAAGTATTTGGAGAAGTAGTCTTGCAGAAATGCAGGCAGTTTTCCTACAGAAAATAACTGGCTATTCTAACTTTATTAGAATATTAAATATAGAATATTAATTAGTCATATATCCAACACAGTGCAGAAGTATTTGGGGAAAAATAACTTCTGAGGTATTAATGGACGATTCTGTACCTTTGGCTTGCTTTGGCTTCAGTAAAGTTCGTGCAAATAATAGAAATATTTTCTTGTAGATAAT
This sequence comes from Calypte anna, assembly GCF_003957555.1. Classification (NCBI taxonomy): domain Eukaryota; kingdom Metazoa; phylum Chordata; class Aves; order Apodiformes; family Trochilidae; genus Calypte; species Calypte anna. The sequence continues at coordinate 170,831,333 of NC_044244.1, forward strand.
AGAGACTACATTTTAAAAGTAAGACAATATAAATTAAAATTATTAGTAGAATCATATCAACATAGATGGAGAGTAACATAAAGCAAAGCTGTCACATATATTACCTACCTAACTGGAAAAAAGAAAGTGTTCTTTCTTAGAGCAACCATGTAATTTTGAAATGTAAAAGTGGTACCTAAAATTATAATATTGTGGTCCCCTTGAGCATAGTTTTAGAAAATTACAAACGAAACAACCAAATAAAATATTTGAAGTTGTCTACTTTGCTCTAAATGCATTATCTATTCGAAACCTGATGTCTGAACTGCTGGAATGGGTAGTTCCTGTTTTGAGGGAAAAAAATACAATTTTAAGACTCCTGTGAGAAAAGATTTTGAAAAATATCGTGGCAGATAGTGCAGGTCTGACTGCCTGCTAGAGATGTGTTCATAAACTGCTTTGCTCTTCATTGGGAACACACTCTGTGCCCATCACTCCTGCTTAAATAATCCCTTGTTGGAGGTTTGCCCCTCTGTATTTCCTGAGGAAGTGGGGAGACATAATTTTTAGGAGCTCCTGGAAACTAAGTTGGAATAGGACAAGGAGAACAAGAATATATCAGTTTTGGATGAAGGGTAGAGGAATTGTAGAAAGCCTTTTCTGAAGATGGGGAATGGGTGGCATTGAGCAGGAGTAAAGCGCTGCTGGGAGCCCTAAAGCCTCTTTACTCAGGGTATTGAGAGCACACCTGGGTATCATGGGATTTGGATGCTTTGCACATGGATAGATCAACAATATTACAAAGAACAACTGCTAAATTTCAGGAATTCATTCTGAAAGTACTCTATGAATAAACTATATGAATACTAAGAAGCAAAACCAAACAATAGAAACCACTTCTTAGAAGAACTTTCGTATGTGACTGTGGTGTAGTTGTATAGTCCATGCAAATGAATTAGAGGAATGAAGCAGAAAATCTGGGCTAGATGTCATAAACCACTGCCCAATTTTTCACTTTTTTTTTTTTTCTCCCCCAGAGAAAAAGATTGGAGATTCATGGAATAAACTATCTCTGGCTAAAAGAAATAAAGAGCCTAGATTCTCTAAAGGCAGGGATATGGAAATAAATGTGAAGACAGCCAGACACTGCAGCATTTAGAACACTGCTTGATCTGTTATAATCCTCTATGTTTTGTTTTACTTTTCTTGGTCCAGAATACTTCTGCTTTATTCAGACAAAAGCCATTGAAAGCAATACTGACTGTGACATACTTTTACCACAGACTAATGTATGTCATTCTAAAAAAAGACTCCATAGTATACTTCAACTGGCAACATCCTTTTACCTCCATTCCAGCAGATATTACCTAGTTTGGGACAATAGAAAAATACAGGCTTTGAGTCAAACCTTCTGATATCCTTGACTGTTACAGAAAACAAGATTTATGCCTGCCTGTCCATTCCTCTATCTGTCTGCTCATTTATTAAGAATAATTCTTATTTTATCTCTAAAATATAAAAAAAAAAGTTACAATATTACCAAGTGGAAGGTGTACAGAATCCCTGGTTTGTCCAGTTCTTTGAAGAACATGAAGGAAATAAGATCAAGTGAGTTATCCTCGATTCAATGAAATTTAAGTGTCATTACTGATTTCCAAAAAAGTTACCAGATAGGTGGACAGATCTATTTTGTTCCAAGGGTCTGTGGGGCCTACAGCTCTAGAGCATCACAAAATTACAAATAACATTGATACCACCAGATGAAGCAGAATCAAAGAAAGCTCATGCAAAATGGCCAGAATAAAAGTCAGTGAATGAAGTTGCTGTATCTCCATGTTAAAGTCTAGAAAAGGATAATTATTCCAATTTCCAAGTGATTCCATAGGAAAGCATGAATGAAAAGGTTTTTTGGAAAGTCAGGTTTCACCTATTTGTTTAATCTAGAGGAGAGAAATAATCTGACATCTAAAGATCATTGTGAAGAAGATGGTCATCAATTGTCTTTTGTACCCAGCTATAGAAAGACAAGAAAAAATTAATTTACAGTGGACAAGAATAGGCTACATATTTGGGAAATCATTCTAAAGACAGTTAAAGACTGGAATCAGGCTGTCTGGCAATACTGGAGCATCCTTCTCCCTGGCAGTTTAGAAGAGATTAGACAAAAAGTTCCTGTCATCACAATACTCTTACATCTATCTTCTTTCATAATTGTTAAATATATCTGTCAAATTAATTGTTACATAATATCTGAACACATGATAAATGATCATAAATGCAGGTATCATTTTGTCATCAGTAGAGTTATTTCTGTGTGCCTTTCTGTATTTTAATTTTTACTTCTTCCAGTTTTAAATTTTGTATACGTATCATTTCTAGTTACAGACAGTCAGTAAGGAAAAAGCACTGTACTTGTTCATGGAAGCAGTACTATCACTCTGCTTACACTGCTTGATCCCCTGAGCAGGAAGCTGCTTTCAGCACTGCCAATTCCCTTCTTCCTTGGCTTCTAATTCTCACCTAGCAGAAGCTCTTCAGGTAAATGTGGCTTTGTAGATCCCATAGGGAAATACTTTGCATTCAAAATACACATAGTTTCTTTTAAGTCACATATGGATAACTAGGCTTCATTTTTTGACAGAATATCTGAAAAACTCTGATTCCTAAACAAAACCAGAACTTTGATGATGAATTTTACTTCCTGTGGTTAACAGCCTATTTTTACTGTGATAAGTAAAGCCTGTTAATAATAAAAATGAAACCCAGTATCTATGCTGTGATAATGGAACCCTAAAGTGAAATGAGTGATATTAGCAAGTATCACTTTTATTTCTACTACAAACCTCAAGATATTTTATTTGCCTGTACTCAAAAGCAACATTAAAGGATACGTATGGTTCATGTTACCAGCGTTCATGGACTTGATTATAATGTGAATAATTTGTGTTGATGCTTTCGTTAGAGCATAATTGTGTAACACGAGGGCAAGGGTATTGAAGGAATGAAGATAATTTTCTTATTCAGAATACTGACAGAATTCAGATTATCCAGAATACTGGCTAGTATGTCTGTTCTTTCTACAAAATTATATTTAAAGGTCGATGAGAAAACCATTTATATTTATTACTATGGTAATTTGTTAGCTGCATAAGAACTTAATGTGTTCATACCAAACAATAATTAAAGTCTTCAAATCAAAGTGATTATCTTCCAGTCTTTTTTCTTGTATTGAGTCTGCAACAGAAAAGGCTGTGAACATTTGCAAATGGGTGTTTGGTTGTACCTTTTCCCCTCAGTTTTTTAAGAAAAGTTTCAAATATTAGAAGCTGTTGTAGTAAAAATGTGAATAGTGTACAGAGAAGTGGCTGTCACTCGTTTAACCTCACAGAGAGGAAGATCCAAGGTAGAGAAGTAGCACCCCTTCACTTTTGTAGCTCACTCTCTTGTTATCTTAATAGAATCAAGAGGCTACAGTATAACTTTTCTGTTTAATACTGGCCTTGAATAACATAGATCTACCTGCCTTTGGTTTATGTGTTTGGTTTTTTTAAGTAAAAGGTGTCTGCTTAGGCTATTTGAGTATTAACTTAGAAAGAGACCACCAGAGAATTAAAAGCTTTGTAATAAAGGCCAATGTGCAGAGAGGTTGCTGTCAACTTGAATGGGATTATTCAAGAGTATGAATCACATCCCACTGCACCTTTGGATTAATACAGTTTGTATAGAAGAAAACCAGTATGGGTCAGAGAAGCTTTTGGCAGAACATGTCTAGCAAATAACTTCAGAATGTTTAACTCACAGGGGTAAGAAAATGTAATTCCTGGATGGAAGTGAAGTACTGCTTTAAAAAGGCTTCTGAAAGTTGAGTGATTTGACTTACGAAAGACAAAGATGTAGTCTGTGATCAAAATTGTTTTCTGAAGAGAGAATAATGGTTTTACATCATGATATGCCTCGATTAATTCAACAAGTTGAGAAAAATAAAAAAACTACTAAGACTTCTTTTACTCTAAATTTTAAACCTAAGTTTATCTGGGTTTACTTGTCATAATGTGTGTTTGTATTAATTCAATACATTTACATATTAATATAAATACATAGTAATATTTCTATAACATGTATATTAATTTAATGACTTTGAAATGGAAAATTCATATTTATATTTTTATGTATAGTTTGAAGTTATAAAAGGTAAGCTATATCTTCAGCTTACCCAGTTAATATTTTATTGAAGAGTTAAAAAATAATTTTTGCTGACTAGAGAAAATATTTACTTAACCAGAGGGTATTTATTAGGATGACAAATTTTTCCCTGTATGTCTTCAGAAGCCCAATGCAGCTACTACAGAAATCAACCTTCAGCAAGGTGCCTGTTTTGGATAGTAGGATACTCAGAAAAATATAGAGCCAATCCAGAAGGATCTAACCCCCATTTTCAAAGGTGGCAATGTATTTATTATTTAATAAGTTTGAAAACATTTCTTACAGATCAAATAATGACATTCAGAAACAGTAAGAGTAACTAAAGGGTGGTTAGGAAGAAAAATAATATATGCAGTTTGATTAAGTGAGGTAAACAACTATATGCAAGGAAACTGGAATGATACAATATTTATTTAAGTTGGCAGGAGAATGTGTAATTGGAGTTAGAATTGGGAAAACGTGGTGTGCAGTTATTCTGAGTTATTCTATGTTAGCAGATACAATAATGTTTTAAAGTGGTGATAATCCCCTTATTTAACATAACTGCAATTGGGCTGGACAAAGTAGTAGAAACTTCTCTTCAAAAAGACAGTCCTGTGGTTGGATATAGGTTTGAAAGCACAAGTGTTAGTGTTTAAGAGTATGGAATTTTTTTAGGTGATTTTGAGAAATAAGAAAGTGTAAGAATTAAGAAAATATTTTCTCTGTTGTACTAGGAAGTGTATTTGTAGGTAGTTTTGGGCTCTCCAGACCAATACTGTGATGTACAGTAGCAGTATAGAGAGATGGTTGCATTCATAATGTAGTTTTTGTGTAATTTGTACAGTTCAGTTTTCCATGTTAATTGACCAAAGCACAGAGAGTTATTTTAATTGCCCAAATTTTATAAAGAACACGTATAACTCATCTGAGATGCTTTTGGCCACATTTTTTGAGTGGTTGTGTGGATGGATTTAATTGCCAGTGTGTGTAAGTGCCCCATGAATGCAAAGAGAAATTACTTGGGCAGGCAGAGTCCATTAGATGGTATCAGCAGACTGCTACTTGAAGCACCTTCATGTCCACTCTCCTCAGGGCACTGAATAGTGATCTGAGTACAGACATTCATAATTGCATTATTTCCATCAGACCACAATGATGGAAATAATGCACTGCAGGTACTGTGTAATGCATTTAAGCTTATATGCAACAGTATAATTAATTTCATGCAGTCAATTAAGTCTCCTTATGATGCAATAGATATATCTCTCTATATATGCATAAAGGAGTCATAAGTCACTGGGGTTTCAGATTTTCCCTAGTATGATTCTTTAGAGAGTAATGTGTAACATTAGCATAGCAACAATTCTTTTTTACAAGAGAAAACACATAGCAGAGGAGGGAGAAGATTTCCCTTGAACAGACAACAGTTTCTTTCTAAATTCCACAAATAAAGCTCTAGTTATGATTTAAGACTCTGTCTCTTATTCAGTGTCCTGAAAGCTGTGATTCCAAGCTTCTGGGATGTAGTTGTTACCAGGGTCCACTTGTCAATCCAGGGATGTCTGATGGAGGGAAGTAGAGTGTGATTCCCAGCATAAATTGCTGGCCACACTCGTAGCAAGGGATGAAAGATTGATCAGCAATATGGCGTGTCTTTGAGTCATGTATTTTAAAGTTGGGGGCCTGAAAAAAACCTATTTGCATCCTATCTGCAGGGATCTTGGTAGTGATTGGCTTTATGTGGAATGCTTTATGTATTTATAGCTCTGATAGGGGTGATTGTCTTTGTATTTTCAGTAGTGTCATACGTAGTGCTGGGCAACTTGTTGGTCTTGTGACTTTTCTTGCTCTTGCTGTCTAACAAGCTATCTAGCTGATCAGAAACAATAAACACCAGAAATAGATTCCCTTTTACAACTGATTGCAGAAGCAAATGTACCATTAGGAATTAGTGACAGAGCCTTCTCTATCTACAACTTTACAGAAAGGGTAAGGAGGGTACCGGTTCAGTATCAACTATCAGTGCCTCAGCACTTTCATTTGCTATTTCAAATTCAGACTGGTGTAGTATCCATCATCTCCTAACCAATCACTAATCCTCAGGGATTTTGAACTGCCAGCCTGCAAGATCTCTATTTTTCCATAGGGGTCCATGCAGCAGAGAAAAGACATTAGATTCCTCATAGGGACACACTGGGCTACATTAGAGTGCTACCCTTCAGTCTTTGTTGGGAACCAAGCAAGAATTTTCTGTTGGTTTTGTCTTCCCTCTGCCTTTTCTCAGAAAACATAGCCATTATCACAGCCTGTCTCCAGAAGATAAAGAACTGAAGTGCAACACCACAAAAGATGATTAATTCAGTTCACACAAGCTATAGGATCAATAGTTCTCAGGCTTACAAAGCCAGCAACATTTACTTGAAGCACTTGGCTATGGTTTTGCTGTTATACCTTGCACTGTCAAGAGCTTTTTCTTTCCCAAAGGAGAGATTCTAGACAGTAACAGTTGAATTAAATAAGCTTCTGGGTAATCTTTTAAGATCAGAGAAAACATCTCAATATTTATAATCTCTCACAAAACATTCTGTATCTGCATAGTACACAAAGTAGACTGAAACCACAGCTTTGCAAATATGCTGCATAAGATATCTATGGTACACAGAGAAGTCAACTCATTAAACTTTGAACAAGCAAAACTCAGTGCAGTGTCATCTTCATCCCCTAATGTACCAAGGGTCTGGGTGACAGCCTCCTCCTGTTCAGAGGAAGGGATTTTCTCATTTTCAAAATCTCTGCAGTGCTCAGTAGATGCTTTCTCTCCATTCAGGTATCTCAGAATCAGGACCCTTTGCCTTGAACAAAAAGTACATTTAGTTTATTTTTTCAGGGACTTGCCAAACAAGTGCCAGTAGCCAATGTGATAATTAATTATGTTTGGTCAGCAAGCCAGTGAGGGACAAGAGCATCTTCAGGAACTTACATGTAACTTAAGGCTCTGATTTAAGCCAGTCAGAACCAGGCAGCATTTGGGTTTAGAGTCAGTAATATTAGAGGCTCTGAGCCTTTCTAACCTTCAGCATATCTAGCTATTGGTGCAGGGATGACCTGTCTCCCAGAGTTACCTTTTTCAAATGAGAACTCCAAAACATGCACTTGTTCATAGCAGACACAAATAGATGTCCTATCCTAACTTGAGAGATACTGCGAGTTTCTGAAAAAAATATTTACCTGTGTAATAACATGGGGTTTGTACGTTTGGTTTTTTTTTTTAAACCTTTCCTAATGTCTTGTGAAACTTTCAGTACATTCTCTTTAACTGCTTAGCCGAACACACTCTTCCAAAATAATAATCAGATGTGGCAGCCAAACCCAGTATTATTGTAACTGATAGACTGGGTGTTACCTTGGTGAAATCTGCTGACAAACTGTTTTGCAACAGTATAGATAATTTCCTGTCAAACAGTCACAACAGGAGTTGTAGTTACAAACCTAGATGGAAAGACTTTCTGGTTGAGCATCATCAGTTTTGCTTAGCTTCCTCTACTTCAGTAGTAAAGGACTGTTTAATACCTTTGACACTAACTCTAGTTTGCATAATTTCTCTAAAAGTGCATTTTTTTTCTGTGTCTCTTTTTCTGTACGTGGATACAATTCAGCTAATCTTATAGGAAAATTTCAGAAAAGTTTTGTTATTTTTAAAAAACATATTATTACCTAAGAATGGAGATCTGTCTCACCTACCAGTATACATTTTTTTACTCACAAAAATAGAGCTTTCCTGTCTGCTTGTGAAATATTCCTGTGCCTTGTAAAACACGTAGCAGGAAAAATGGGAGTATGCTGCATGGGTTATGAATCTCCTACTGAAATAATAGGACATTCTGACAAGCTTCTGCTGTTTTAATTATGATTTTAACTGTGCCCACATAAGGTCTACTGTGAAACTCAAGAAACAATGCCCTGCTCCTTTAGAGAAAAATACTTTTCTTTCCATTTTCTATTTCAGTTTTTAGAGAAAGCTTATATTGGTTCCTCAAGCTTTAGTTCTTAGCAAGTAATTTTCTTAGAATGGGGCTTATTTCTGTAGACTGGCAAATCTTCTTCATTTCCACTCCCTACAATTATTTTAGATTCTGCTTGCAGAAAGACCAGCAGGGTTTTAAGAGCACAATATGCATGACTGCATCTATTCCTCTAATGCATCTTCTCTAACAGTGGGAAGGAATGACTCTCTCAGAATGTGCTCATCTAAGCTTCCATTCCCCAGGATCTTGGAAGGACTTCTGTGCAATAGCAGCTTCAGCATCTGCCACAGATAGCAGGCAAACTGGTGGCTGATTGGCAGAGCTAAGAAGAAATAGATTTCCAGCACAGGGCCAATGGACTCTTCTTCAGAGACTTTTATTTAAAGCACCCCTCTAACAATCTTCAAAACAGTAATAGAGATGTTTTCAAATCACACATGAAAAAGATGGACAGGGATCAACTTTTCCCCTCCTCTGTCAGTAAAAAATGAGCGTGCATCAGATGAAGCTGTCAGTAAGCAGGTTCACAGCAAATAACACAATAAATTATATTGGTTTATGTGCCCATGGGTAATATACTCATGATATTCTTTGCCTAAACACAGTATGGATGAAAGAACTTCACGTGGATCTAAGAGGAGACTGCACAAGACTTTGGAAGAGAGATCTGGTAAAAGCCACTGACAAGAGAAGCTGCATCAGGCTCAGGAAATGCCCTGAGCTACAACAAAGTTGGATGCTGCAATCCATGGGCATTATCAAATGTGCTTGTCCTGCTCCTGCTGTTCTCTGAGAGAGGACTTGGGTAAGAACTGCCTTGTGTCTGCTGTTACAGATAGGTAAATGAGCCAAATGGATGCCAAGCTTAGTCAGACATTCTTGTTCCTTTTACTGCACTTTGCTAGGTACAGTCTGGTGTATTTCAAAGATTTTATGACGTGTTAACAGAGTCCTTCTACCTCACCTTTTTTTTCCTTACTTAATCATGCCCTGACTTAACCAAACTTTATTAATCTTTACCTTTTTAGGAACTTATTGCTATCGTTGTAATTTTGAGTAATTTTGACTTTTCTCATTCTCTATGCTCACCTTCTGATTTCCTGTACTAGACAGAGAGGAAAACTTTGAGACCACCAAAGAAAAGAACAAGAAAATTAATTAAAAAAAATCCATGGGATAGTGTGATTTGGGAGGAAGAATTTAATTCTGATCCCTATTAAGTGAATAAATCATCCACCAGTCTGTAAGCCGTGTTCCAATATTGAGCAAGCCAGGATAACAACCTCTGGAAATTCTCAGAAATAATTTTCCTTCTCTTCCTTTCAATTTAGAGAGTTGTCCTGATAGTAGGTTTATCCTCCTAAGTCACTTGGCAAGAGCAAGAAAATTCAATGGGAAGTGTTTCTACTTAGCAGAGATAAAAGTGGTCAATGCATGTGTTCAGTTCTTTGCTTAGCTTAAAGTCCTTCCAATTTTCAGTAGATAGGCACAGGAGAATGTGGCTAGAGCTCAAGGAGGAGGGGAACAGGAAGGGATGGAGGAAGAAGGGAAGATCAAGAGCCCCTCATAGCATCCTTTCACACTCTGCCTCCTGCTGATGGTAAATCTTCACCTGAACAGCCAATGCTTAAAAAAAAAAAAAAAAATCCTCTTCTGCTTTGGCTTTTTACTTTTTATACCTCAGGTGCTGAGCAAATGAAGGCAAACCTCTGTGCCAGGGCTCTGCCTCTTTAACTTTGTATGTACACCAGCAGGCACAGTAGGAACCCATTCTGTTGTTCATAAATGGCCGAAAAATCAGAAAGGAAGGAATCCACATTTTCTATTACTTGTGTGGCCTCCTGGAGTGATTAATATATGTTTAATAAGTTCTATATGTATACTTTATTTGAATTAAGTGTTTCTTTTTTAACAAGACCACTTAAAATTAAGTGTGGAAGTAGGGCAGCTGGCAATAAGGTTAAATTTACTATAGTATTTTAAAATAACACAATAAAAATACTATGCAACACAATTTTTTCAATGCCAAAGTTTCAGAGAAAGTCAAACTACTGAAGGGTTGGAAGTCATGGCAGAACAGTAGGAAGTATAACATACAGAATGCTGAACCTACTTCTAATTTTTTTTTCTTTTATTGTATTAATCTACTTGTGACTAACAAGTTCAAAAATGAAAAAACACTGGGAGATGAAAAAACAAGTGATTTAATTTTTTCACATCAAGTCCATGAGTGAAAACTGTCAGAGGATGAGATGTACTAGATCTAAAGTCCTGAAGGTTGTGCTGACCAGAAATAATCACTTAAGTTCACCAGGTAGCAGTGATTAGTCCTTGATGAATAAACCAGTTTTCAGTGCAGTATGTTCTGTCAGGGGTTTTTTTGTTACATGTTATGTACATCTATGGTTATTTAATTTAATTGATAAAAAATGCAGTGCTCTTTTGCTACATTTTATTCCATTTTCCATCTACACACAGATTACAAATTATAATTGGAAGACCAAATCATGTGGTAAAGAAAAGCCATTACATTTTATGGCATAAAATGTAGGAATTAAGAATCATAAGTTAGTTATGTAGATGATTAAATTAAAACTGTCCAGGCATTAAATAACAATCAGGACAGAAAAAACAATTGCATTTTATAAAGAGGGTGTGCTTAGTTGAATAAAGGCCTTTAAAATGAAAAAGAAAATTACATGAATGTGAACCCTGGACCACACCAGACTGCATCAAACAAGACATTCTTTCTCTTTCCCTTTTTAAAAGGCAGCTAGAACTGACAATTTGACTCCTGAGACACAACCCAATTCCCCCAGTCCTCTGATAAGATGCACTTGTAGTTCTGGGTCCTAAACAAACACAATATGGGTCTTACAAGTGCTTTAGAAAGCCCCTGGTTAATAATCAGTTGTCCAGGAGTCCCCTCTGACCTGCCCGGGTCCTCCTCAGCCTTGGCACAAAGCCCCAGCAGCTCTTGCTGATGAGAACCATCAGAGTGCAGCCCCTGCACCCCTCGGCTTTCCCCCTGCCTGGACCAGAGAAATCTCCACCTGGAACCTGGCTTCAGAGCAAACTAAACCAAGCTGGGCAGTCAGGGTGCTGAGAGCTGCCTCATAGGAAGGTAGAAGGAGATGACCTAGGGTGAGATGACCCTGACTGTCAGGTGTGGTGCCTTGACAAACAGCAACGGCTTGACAATTGCTCTAGGCTTGGAAAACATAGCTTATCATGTTCATGCTGTATCCACTGATAGAGATTGTTTTCACTACATGTACTGGGTATTTCTAGCTCCACTGAACCTACTGATGTGTGAAAACACAGATAAATTCAAGCTGGAGGTCTCAAGCTTGAAAGTCTGAAACTTGAAAGTCTCTCCTTTAAGTTTTTACTTTTAGCTAGTGGATGTCTGTCTTTAACTCAAGAATCAGTCTATGTCTAGCATCTACAGTGGTCTTTGAAATGCCTTTTTTTTTTTTTTTTTTTTTTTGAATGGTGGCTTTGTTGGGGCTGGAGAAGTTTCAGTGAAAGCATATCTCAGTTTTGTGCTTGGTGAATGCTACTGTATTAATTATCTCCTTGTATAGGTTTCAGTGTTAAGGCTGTTGGACACATGAAAGAGCAGTCCACACTCAAAACTTGGTGCTGAGGGCATATGCAGAAGTTCAACATTGGCTACATACTTGACTACATTGACTACTCTAAGAACTTGAATTTTGGGGTCTGTACTGTAATAGACCTTCCTTTTGAACAACTGCTTACAGTTAGTTTCCTCTTCTTTTGACAGAAGCTTTAGTGATAATATAAACCTTAGCCTCTTTCAGTTGAGAAATATTTTTCTTTAAATGTAGTATTACTGTTTCTGAAAATCTGCTGAGTCTCTCCCTGAAATAATTTTTATGCTTTTCCTTACACCTTAACACGTCTGCTTAAGTACCGAGAAAACTCTCAGTGCAAGACAGTCAGTAGAGAGACATAAAAGTTGACATGAAACTTTTTTTGAGTTGTATAGATTGCTAAAATAAATTTTAAAAAGGAAGGGGAGGCATCATGTGATATATTGTACTCAGAGGGGCTCAAGTAGTTAGAGAGGTGTATGCTTGCTGGTTTTAAGCAGAGGCAGCAGGGGTCTGTCAGGGGTCAGTACATGGTCAGTCATGACCTCGGGGGCATAAAGTGGTAGAGTCCTTGTGACATGATTTGCAAGAGAATGTGCAGGCTTTGATTCATTCATTTACACAGCATCAGAAAGTAAATAGGATGTTGCTTTCTTATGTGATGAAGACTTCAGTCATCCAACTCTACATCTTCCATTAAACTTATCTTTCCCTACGTTTTCACATGCCTCTTGCATATTTCCAGCAGGCTTTCCCTCTAGAATGATGAATCGTACATGTGAGGAAAGGAAAGGATAGTTTTGCAACATCCTGTAAATTTATCTTATATGACACAACTTGTCATTATTTTAATTCTTGCTTTCAAATTAAATGCCTGCCAGTCTGTCTGTTGAACTATTGTGTATTATTAACAACCACAACAGTTACACCTAGATCTAATATACAGCTTTTTATCTGTCTTGATGGTTTTTTTTAAGTCGGAAGCAAGATTTTGTTCCTTTTAAAACTTACAGAGCTCAGGTAGAAGGGTCTGAGGCAAAATTAAACAGCATTTATACCTTCTGTTGGACCACTTGGCAGATGATACCATAATGATACAGCTCTTCTAGCTCCAAGTGCCACTGACACAGCCCAGAATCTGTGCACTGCTTTGTGCAGACTCCCCCACTGCACCCAAAATTTCCCCTGTTCCAACAGGAGGCTTTTCCTGCCACAATTCCTACCGAAGGATCCTTCCCTGGGTGAGATTGGGGGCTTTTAGTGCCCTTTCCCAGTAAGGTTTTCATATCTAGTGTGAAGTGTGAAAGACTGGTGAGGATTTCAGTGACTGTAATTTTCAGTTCTTTGTGTGAAGGTAATAATAAAGCACAAGAACTCCTTTAAGGGAGATTGTTCTATCTGGATTAGCCTTTTGACACTGAGTAGGCCCTGGTAACTGGCCTCTGAACTATCACTTTTGTATTTTGAAAAGACAAATATACTGCTAAACAATATGTTGCTAAGCACTTATTTCAGATTTAGATTGGTTTAGACTTTTTATAACCTTAGGATCTTGTAGCCCTCAGATGTCCTGCAAGCATTTTTTCTGGTCTCTTAGATTCAGTATGAGGTAGGACAGTTTTTAGCTGGTTTTATCTTAGTATCAAAAGGTATTGGTGAAATTCTGAGTCAGGAACAGCATTATGGCCCTCACTTGAAATCCCATTCCAAGCCTTGGCCAAAACAACATCCATATTCCACCTAGATACAAATTTAACATCAGCTGTGTGATTAACTTGAAATGTCTGTAGAAACAGTAGCTAGAAACCTGCACTCAGATGGTGAGATGAAAGAGAGAACAACTATATTTTTTAAAGTGTTAATCCATCCAGTTTACTTAAGCATGTTCAGGAAATTATGCAAAGTTTCTTAATTTCTTTTTTTTCATTTATTTACAGGTCTGTTGTGATTGGTTTTTATGACTTGCCTCAAGTGTGAAGCTTTCAAAACTGTGTGTCAAAAGTAAGTTAGTTCAATATATTTTTATTTGTATATATCCCTAAAAACATTGTGTACTTACAGAGGAAGTTTTCATCACTTAATTGAAAGCTCAGCCCTGTGGATAAGTCACAGTCCTGGGCAGAGGATGTTGTGAAGCAGCATGTGCCCCTGCATGGAGCTCTGATAGAGATTTTCTCCCAGTGCTCTCCAATATATTGAGGAAGTGTGCGTACTGCACCAGCTTTTAAAATAGTGCAACCTGATCCTTTCTTAACAGCTCAAAGGGTGGGGGTGGGGATAGAAGGTGAAAGAGTAGTAGCCCAGATCCTCCTTCCCATTTTGGGTCTGGTTTTCCCTGTTGAGTGAAGAGAGCATTAATTGTGCATGACCATTATGAGAAAGGACCCTTTGCTCTCACCCTTCACAGTTCTCGTGACATAGGCCAGGTTTAATACAGCCTGTGTTAGAAGACACTAAGTACACTTACAAGCCTATAATGAGCTTCCCCCTCATTTTCATTTTCCATTGCTGGTATGTAAATCATTGCTTGTGAGGGATAAAAATCTGTAGGAGTTACGAAAGTGAAGCGATTGCACTAATGTGCAGCTCCTTCTAGTTGTCTGCAGTGTTTATTGCACTGTTTAGTGTTGTAAAACGAAAATGAAATAAACTCCAAATCAAAAGAGACTGTCCAATATTTCTCTAACCAACTAATAAAACGAAAAATCGACGAACTAAAATAATTTACTAAAAAAAGCTCTACAAACAAGGACAGACAATGTGCAAGTCAGGAGGAAATTGTTTTGTTTGAGTTTGACTTGTGGGTAGGGTTTTAAAAGTTATCCAGATATAGTAGTTCATAGATTTAACTTGGAAAGACTACCAAAATTAATATTTAGTCAGTAGTTGTGACAGCCAATCAGCACACTGTCATACAGTGGGATCTTTGTGAAATTTATTATTTTATAAGAAAGGATGTTCATGCACACATCACATCCAGCCAGAAACAGGGATACTAAGAGTCCTGGAAAAGTAGAATGGTTTCGTTATTCTCTTTTGCTAGCTAGCTATTTGTTTTTTACTTCTTCATGCAGTTGAAAGGGCCTATTTCTCATCTAGTGAACTACTACTGATTTCTTAATTTCCATTCATCTTTTACAAGATTTATTTGTAGCTGTAATTAATGTCGAGAGCTCTCTTATAGTCTGTGCTAAGTGTATCTTGAATACACATTATGTACATATTTTAAATAAAGTAATGCCCTGATTTAGTTAATATAATCTATACATACATAGTGTTCAGAATGTTAACTGTACATGTAGAAAATGTTAATGAAAACTGCTATGGTACTTTAAATATTCTGAAAAGTGTATTACTTTTTAGTAAGCATTGATCCAGATTTTAAAACACTTCTATCAGACATCCATACAGCTAAAGGATAAGATAGAGAATCCAAACATAGGTTCAAGAGAAGGAACTGGGGAAAATAATATTTATTATTACCAGATACTAGAAATTAATCCTGCATAAAGATTACTGCAGGAATGTTATCAGTCTTCAGTTAGAAGGGTCATGGCATCTCTGGCTAGCTGCTGGAAGGAAGAGGTTTTCTTTACCACTTTCCATAAAACACCAGTTACTATAAAAGGATAGCTGGAGCTGTGCTGCTTTCTTACTGCACCTCAGGCTCCATTTTTTAAAAACTTCTTTCTGTCCTTGTATCTTATCCTTTGTAAATAACTACTTCACTTTCCTGCTGTTAATAGTGTTGTAATATGGCTGCAACAATATAAAGTTGACATTTTGGATAACTTAAGAGCTGGGTACAGGCTTCTAAAAAGCAGTAACTGGACTTGCAGTCTTGTTAGTTATGCATGGCTGCTGCTTGTTAAAGTGCTGCTCTGCAAAAGCTGAAACACTGGAACTGCCTGCTTGCAGAACCAGGAAGACTGCCATTTGTATCAGTCAAATTTCCATCTGTAAGTTAGTAACACCCTTTACAACTGAAAAGATAGAAAGGTGTTGAGAGTTTTAAAGGAGAGCTGTAGAAATTTGTAGCATAGGCCTTTATGGTCACCAGAGAAAACTACTTGTTATCATTAGGGGTTATGAGGCTGCATTTTTAAAAGAACTGGGGGGTGGAGTACAGAATTACAAAAAAAAAAAAAATTAAAAAAAAAAATTAAAAGTGTTAAACACTAAATGATGTAGCCTGAATGGTCACAGCTACACTTCTGTAACAGAAGTTAACTGATAAGCTTTTTCAAGTGTGAAAAGAGAAAGGAATAGTTCTTCAAATAATCCTATGCTGAATTCCTCATATATGTAATTCATGTAATTAGAAGAAAAGCAGACTTAAATAAATTAATAATAATAATCAAGCCTTATGTTTATAAAACAAAAAAATACTACCTTGATCTTGCAGACCTAAAAAGCCTTTACAGTGTGGCTAAAAATAAAGTTAAGACAACAGACTATATATATTAAAATACGGGTTTCAGCCTCCCCATCAGTTGTTAGTTTCACCTTTCTGTGTACTCAAGTATCCAAACTCCAGTCTCCAATCCTTTTTGATAGTTAAACCAGAAAGAGCTATTGATATGAGGAGATACATATGTGTGTGTGCATATATATATATATATATATATAACAATATGTACCTCCTTTCTTCATGGATTAATTTAAGACACGCAGGTAATACAGAGAAAGTATGCTCCTGTTTTGGTTGCTGAATAATAATACCTTTGAATGTGGGATGTTTAATTAACATGTGTTTATGATCTCTGGGAGTGTGACAGATCTGCAGAACAACTAATAGCAATCCCAAGCCAGAATTTGAGAGCAAAGTGTGTTGGAGGTACACAGAAACTTAAACTCACGGCGATGGGAGTTGGCTCCAGTTTCTGTGCCTCGGTCTATAAGCCATGTCCTTACCCAAGCTGTTTTTCCAATCCACCTAATACATCTACCCACCTTTTGTTTTCAGACAACAGGCAGCGTTGGGGTTTGCTTTGTACTGTTGCCCCTTTGATTTCTTTCTGTGACAAGCTCCAGAGCCACAGAGGCAGCCTGGCAGCAGAACTCAAGCTGCAAGCACAGCAGAAGTAGGGAGCCCTCCAGCAGCCAGTTCCAGCTCTCGGTCACTGGCCAACCCATTGCTTGTAGAAGTTAGCATGCTTAAGTTGACATTGATCCCTCAAGGGACTAGCTACCAGCTAAAAAAAAAAAAAAAAAAACCAACAAAACTGGAGCACAGGGCTAGCCAAGCGTAGATTCTCTGTGACCCTGTGTCAGGACCTGTGATCCTGTTGTAAAAGCCAGCTATGTTACCTCCTTGCCCTCTGAGACTCCCAGGGAATCCCCAAGTCAATGAGGGGGGGAGTTATTTACAACTCCTTCGTGTCTCTGTCCTGGTCCTTCTTTTGTTTGGTTTGTTGTTTTGTTTTTTTTATTTTATTTTATTTTCTCTTGGTAAAACCCAGGGATGACTGAATACTCTCAAAAGGCATATTTGTTCCCTTTTGAAGGCTTACTACAACAAAGCAAGAATAATCTGCCCCATTAATTATAGATAATGGAAAATGTGTAAGTATCTACGTGGTTAAAGAGGCGAGCCTGCTGTCATTGATGGTATCACCGTGGTACATAGGCTGAAAAGGCAGATGCATTTGAACTTTCCTGGTAGGTTAGAAGATTTAGAAGTCAGGAGACCCATAAAGTCTACCTATTAAATGTACTGAGGGTAGAAATGGTGGTTTGCTTCTGGAGAGGAAATAGAGCAAAGATACACCAGAGCAGAGAAAGCTAGCAGGACAAAGGAGATACTATTGACTCATTCCAGGCTGCCGACTTAGCAGCTCAACTTTGTTTCCTTTTAACTTTTGTAACAGTAGGAGCTCAAAGCTCCTCGGTCTATTTTCTGCACAAATAGAAACACCCAAACTTCAAAAAGTAATACACTTTGAAGAAACCCAAGCCATTAACACACTGAAAACTGTCTGTGCTACTGAACAAGGCTTCACGGTTACTTGAGTTCTGCAGTGAGTAAATGCTGATGGTGTGGTAATGATTTTACACTGCTGCATTCTGGCAAACAATTCTCGACAAGTATCAGTTTGTAAAACACTTCTTGTTATTTTTAGTGTGATACGGATTTATTGACATTACAGCGGGTACTACTGAAATATTTACACAGAGTGAGTAAAAACCCCCCTCTTTTATTTTTTTTTTTTTTTTCCTCCACCAGTAGCATATTGCAACAAGTTTCTAACCCCGGAACGTTACACTTGTAACACTGGGGAAAGCGTGCGGTGTGTGAAACTGAGATTCTGCCCTCAGTGTTTAATTCCTATGAAAAAAAGAAAAAGAAAAAGAAAAAGAAAAAAAAATAATAATCAGCATTTCAGTGTCCACTTCGGACAATGAAGTGTTCAAAGCCACCTCTATGACAGCATCTACGCTCATTTCTTTCCTCTCCGAAGCCTATTCCCCGGCAAGGAGAGTGTCAGAAAACGTCATAAACGCAAATTAATCGGCATCACGTAAACACCCCCTCCCTCCCCTTTCCCTTCCCCCTCCCTCCCTCACGTACCGCAGCGTATAAGTTTGATTTAACTTTTGAAACATTCAATCCTGCCTTCTGCAACACCCTCTCTGCCCCCTATCCCCCCTCCCTACCCCCCGCCATCCCGTAGCCGAGGGGGGGGAGCAGGGAAGGCAGGCGGGGCGGGGTTGGCTCTGGGGGCTGTCACTCAGGTGACGTCACAATACGCCTGTGTGAGGGCTGTAAACACTCGGACGGGCGGGCGTGTGTGTGTGTGTGAGAGTGACTGACGCGGGGGCCTCCCACCACCCCCCCCACACCACCACCACCACACCACCCCCGGCTTGCGCCCGTCCGGGCGCAAGCCGGGGGTGGTGTGGTGGTGGTGGTGTGGTAGGCGCGTCCCCGCTTGTTTCCCTGCGCGCATGGTAGCGGCACGAAAGGTAGCATCACTGTAGCGGGGGGATGATGTAATTCTCCCTC
Source organism: Calypte anna (assembly GCF_003957555.1). Lineage (NCBI taxonomy): Eukaryota > Metazoa > Chordata > Aves > Apodiformes > Trochilidae > Calypte > Calypte anna. The sequence goes on from NC_044244.1 coordinate 170,850,145, forward strand.
CGGCCAGTGACTGCCTGCGCTTGCACCGATCCGACTGGCAAAGGGGATAGGGGGAGGGTGTGGGGGGGTGTTGTTTTACGCGTGATCGTATCAGCATCTCCTGACCGCGCACCCTCCTCCCCCCCCCCCCGACTTTAAAATCCCCACCCCCTTCGCCCCCCGGTTCCAAGAGGAAGGAAGGAAAGAAGGGGGGGGGAATGGGGGAGACCCGCGTCGAGTGTGCAGGGTAAACACGCCGGTGAGCGCCGCGGCGAGCGGTAAACAAGTCTCTAAAGGTGCCCTCCGCCGCACGGCAAGTTGCTGCGGGCGGGGTGTTTCCCCCACCACCACCTCCATGTACACACACACACTTCCCCCTAACAAAAGCCCGTTTAATGTCAGCTTTTGTTCGGCGGGCAGCAGCAACCGTCCCCTCTACGATCACCTTATTTCACCGGTCTCTCGCCCCCGCACACCGAAAACCCTGGGTACCCCCCACGCCCCGTCCCCCGTGCGCCCATCCCCGCTTGCTCCGTGGCGCTTCGCCCCCCCCCCCCCCGCCTCCTGCACTAGGCGCCTCCAAATTCTCCTGTCCCCGGAGCTCCTGGTTCCCTCCTGCCCGCTCTCTGAGGCAGTAGGCAGGTTGGCGAGCAGGCAGCACACCACCCCCCAGCCCCTTTCCCTCCCCATAGAAAAGGCAGTAGCTTAAATGGCACTTACTGTCAGAAGAGGAGGGAATGGGAAAGCCACTCGCTCGGTGCAAAAGCAAAATAGCCACTCGCAGGACGTTGCCAGCATAGGAGTCAGTCAGCGAGGGAAAAAAAAAAAAGAAAAAAAAAAGAAAAAAAAAAAGAAAAATATAAATAATCTTCCAGTAGCGTTGGGTGTGAGGGAGGATTCGCCTTTTAACCGAAGAAAAATAAAATCAAAAAATATCCAGCCCCCCCTACACCCCCCGGTTGCCTTTTTTGTGCAGTTTCAGCAAAGCTGCGAGGAAGTTGGTCCTTTTGTTCCACTATTTATAGATTGCGTCAACATTGCGAAAAGGAGAAGGCGGAGCGGTGGCACTTACTCCTCGCCGAGGTGCGGGGAGAGGACGGGGGGGAGAAAAGATATCGGGGTGGAGGGGCGGGGTGGTGGACACATACACACACACACACACATATGCACACTCACACACAAGCCCGGCGCGTTACAAGCGACCTCAGCGCGCTCCCCGCCCGCCGCCGGAGCCGCCCCGAACAACGGGGGGGAACCGGGCGGGGAGAACCGCGCTGCTTCCCCGCCCGGCTGCCGCCGCACAGCACCGCCCCGCGGGCAGCGAGGCGAGGAGCGCCGAAACGACCGGCGGGGCCCCCGCCGCTCGTTTCGGCGCTCTTCGCCTCGCTTGGTATCTTTTTCACCTCCATCCCCCGGTAGAACCTGTTGCGGACCCTTGGGTTGAAAGCTACGAGGGGGCAGGTGCACTCATCGGCAAACCCCGTTTTCTTTTCCGAGGTGGCCGAAGGGTTAATTGGGTGAGCCGAGGGGAAAAAAGGTTTTTAAACCCGTGGGGATGGGGGAGGTGGTCGTGAAAGTTATCTCTTCTCCGCCGTTCGAAAAGGAAAGGGGCAGGGGGTGGTGGGGGAAACCGGCTCTTTTCTGGCCGAAGGCCAGTGTTTCTAAACTGAATGTAAACAAAGAAAACTGAAAACACCAGAGGAGGGCCTTCCACTGCCGCCAAAGCTGGGGAACTTGTTCGCAAACGGGTGCCGAGTTTTGTCAACCCCCGTTTTCCTCCCCGTCTTGAGCGCTCACGGTCACCCCGGCCACCGCCCTCGGGTGCCGCGGGACGGGGGGAGCTTTCCGCCGGCGGGGACGGCGCAGAGTAGCAAGCCTCAAAAAAACCCGAACAAAAAACAACAACAAAAAAACCTCAAACCAAAACACATACACAAAAAAACTTTTGCCGTTTTTTTTCCCCCTTTCATTTAGGTTTTGGTTGTTGTTTTTTGTTTGTGTTTTTTTTTAATTTTATTTTATTTAAAAAAAACTTTTTTATCTAGAGCCAGGACTCGCCCCTCCCGTCCCAGGCGGCAGAGCCGCCGTACTCCGGGCGTGCGGAGGCCGGAGCAAGGCTTGCCCGAGCCTGCCGGGCGCTCCCGGCTCCGGCCTCGGTGCTCCGTGGAGCTGCTGGTGCTGCTGCTTGTAACGTGCTCAGGAAAACACTCGCGGGAAACATTTGCTCCGTTGGCAAAACCCTCTATGATTAGACGGGGAAATCCTCGCTTGCTAGCACCAAGGCCGGTGGGGTGTCACTGCGGGGTTAGGGAGGAACTGGAGAGAAGGAGGAAGGCTGAACGCGTCCGTGACCGTGACACCGGTTGTTCGATCGCCCTACAGTCACCCATGACGGACCCGTGGACTATGCGTGCGCCCCGCAGAAATGCAGCCTTCGGACCGGACGAGGTTTGCGTTTTTTTCCTCGCTCCTTGCTTCTATGAAATCTGTGGGCGGATGATTTCCCCTCGTAGTTATGCTTCATGACAACGGATGCCTTCCCGATGATGTTTTTTTTTTCTGGGGGAGAATGCGAGTCCCCCAGAAATCTCCCCTTCCCTCCCCCGCCCCAGCCCACACACGGCCCCTGCTCGCTGCGGTGCGGCAGCGGGGAGCGCAGGTAATGGTTGGGTAAGCTTCGAGTGAATAAAATAAAATCCGTTAGCGTGGTTCTTTTCTTGAAGAGTCCCATGATCCCGGGCTTTACTCGCTTCTCCAACTCCGTGCTTCGCAGCGAGGTCTCCTTCCCACTTCGCTGCCCCTGCGACAGAACACGGTGCTTGTCCGTTCTCCATGAGCTCTCCGTGGGGAGTGCGGCTACTCTTTCCCTGCTTTGCTATGGCTAAAAAACCCCAAACCAAACAGAAAACAAACAAACAAACAAAAGAAACACAACCCGAAAAGAAAAATTTTAAAAAGTAACAAAAATCACCTAGTCCAAAGACGGACGGTGTTCAGTGTCATTTAAAAGCCGAATTGTCTTTTGCGTACAAAACCTGTGACAAAAGCGAATACTTTTATAGCCCCTTGACTGACGGTGTAAAAATTAACTGGTGTTGAAAAGTAACAAATAGTAGTAATAAAGAATAGATCCAAACTATGAAACGTAGATAAGCCCTCCTGGAAAGAACTGAGCTGAACTGACAGTAGGCAGGGAATTCGATTCCTTCTCTGAAAATTTAGAAGAAAATGTGAGTCTGACGCGGCTGCACCATTACTACTATTTGTTTAAACGCGCCTCTGGGAAAAAGGGTTTAAAAATTAAAAAATAAAAATTAAAAAAGGCGTTGTTACAGAAATGGGCGAGGGAAGATAGAGAGGTGAAATGTGTGAGTACCAACCAGCGGGCATGCCTGCCCCGAGGGCTCGGAGCCGGGGGCTGAGCTGCGGCGAAAGCCACGGCGTTCAGAAATGTTGCAACAGCGCTTTGGAAGTCTCTAAAGAAAAGCCGAATTGTTCGAACTTAGGTAACTTAAGGAAACTCGTTATGACCTACATTGCTTTTCTGAGTCAGCAGCCGCAGCCCCGGCCCCGGCGGGTCCGGCCGCGCTCCCGACGCCGCGCACCCCCCGGCGTAGTCACCCCCCCCGCCGCTCCCCGTCCCCTCCCCACCCCCCGCCGCCCGGGCTCTCTGCTCCACGGGGTTACAAATAAACTCGCCTGGTTGGAGAGGGTTTCACTTCTGCCGTCAGGAATGCCTCAGACTTTGGGGTTTGGTGGTTTTTAGGTTTTTCTTGCAGGTTTGCTGACAAAGCAGCGTGCCTGCATCGGTGGTGGTTTACCGGCGGGTTTTTGAGGAGGAAAGTTAATTTAAGCGGAGGAGGGGTTTTGTTTGTTTGGTTTTATTGGTGTTTTGTTTTTTTTTTTTTTTTTTTTTTTTCTTTTCCCCCAAGTTTTTAAAAGCTGTACTTTATTTTCCAAAGTGATACCGATTGTCTCCTGCACCGGCCAATAAATACCTTATAGGGGAAAGTTACTGTGTTGCACACTTCTTAACGCTTCAGCTAGACAAGGAAAGTCTGAAGTTCCTATGCAAAGCTTACCGAACAGCTTTCCATATTCCTATTGTAATGTGATACAAAACTAGCAACGACTCAGCTGCAATTGTCCGCATTCTCAAGACTCAGAGTTTAATCCAGTTTGCAGCGAGCTCGGACAGTTGCACCGAACCTCATTAAACGCATAGTCTAGCATCAGGAGAAGAACCAGGAATGTTTTAACATCTTGATTAAAGTAATAAGTGCGCGAAGTTACCGGGCACGGGACAGGGAAGATCAGCCTTTCTTTTATATTCAAAATGACGGAATAGTCGAGATGAAATGACCTAAAAAAACTCCGCCTTTTGGAGTTTCTGCCTCTCCTTTGCCCCGGCCGCTCCCCCTCAGTTCTCACTTCTTGTTTATCGACACGCTGTTAACATCACCAGGCAAACTGAAACGACAAAACTCAGCTCCAAATGTCTGGATTTTTCCGTCCAGGCGTATACTGGGTTTTCACACTGCTCCCAGCCCTACTTTTGCTATTATTATCTTCATTATTTTTAATATAATTTAATATTTAAGTATTATTATTACTGATGTATTTATGAAACTTTTCAGGTTTTATTGGCCAATTACGGCAAGTCACTGCATTTCAAAATGGGACGGAGAGATCAAATCCAGTTTTCTTTATTTTAAAGAAACTTTCATAGCCGTGGTGGAGAGTTGATTTGGTACTTGCAACTTTTAGCAGCTGTGTGTTTCCTGCAGTAGTGAAATTTCAGTCTCCCTTCTTAAGAAACCAGCCAAATTTGGAGATAGATAGCAATCGAAAGCAGTTCCTCTTACTCTTAAGCAAGGAGGGGGACAGGAGAACACCAGCTTTCATTTTGGGGGTCGGGAGGGACTTGTTTACCGGTGTGGAAATGTCACCTTTCCGAGCCCTGTTTCTCCACCAGACCTCCCCGCGGGGATGAGCCACTGTCCCGCAGCCACCTCCGGCTCCGCGCTGGACGGGGGCTGCCAACTATCGGCAAATAAAGTCAACGCCTTCGTCTGCCTGAGGTGTTCTGGGTTTTTTGTTTGTTTGCTTGTTTTGGGCTTTGTTTTGTTTTGGGTTTTTTTCCTTCAAATAACTCCCCCAAAATTCCCCCGTGGTGTCACAGAAAGAGTGCGGTGGTAACTGCCGCCTCAGCACTCCCCTTGCTCACAAGCCTCAAATGTCAAAGGCGAGGCAGAAGGCGTTTGTGCCCGGGAGGGGGAGGGAGAAAAAAAGAAAGAAAAGTCAGATATAGCTGGCGATGAAAAGGGTGTGAGAAGGCAGTGCCGGCACTGACACAGTGCGTCTCCTCTTCCAGCGAAGCGGGAGCGGCTGCGGCATCCCGCTCCCTTCCCCGGCGGGGTGCGTGACCGGGACTGTCCGGCAGCCCCGCCGCTCCCCCTGCGATCCGCGGGGCTGCCCCGGGAGCTGCCGGCCTCTCCCTGCCCCTGGCTGGAACACCTCCGGAGGGCACGGGCAGTTCCTCGGGGGGTCGAGGGCGGGCGGCGGAGTCCCTCCATTCCCCCGTATCGCTCTCCGTCCGGTCAAGCCGACAGAATGAGCTGGAAAAATGAGGTTTGGGGAGACCTACGGAGGGGATGGACGTGATCTGTGCGTCGATGCGAAGCCGAAGGGTCAGCGGCCGCAGTTAACACGTCATTTCTACAGCGATTTTGGGCTTTTTTTTTTTTTTTTTTTTTTTTTTTTTTTTTTTTTTTATGTGTGTGTGTATATAGAGCTGCGTAATTTCGTAATTAGTTTTTCAGACACCATTACCTATATTCAGCGCGTGCGACCAGGTTGTTAAAGACTGGATGATTTTTTTTCTCTTATCAGCTGGATCTATGCAGCATTTAACCCCGTGCGCCTCATCACGTTTCTTTACCGAACTAACTATCTGGGCAGCCTGCGGTCAGCCCGGTACTGCTCTGTAGTGAAGGACTGAAAAGGTACGATGCAATGTAACACAAAATGATTGTAGACTTGCAGGGTGTTACCGAGGTTAAGTGAAAGTCCTGGGAAGGTCAGAGCAAAGAACTGGTAGCTTTCCAGGAACAAAATCGTTATTTTTTAATTGACCCGAAGTGGGGTTTTGTTGGGTTTTTTTTTTTTTTTTTTTTTTTTTTCCCCTATTTTTCCCTTTCCTCCTTTTTAAATATATATTTTTTAAATTTTATTCCCCCCCCCCCTTTCCTAGCGTAGCTGTTAAGTGTCTTTATTCTTAGTAAAGTGGAGGCTTTAAAACGTGCTCGTCACGGGCGACTGGCGGGAGGAATATATACAGCAAATAATGACAGTCCTTAGCAAAAGAAATACAGTGACCTCGGTTTGGATAGAGGTGTCCCAGCTAAGACTTGTCTTTTCCTTTTTTGGGGTTTGGTTTTCTTTGTTTATTTTTATCTTATTAATTAATTCATTAACTAATTAAACACCTTTGGTTATATCACAGGTGTGGCCAGGCGCAGGGGTTGTCGTTTCTGAAATGCCCCTGTAGCCCCTGAGACGGCCCTAGACAGAACTGGGACCGGGGGGACGAAGAGTTCTATTCCCTTCAGCCACAAATGTTACATTTCACTCCCCTTTTTGTTCCCCAGTCCAGATATTTGGCTGATAATAACTAAATCTCTGTGTGACGGCTCGTTTTCCTGACAGGCTGAAGAGCCAACTCACCCCCTTCATGTCAGGTTTCTGAGCGTCCTGTTACAGGACAACCTTTTCCTCGGCGATGTCCTCAAGCCCTTATTTTGATGTGTGCACCTTACCCTCTCCCCCCCCCCCGTGGCACCAAGGCTGCAGGTTTTTTTTCTTGACAAACTTTGCCTAGATTTTGGGTGTAAAATCAGGTACTTTGGGCTCTGCAGACGTCTGTCTTATCTTCCTATTTGGGATAATTAAACTATAAAAAATCTCGATGTTAAAAATACCAAATGCAAATATCATCTTGGGTGTCTATTAGTATTTTTATTTCACCCGGCACATAAGAAGTTATTTACCCTGTAGAAAGAGGTGAAGAATCACCTTTTAGGTCATATGGTGCAATTAAGCAAAAAAGTTCGGAGTCAGAGAAGCCTGGAATATTACTGTAAGAAAACACCAACTTTGGGGTTTTTTCTTTTTAGGTGTTGTGGGGAATTTTATAGTTTTTTTGGGTTTTTTTATTATTTATTTATTTATTATTTCCCCCCGAGTGTAGTCGTCTTTTGGACATAGGATAGTTGCTTCTTCTCGGTTATTTACTCGTCAAAAGAAGATATCGAGCTCCGAGGGTCCCGATTCTGTTCGCAGGGAGGTCACCAGTGTCGGGGCCGGGTGCCGGAGGAGATCCTGGCACAGAAGCTCGGTCGAAGTTCTTCGTCAAGCGAAGCGGAGAGCCGCTGACAGCCCGCTGCAGATCTTCTTCCTAGGCTAGTTTGGGCTTCCGGAAAGATGAGTAGTTATTATAAAATGTTCAGGTTGCTCTGATGGAAACTTTAAGGTGTATTTGAATTATGTAAAAACAGACACAATAATGACATCACTCCGAAAAGTAATTTCTGACTGGAAAGCAATAAAAGCTTGCAGGATTTGACAGTTAATTGACAGTTAATTCCATCCCGTTCCGCCGAAAGTGAAACGTGTGTGTTTGGGAGATATTCAGACTTTGCCATCACCTTGGGGCATCGGAGCAGTCCTCCTTCAACCTCCTTTAATCCGTGGTCCATAGGTAACGCCGAGGTTCCGGCTCCATCTCCCTCAGGTTTCCCTGCGAGGCACCGGGAGAGCCTCCGGGCAGCGGGGTCTCCCTAGGGCCGGAATTCGTTTTCTCCCTCTCCCTCAGTGCCCCCTTGGTCGCCCCGAGCCGGGCAGAGGGATCAGGGACCCCCAGGCGCTGCTCCAACACCCGCTGCCACCTGCCCTGCCCTCCCCGGCCGGGACGAGCAGATCCGCAGGGCTGCAGCTACTCTCGAGTCATTACTACTTCTTAGGTTTGGTGGTGGGTTGTTTTTTGTTTGATTGTTTGTTTGTTTTGGTTTTTTGTTGTTGTTTGGTTTTTTATTTTTTTCCCCTTTCCATTTTTCTCTCTTTCTTTCTTTTTTTGTTTCTCTGCACCAGCCTCTTATCTTTTACTCGCAGACAGTCGACCCAGTGGGCTTCCAGGCAGTTGTAGCAGCCCGGAGATCTTGCTACTCTCCTCTGACTGCCTCTAAACGCTGTAGTTAAAATGCTGGCACTGTGGTGATTCTTCTCCAGCTGATGCTGCTGGTCAGTATTTACCGCCAGACAGTCATTTATCTCCCTTGTTCAGCTTTTTTTAATTTTTTTTTTCCGTGTGGAAAATGCAAATGAGGTTTGTGTTCGGCCATTTTCTTCAAACTTGACACCCCGAGCTGCGGATTTGTCCGTGCTCGGGTTTACCCCGAGCTGGGATTTCCCTGTGCACGGTAACTCAGCAAACACCACAGCTGGGCTGCGAAGCAACTTGTGGGTCTCACCGACAGGGCCCCCCCCTCTGCTTTTTCTGTCTCTTTGTGGCAGTGGCCGTGAGCTGTCCCGGGTCACGGTTTGGCTTTCCCTTGGCCCTTGGGACTGTCACCGAGGGGTGCCACTCGCCGAGTCCCTCCGTTTCCTGCCGTCTGGCTGGTACACGGGGGACGACCCTCTCCCAGGGCGGGGAACGCGGGAGAGGAAGATGGGTACCCGCGGAGCTGGTACTGGTGGCAGTGCTGGGACAGTGCTGGTTCTGTGCTGGGACAGTCAACGACTCTGCTGGAGAGGTCTAGGACAGCGCTGGTACAGTCTGTAACTGCTCGAACAGAGATGGGATAGTTGGGGCGGTGATGGGACTGTCCCAGGGCAGTGCTGGGACAATACTGGGACAGATGGGACAGTGCTGGAATAGACTGGAACTGTCCTGCAACAGGATCCTGGGGCGGTGCTGGGAGAGGCTGGAACAGCCCTGGCAAAGACTGGAACAGTGCTGGAGCAATTAGGATAATGCTGGGACCTCCTAAGATGTTGCTGGGACTGTGCTGGCAGAGTTTGGAGCAGTGCTGGGATAATCCTGGAACAATTAGGATAATTCCGGGACATACTGGGACAGTTAGGACAGCGCTGGGACTGGTGCTGGGCAGGCTGGGAGAGGGCATCGTCAGGAGGAGGAGAAGGGGGCAGGGTTGGGGGGAGGAAGGGGGTGTGTGGGGTGGGCAAGGAAGGGGCAGCTGCCTAATCCGCGCTGTCGTGCCACAGCATCTGAGAAGTACTCGCACCCCGCATCTCTGCCGGGTACCAGTCAGTATCTTGCCCAGAGCTCGAAAAGACGGCTGATAACATAACCCCCTTTTGGCTCTATCGCTCCACCCAATACACCTCGTGGTTTCTTCCCTTGTTTTGTTGTTTTTCTCTCCCCTCCTGGACACACCGCCCTCTCCCTTTCCCCGCCCCTGAGGGTCCCCCCGGAGCGGTACCGCTGGCATTTCCCCGCCGGATCGGGGGCCACCCGAAATGCTCCCGTTAATAAACCTCGTTCTGCCCCTTCATTTGCGATGGCAGAATCGGGTGTCCCCTTGTCTGGAAGCGAAAGGGCAAAAGGCAAAAATAAAAAAACGACCCTAATTTTTTTTTTTTTTTTTTTTTTTTTTTAAACAGTAAAGAAAGGTTTTCATCTTGTAGATGTTTGCCTATTAGAGCTCCCAGGCAACCTGAAAGCTGCTCGAGTACCTTATAGTATCCATGAGCATGGGACAACGGTTCCAGGACAATAGTTTAGATTTATTATATGGAGTTATACATAGTTATATCAAAGATATCAATACTCATCTATTGAAATTGAAAATTATTTGCAGTCTGAAAAGATTTACTCTTCATGACTTTTGATTTGAGATAAAAAGTGCAGTTATTTCTTGGCCGTGTGCATTTTAGAGGGCCAAATTCATTGAAGATGTTTTGCACAATCCCACAGGACAACTTTAATTGCTGGTGAAATTTTATTTGACTTGGCAATGTTGCAGTGGGGATTTGACTCATCAAGATGTAAATTAAGAGGAAATAGAGGGGAAAAAACGTTTTCCTGCATGTATCTGAATGTATATTTCCTCATTTTAATAGACTAGGTAATATTACTTCTCTGTCATAAATTAGAAAGTGCTGTATAGGGAATTCAGGAAAGATCAACCAAAATGATTAGTTTATGGTGTATGAAGGAACTTTGTTCAATACCTGTAATGCACATCTGCAAAGGTAGGAATGAAAGTAGTTTGGGTATTGAAATGTCTGTGCTTGTGGCCAGGGAGATCTGCAATGTGCAAATGTAATAGTACTGCTCCTGCTAAAGTGCTCACTTGTACCAGCAATGCTCAGAGCTTAGGGATGATCCTAGGCTCCAGCCTAGAATTCAGACTGGTTTTGGTTTGGTTTTGCTGCAAGGTAAGCAAACTCTAGGGAGATTTCAGAAGTTTCACGTGCCTGGCCTGTTGTATCACCTAACTCTGTGTGACTTAATGTGCAGCTCCATATTTGTCACTTTCAGATTCTGAGAGTCTGTATTTCCTCATGTATTTCACAGAAAATTGAAGCACTGTATTTGAGGCTTTGTATCCTACCTTAGAGGCCAGGTCACTAAAGTCTGGCGGAGAAATAAAATGAAAAAAACTAACTGGCTTATTGGAACTGTACCAGTTATGTCTCTTTTCCTTTATATTGCAGTCATTCTTCCCTACAAAGAAACAAAGGGGTTTTGGGTAAAAGATCTGAAGGAGAAGAATGCATCCTTAGGATTAGCATTTCTTCACTCTAACATGTTGTTGGAGTTTTTTTGGTGTTTTTTGTTTTTAAATCATCTGTCACGCCCTGCTCTTGTTTGTACATTGCCTACTTGTCTTATAAGCTTATTTGGGTAAGACAATTTTTGTGGAATCCAGCAGAAATAATCCAACTTATAGCAATTCTGAATACTAACTTACAGCAATAGTGGAGAATGGCAGAATGCTTATAAGATGTCATAGTCATGTCATAACCATGATGGCCTAAAGTTAACTAAGTTAACGCAGCCAGCACATCTTTGTAGAGACCCTTGCTTTCCAGATGTAACACACAACCATTTCTAGTAAATGTCAGCTATCTCTGATACAGAGTTCAGGAAAAAGACCAGCAACACCTAATTCACTGCTCAGAAGTATGTTTGGGTCAGAAACTTCAGCAGTTTTCCACATGAGACTCTCATTAATCTGAGAATTAATTTGATGCTTGGGTAGCTCAGGTGGGACTCTAGTCCTGGATCCCCAGGTGTCAGCTGGGATCCTTGGGCATCTGACTTCTGTTGAAATATTTCTTTTTGGGTAGTCGTAGGCAAGTATCTGAGTAGCTTTAGATTTTGAGTCTCACTTTTTTCTTTAGGGGTTGGATAAAAGATCTCTCATTGCATCGGTAAATGTACATTTAGCAGAAAGTAACCCTGAGCAAGAATATCCTGCTTCTAGTGAAGGGATTTCAGCTGTTCTGGTGCTGTTCAGCTGTTTCAGCTGCGTTGGAACCGTTCATTCAGAAGAGCTTACCTGAGAGCAGTTGTTATGTCTTTATAATAATTTTATAATGGTTTTGTTGTCATAATGAAAATAGTTATTTTCATGACAATTAATCATTTATTAATAAATTCAGATGGCTACTGCGGGAGCAGATACAGTATATAACATACATCTGGCTCCGTGGCCTATCTCAATGTCCCAGGAAAACCATCTGCTTGCCCAACTCACACCAAGTTGGAGTGAGGAAATGGGCCTGGTGTGGTTTCCCAAAGCTCAACAGATTGTGGGTCAATCCAGGACTTCCTATCAGGCAGGAACCAATCTGCACAGGAACCTTCCCAGAAGCTCTTGCTGAGGCATTATAATTCATGGTACTCTACCTCAATGTGTTTTATCATGCAGAAGGCAATTACATGAAAATACTTTAAAATATATAGGTTACTGATATCACATGGGTATGCACTCTAATTGTATTGCCAGACTGAAGAAACAACACAAAGCTAATTAGCAGAATGTTTTGGGGTTTTAAAAATTATTTTTTAGCAGTAGTTCTGAATGTCTCCTGTCAGAATTGCTGCTCTCAAAGGGCTTTCTAGAATACATACGTGTGCTTGCCACCTCACTACAAAAGTACTCTACTGGGACAGTTTGTGATTGTCTCTGCTCCTTCCTTTTGAAGGCCTGGATCTCTGAGGAAGGAAAATAAGCATGTCCTGTGAAAAGCCCCGAAAGTTTGTACTTGATATTTTAACTTCCCTTTGCCAGGCAGCTGCTGCATTTGCACGTGTGGGAATCTGGTGAGCCATACAATCTTAGGCTGAGGATTTCTATTCACTAGGGATTAGCTGAACTGTTTTCCTAAATCAGTCACCAGATCTGGATTCCAAATTAACAAAGTGGTGCTGAGCAATAATGTAGACTCTAGGTAGCAGCTTTGCAAATTTATTCAATGAAAGCATTATAAAAGCAGGCTGTAACTGCCTTAGCTTTAGTGCAGTGAACTCTGAGAACTAGCAGACCTACTGAATTTATAACAAGTAAAAAGCTCAGGTTCATTCAGCTCCAAGGATGCTGAATGAGAAGTGCTGGTCTTTGCACAATTGCTCTAAATGCAACTACTCACATCAAAAAGTTTAGAAAATGCAGTATGACTGTATCCTAGAAAATTGTGCTAGATGGAACACAGTGACCTCAGAGGTCGTTTAATCTCTACCCATGCCCTGATGACCCATTATCCCTCTGTCTTTTCCATTTGTCGAGCCTGTTCCTAAAGACACCCAGGTATGAAGATATCTCATAACCCTCATGCAAACTATGCCAGTGTTTAACTGTCCTATGCATGCTGGAATTCTTTTCTTGGTATGTTTTCTGTAGTCATCTGTATATTAACCCATGCCAGTCTTTTTGCCTTTTGCTTTTTCTTTTTTAATTCATAGTGTTTTTTGTGGTTTTTTTTTGTTTTTTTTTTAACTTCTGTCAATTCTTGTCTCTCTTTTCTGAATTCTGTCCAATTTATCTTTTGCCATATCTCAAACTAGGCTTGGTTTTCCAGCTGAGACCTTGCTGCTGCTGAGGGAGCAGACAACTCCTAAAAGCTGCCTTACTCTTTATGTATCTCACTATGGGGTTTGCATTTTTTTTATTTATTGGAACAGAACAGTTGACCAGAGCCTGGCTGTGCTCCTCTAGCTCCTTTCTATGGGACTGCTGTCTTACAGAGTCTTGCCTAGCCTGTATTTGTGCAGTATGAAAGAGCAGGACTTTGCACATGGGCTTATTGTTTTTCCACCTGTTTTTAAGATTACTTCTCCAATTTGTCAAGATAATCTGAATTTCAGCCCTATCTTCTAGTGAGCTGGCAGCCTCTATTACCATGGGATTAACTGCAGTAATGAATAAGCATATTTTATCTTCCCTCATTCAGATTGTTAATGGAAATACTGAGAAGCCCCAAATAAAGCACAGATTCCTGTGGAATCCTGCTCTGTTCATCCTTTCATTTCAGCAACCAACTAATGATAAATACTTCTAGTGAATGACTTCCCAGCCAGTTTGTACTCATCCTTTACTAGTTCCTCTAAGCTGTGTTTCTCTCTCTTAGGTAGAAGAATAGTGCATGTCAGTGTCAAAAGCAGTAAAGAAATGACACCTTCTGCTTTTCCATCTGTTACCCTGCTGCAGAAGGAAACTAGATTAGTATGTCACCACCTAGTCTTATCCAGACAAGACTATATATATGTACACTTAATGAAAGCCTTTATGAGGCCTGAGGCAGCAGTCCCCATACTATGGCCTCAAGTGAAGGCACTGCTTATGAGGGGAGGCAACAACCTTACTGCAGCCAAACCAGAGAAGTGGGGCTCATGAGATGAAGTTCATCTGTCAGGTTAATGTGGTGTTTGAGCAGTGGAGCTACCAGAGCAACCTGATGTGAGGCACTACCAGAGCCTTTTTCCATCCTTCTTTTCTACAAGTGAGTATTGTATCCAGAAATACCAGTGTTTGAGACAAGTGACATTCAGATGCTATTTGAAGCAGAAATAAAAACAAACCAGTTATATCTCTGGAGCACAGCAGCAGCAGAAAAAAAAAACAACCCAGTGTTAAAAATATGACATGTATGCAGATGTGTAAGGAAAAGGCACAAAAGATGTCCTGCAGGGAATTCCTCTGCAGAACAGGGGTTCCTCTGCAGCCATGCAGCCAGAGACAATAACTTGATCATCCTCAGAAGAGCATGACAAGGTGAAACAAATATTAGGGAAAACTTGATATACACTAATATAATTTATCTTTAGAGGTGTACAACATACACCATGTCACATCATGCTTTTTTATGGTTAGAAGAGAGAAGTAGGTACTTTGAGTATACAATTCATGTAGCCTGTTTTAGAGAGGAGTTGCACATATAAATACCCACTTGTGCAGAGGGTGATCTGACAAGTCAGATATAAACATCTGTATTTTATGTGTCTAATGTTGTTATGCATTTTTTGCTTTTTGTATCAGGCACATTACAAATCAGTTCTGGTCTCTTAATTCTTATAGAAACTGGGGCAATGTGAAATGCCCCATTCATATGAATTTTAGGAAAACTTGATGTCAGCAGGACTCTTTAACTGTACAGTATCTAAATGCCTCCAATTATAACCCAAATATAAGCATAGGCTTCTAATCTGTTGGATATGTTACTTCTCTCATAAATGTCATCATTACTGTCACCTGGGTAAGAACTACAGGTTTAGAGGGAGCCTTTCCTAGTCCTGAAAAAAAATCTTCTGAAAGAGGAAGGCTTTATGGCTTGTACTGGGGAGTTGCTGTTAAGTAACTGACACTGTCACAAAGCTCAGAAAGTCTTATCTATGAGACATGGAAGTTAATCTCAAAAGATTTCTAATGCACATTTACTAAATAGTATTAAAGACCTTTAATAGGTCTTTAGATATTATTTTAGATTCGGATACTTATTCAGACTGTAAATCCAATATGATTCTATGAGTCTATGAATCTATATCACATAGCTCACTTCACTTGGTTGATCCAGATTAATTTTCTCAAAGCACCATGTCTAGACAAGTACTGAGCATGTCTTTGACTTGATAACTGAGCTAAACCATCTTTGCTACAGCACTGTGGATCCAGAGGGTGAGTTTCACTGGTGGAGTTCCAGAAGACAGTAGCTGTCCCCAAGCCACTGACTTTTCCATTGCTACTTGAAGGCTTATAGAAGCCACAAATAGAAGGGGAATTTTATTATAATCTGATCTATATGATGACTTGTTAATTTATAAGGTCACAAATATTAAAGTCTGGTAGCATGTGTGACTACTCCTTTAAGCTTAGCATATGAAAGCCCAACGCTGAAAAATTTTGAAGAGGGGTTTTCCAAGGCACAGAGAAGAGCCTTTGTATGTATCCAATTATAGCATTATGGAGAGCACGGGACATACCCTTTACGTGACACACTTTCCCTAGAATTCTGATTAACCTCAGAATGTCTATCCTGAAACTGAAATGGGAAATTCAATTGAATTCTAAATTGAATTCTTGAATTCTAAAACTTGGTAAAAACTGCTAGGAAATAAATAACAGTAACATGATAATTCATTGCAGAAAGGAAGAAGCATAGGGAGGTGAAAACAGCACAGATGTAAAAGTATACTTGGATTTAGAATGTTAATCACAATGTTTATACTTCTTCTCCTGAGCATTGCTTTGCTGGAAGGCTCTGCAGTATTGACATAGGACCCCACAGAAGTGGTGGATATATGCTTGGGCCATCTAGAACAAATTACAATGTGTTTTTTTGACCCTGGTCACAAGGTCATCGAAATCTAATGCCAGAAAATTGCCTTAATTCAGTGCAAATGATTGGCATGGTTTCTGAGAAGGGACTTGGATTTAACAGTTATGTTAGAAGGTTCTGAAGCTGCAGTTCTCATGGTGATCCCTCAACCTATTTGTTTTGACAAGGTCAAAGAATGATATCATAATTCTGGGTCTGACTGCAGGGAGGTCACTGAAGAAAATGAAAGTGATCTTCACATAGGACAGAGGTAATGCTGCTGCATTCTTTGAAATTTTCTTTGGTATCTTTCTTTCAGGGAGTTTAGAGGCAACTCAAAAAGATACAAAAATTCTGCATGAAATTACATGCGCATTTTTGTATCACTGTTTGCTGTGTAATGTATTAGTTATGCTAAGGAATTGATACAGCTGTAAATGTGAGTCTGATTTTTATACATTAAATTGATGAAATCACTCAATTTGCATTTACAAAGTCAACAATGATGTAGTTATGCACTTTTTTATATATGCAAGTGTTACCTGCCACTTCCCCAATAAATAAGACAGGAAGACTGGTGACAAATGGCGTGGAGAACCATAATTCTAAGGTACTAATCTATTTGTTTGGCTCAGTTTTCTGTGGTAATCTCCCTTCCCACATCTCTCAAGCCCTTGAACTTAAAGGCAGGGACTGTGGGAGCAAAGTCCCTCCCACTGTAAGAAAGGATCAGGTTCATGACCTGAGGAACCTGAACATACCTAAGTCTATGGGACCTGATGAGATGCACCCCAGAGTCCTGAGGGAGTTGGCTGATGTAGTTGAAAAGCCACTCTCCATCATATTTGAAAAGCTGTGGCAATCAGGTGAAGTCCTCAGTGGCTGGGAAGAGGGAAACATCATATCCATTTTTAAAAAGGGTGAAAAGGAGGACACTGGGAGCTACAGTCAGCCTTACCTCCAACCCTCTAAGATCATGGAGCATATCCCCCTGGAAGATACATCAAAATACACAAGACAGAGAGGTAATTAGAGAACCACCATGGTTTCACCAAGACCAACCCTGTTCCAGTGCTTGACCACTCTTTCAGTAAAGAATTTTTTTTCTAATATCCAATCTAAACCTACCCTGGCACAACTTGAGGCTGTTTCCTCTCACCCTATCACCAGCTTCTTGGGAGAAGAGGCCAACAACCACCTCACTACAGCCTCTTCTCAAGTAGCTGTAGAGAGCAATAAGGCCTCCCCTCAGCCTCCTCTTCATAACCCCAGTTCTCTCAGCTGATCCTCATAAGACTTGTGCTCTAGACCCTTCACCAGCTTTGTTGCCCTTGTCTAGACTTGCTGCAGCATCTCTATGTCCTTCTCGTGAGGAGCCCAAAACTGACCCCAGGATTTGAGGTGTGGCCTCACCAGTGCTGAGTACAGGGGCACCATCACTTCCCTTGCCCTGCTGGCCACACTATTTCTCATGCAAGCCAAGATGCTGTTGGTTTTCTTGGCCACCTGGGCACTCTGCTGGCTCAGATTCAGATGGCTGTTGACCAGTACCCCCAGGCCCTTTTCTGCCAGGCAGCTTTCCAGACACTCTTCCCCAAGCCCTTTCTTCTTGATCTCCAGCCATTCTTTCAGCTTTACTTTTATTTATCTTTCATGGTAGTACCCCAAACTGGATGCAATTTAACCTGTGTCAAACAGAACAAAAGGATTCCTTTATATGCCTTGTCAAGTGTACATTCCATCATATTATGGTTGCTTTTTTTCATGAACAGATGATGCTGTTTGTCTTCTGCTTATTTGGCTTTTTTCTCCTAGCTGCTCTTTAGCCTATTATCTCTCATCCTTCATGTGGTGCCTAAGGGAGAGCTTTATTCTTCTCTCAGTAGAATTGTCTCCTATTGTTTTCAGACCAATTCTCTATCTTGTTAAGATCATCTAATTCATTACTAATCTAGTCTGAAATGTTCATCTATCTGCCAGTGAGAGTTGAGAGGTCTGGGAGAGATTTTAGATGCTTACCTTTGGGATAGATGCAGGTGTTCACATGTGAGTTAGGTGTCTAAATGCTATTTTTAGTCAAACGAGTCAATACAACCCATGCAACTTGGAGGCAGTTCATCTCACTCTTACATAGATGTCTGCATTTGGTCAGATCATTCATGATACCCTTCATTATTAACTGATGTTAATTCAGTGTAAACATATTAAAAGACTTTTGTAGGCCTACTCTGGCTTGGAAGACAGTATGAAATAACATAAAATAAAGCTCTCTGAGAAAGACATTACTGCAATTTTATAGCTTGTGCAGCAGAACTGGAAATAGGAGCCCCAATTACGCCTTTCTCATCTCTTTGCTCACATGGAACTGTTCTGCCTCTCACCTGACTATTCCTACTTTTTAATTATGAAAATATTATGGAGGAATCTTGTTACAAAAGCAAGAAAAACTTATTTTTCTCTCAGTCTGTTAAGTCACAGAACATATACTTTCTCTGCACAGGACTCCATCAAAGGGTAAAAAGCAGGCCCAAACTCTACAAATCTGTCTTTTGGTTCCTTGGCAAAGAAGTAGATCAGCCCTAGAGTTTACTTTGATATAATAGTTAGGGATACTTTGTTACTACTTGTCTGCACTTCATAGTTGCTATGTTTTTTGTTACAGGAGGTGCTTCTCTGTGTTTGATTGCAAATAAATAAAATAGCAGTTAATATATGAGCAATCTCTTTTTATGGTCAGCTTTACAATACTTCCAGGCTTTAAGACATGTGAAAGAACTATGACATGGTGACCATAATCTATGTTCTATTCTTGAGAAACAGTCCACATTCCTTCCAAATGTGCTGTTTGATATTCATTGTGAATAACCAGAGAAGACTTGGAAGTCAAAATAGTCTTTGTAATGTGGGAGTCAAAATAGTCTTTGTAATGTGGAAGGCCATGATGATAATATGACCTCCTAGATGCATCTGTGCCATAATGCACCAATGATTTCCTCATCTGAAATGCAGATTTCTAGGGTGGATTTCTTCCAGTCTAAGTGTAGGTGTCTGCAGTTTGGAGGTCTGTATCTAAGCATGTCCCTGTAGGGTAATATTTATACTTAATGGAGAGTAGCAGGTAATTCTGGGGAATTCTGACCTGTTTTTAACATTTTAATTATGATGAGAAAGACCATGTGATAAAGGTTTCTTTTTATCTCCTCTAGTGTCCTTTTAATGAAGGCCTGAGGCCAACTACAGTTATCAGCTGCATCCAAGATCAGTGTTTTCAGAAAATCAGTGCTTTGGTGTCAGTCATCTGTTACTGACTCCCATAGGGGACAGCTCTTACCTAGCTTTGCAGTCACTCTCACTGATGCCAAACAAAAAAAGGACACAAGACACTGAGGCTGACTGAGCCAGTGCATTGCAGCTGGCACTGCAACAAGCAGTGGAGGTTGAACTTTCAGAAGCAGAAGCATAATTCATTTTAGGTTTTAGATCTTCAGTATCTTCCTGGTCATTGATAAAGCTGTCAACTTCAAGGAACATAAGATCCCAATGTTTTTTTTCTGACACTGCATCTCCTTCTGCCCTGGTGTTGATGTTCACAGGTGATATTTCTGGATACATTCAGTCTAGAAGTGCAAAAATTCTCCATATTTCTAGAAAGTAAGTCCTCTCAAGTCCTCTCCTGGCTTTCCATTTGTCTACAGAAAGTGTTTTTTCCTCAGAAGTTGCAGTGAGGAGCTACAATCCAGCCAATCCTCTGGTGTCTTTGTTGTCAGGAAAAAATGATCCATCAAAGCCCATTTAGTGGAAACTTCAGCCAGACACTTATGAGTGCTGATGCTTTGTTATTTTCTCATTATGTGGTTCCTAGGTTTCTAAAGGTCTTGACATACATTCTCTACCTATAAGAAAAAAAAACCCTCCACATGAGATTTAAGCATGTTGCTTTTATCTTTAATGGAGCCATGTTTGAGCATCTGTCATCATGTTCACTAAATCATCTGTCAATGAAATCCACATTTTTAGTAGCCATTACCTCAGCTCAGGGATAAATAAAGTTTTAGCTTTTATGTCTAATCCTCCATATTATTTTCAGGTGGATAGGGTAACACTGAGGCCACATCTTAAATTTATTCTAAAGGTGGTTTCAGATTTCTTATTAATCAGTATATCCACTTACCAATATTTTTTCCCATGACCCAGTTCCCTGCTAGAAGGTTCAAAATGTTGATCCTTCTTGAACTGCCAGACAAAGCTTTTCTGCAAATCTGTGATGCTCTCTGGTCTTAAATATCCTTTATCATTTAGGATCAATTCTAAAAAGATGTAGCATCAAAATTCAAACTGATCTGAAATGAGTTAGCAGAGGTTATCAAATTAGATCCACTAACCCATCTCAAGGCACATACAACTGGAGCACAAGGTACTGCCACAGCATGTGCTGGCAGAGTTCTGGAAGCTGAGAGCTGTAGAGACACTACACAATTAGAAATACTCATATTTTAAAAAGCAGTTCTCCTGCTGGTAGCACTAAGGCTTGAAGGACAAACTTCAGTCTTTGTTCCCATCAGTAGATGGCATTTACTGGTGTCACTGCTCTCCTCCCAGGACACCAGAAAGAGTTTCATAGGTGCCAGAACTGGGAAGAAAGAAGAGTGGTGGTTGCCTCCATCACTGTAATTCTGTGATTTGTTCTTTGTAGGGATCTCCCACAACCATCCCTTCTCTTCCCCATGTGGAAGGTGTGTCGTGTGGACTGAGAGCCACCGCAGAGCTGGGTGGTGATCTGTTTACATGCTTGTGGAAGGAAAAGCAGAGGTGAGCAGGTCATGCACACACCTTGTTGTAGACACATAGCAACATTAGAAACATTAGAATTCTAATGCAGAGGGGACATATCCATTTGGAGTGGGTTTTATCTGCATGAAGCATCCTGAAGTTTCATAGCTATTACAAGGTTAGTGACCCTCTGTGTTGTTCCTTGTAAAACACTTGATGTGAAATGCAGTGCTATATGTTTGCCAGGTATTCTCATTGTTGTTATTAGCAGCAAGGAACCTATGAGAGAACCTAAGAGTCACGAGTTTTTGCCTAGGAATTAGACTTCATTAGAAATCAGAAGTGGGGTTTGTTTTGTGTGTAGCTAAATTTTCTTTATTAATCCCAGTGATATATATCAAGATTACATGCCAACCCACAGCAGTCCTTCAGAGCTGTTATTTTAAACCTGTATCAATGAACAGTTTATTCTGAAGCCTTCCAAATGTCTATGCATATACATGATATACATAGATACTATATATATATGTAGTGAAAAAGCAAGTAGTTTAATACATTTTATGGGTCCAGCCTGGAGTTCTGCATACATGAACTTGTGTGTGGTCACAGAGGCTTGCATATTTTTGAACTCTAAGTTGGCCTAATAAAAGATATCAGACTACAGCACTTGCTTTGTCAATGCTGTTTTGCTGGTTTAAAATGACTTGCAAGATTAATTTTCAATTTTTAACATAAAAACCAAGAAAAAGAAGTATTTACTTACTGCAAGGAGCTGATTTGGTGTTAATGACCCCGAAGGAGGCTTGTACACAAGGTAGAGATTGTTGCCAATTTGATGTATATTCATGTTACAGAATATGAAAATGTGAAGTTATACCATCTTGAGGATTTTGTTTTTATTTCGGATTGGTTGAAAAAACCCCAAACCTTTAAGTAATCATAGTGTGTGTTTGATGGTGGAAATTAGTATGGATGTTTCTGGCAGTGGAACCATGTGAAGTGGTTATACGTTTCTGTTTTCACTGCCTGCTCAGTATTGGCCTTTTACAAATACAGATTACCGTGTCGATGGAAGGAATTTACAGCTCTGGCCCCCTTGTCTCACTCTGTGTTACAGCACCTTTTTTGTACTTTATGTTACATATCCTCCCAACTGTATTTTTCTGACAGAAAAAGGAAACGTCTGTGGACTGAGGTCCCGAAAACCTGTGAGCTCTACTATTTAATTGGATGAAATGAGTATTATTTCCTACTTACCTTGATTTCCTGTGGGGTGAAAATCTTGCACTTCTGAAATCAGTAGCAAACTTTCTGCTGAATACAACAGGACGGAGAGCTCATCAGTCATCCCTTACCAGCTTGTGGTGTTGCATGCTGGAAGCTGAGAAAAAAACAACCCCTTGATCCAAAGAACGGTAGGGAGAATACTTCTAAAAAGTCAGGATTTAGAACTGTCAAATAAAATCCACAAATAAAATGCAAGTGAAATATAAAAGCTGTATAAAGCTGTATGTATTTTATATTTAATATTGTTAGTTTTGGGGCCTCATGGTCCAGATGGTTAGAGCTGCAAGATCCATTTGTGTTATGTGGGCTGTTGCACTACATCCCTTACTTACCTCATCTTGTGGGCAAGGAGCTGCTTGCTCTGACTTCATGGAATTGCAGCTGTATTTGTGGAGTGCTCTTGTCCTTTGGCACTCCTTGCCCTGTACATTAATGGGGTTTGAATGCACCAGCATTTTCTCTGGAAGCAAACTTCAAAATTTGTCTTTAATCTTGATGTAATGCATATTCAGAATTTTTTCTTTTCCTGGAGTTTAGTTCCAGAGGAAAACAGACTTAACTGGTGCTCACACCAGCCAGCTGTGGTTTATAACAATAATTAACAGTAAGATACTGCAGCAGAAATGGGGAGCTGAGAAATGCAGTCCAGCAGCTTCAGTTATGTGGTTCTGCTAACTTCTAAGGATTCCAAAGTGCTTAACAAACAATATTAGAGGCAAGACAGGCAGCTCTGCCCATGATGAAGATTTCCTAATGCTTCCTGTTATAAGATTCTGGTTATGTTTTGTTTTTTGGTTTTGTTTTTTTTTCAGAGCTTTGCCGAACTTAATGTATTTAGGCTGAATTTATTTTTATAGACTGTCATTCTACAAGGTTTGAGGTTTTTTTTAGATTTTTGATTTGAAAAAACCATTTTTGTAAGCTGTGTTTGTAAGAAGAAGGCCAGTAAAAATATGTTTTTCTGCTTATGTAAAAAAAATACAAATCTAACTCCTGTTTTTTAAAAGGGTTTGGAGCAGAGACAGACCTTTCTCTGCCTTTGCATCAGGTATGTGCCTTTTGCCATCCTTACAAAACCTTTCAGATTTGGTTGACTGTTTCAAGACGTGGAAAAAAACACAGTTACCAAATATTCCATAGAGATTTACTAAAGCCTCACAGCAAATATTTCCAGAGATTTCATCTTCTCCGCCTTGCATAGCTCCTTCCCCTGATCAGACTTTCCATACACCATCCTCACAGCATGACCGAGCAGTCACTTGCTGGGTGCCCCAGAGGCCAAACCAGCAGCCACCCCTCTAGCGTTGTCTCTGGGTGTTTCTTGGAGCTGAAGCGATGCTGTGCAGTGGAACCAAGAGTAGGGAGCCTGTCGCTCCTGAGCTGGAATGCTCCCAAATTTCATTCTTTGTGAGCTGTTGGCAAACCTCCAGCATAGTTTCTCTTTGCCTCTAGCCCTGAGTGCACGTAGAGAGTTGCACAACCTCAACAAGGCCCTGAGCAACCACAACTGATGTTGAAATCAGTCCTGCTTTGAGTGGGGACTTGGACCACATGACCTCCTGAGGTCCTTCCCAACATAAGCTGGACCCATGGTTCTGTGATTCTTTGCTGTCTGATTCCTATTGATCTGGGAGGGCCTGAAGGCATCATCCTACTTGATGAGTTCCTGTGAGTGTGATGGACAGAGCGGAAATTGCCTTTATTAGTTTGTTTTTTTAAAAAAAGTACTTACAAAACACCCCATTAAGGAAATACTCAAGCTACATGGACAAGTGTCCTAAAATTTATGAATAACAGAGTGATCCCTGCAGCCTCAGTATGCTTCCAGCATGTAAGAAGGTGCAGAATATTATCTGAATGAAGTAAGGCATGGTAGAAAAAGGAATCCAGGTCTCCAGGTTAAGGTGGTTGCAGTCTGTTTTGGAGAGCTGGACAGTATCCCTGCTTCTTCTACCATGCTCCTGTAGGCAAACATTTCTCAAGTGTTTACTGATTGTTGAAAGAGCCTTTCTGCTGTACCTGGAACAATACAATTGTGCAAATGTCATCCATCAATCACAACTCTTTCTTTGGTAATGTCATGTATAACATTCAATTTAATAAAGCTTTCATCAAGCCAGGGTAGGTAATTGTTAGTTCCTTATATCTGTTTATCATCTAATATTCACCTTCTAGTTCTATTTACACATTATACTTATAATTATGTATAAATTATTATTTGGCAATGAATTAGTCAAGCTATCTCGAAAATCTCTGAAAATCATGGAAATGTTCAGGCAGCATATGAGATTGTTTTTCAAACCTCAGCAGGCTTAATTAAATCCTGCAGTTTATTCATTTGCACCAAAGTCAGTTGGAGTTTTACATGTGGAAAGTCTGTGAGATCAAAAATTATGCCCAATGGGCACATAGCTTTATAGAAGAAAATGTCAGCTCTGGATGGTAGTATTTCTGACTTCTCATCTCCCCCCTCACTTTTTCTCTCTTTCTCAATTAGCTTTTCTTGCATTTTTATGTGAGTGGTTTTGAAAGGGTTCCTGGAAAAAAAAATGCACTGCATATACTGTAGATGTTTTCATTTACAGATCACTGAAATGGATAGGCAGATAAATAAATAGATAGGGTTTTCAGAGCTTGTGAAATATGTCGCATAGTATAAAAACCTCTTCTCAGTCTGTTTTGTCAAATATGTCAAATTATATTTTTGGAATTGTATTTCTGGTGTATTTTCAGCCTTTCTTATTGCTGTTCTTGGTCTGTGTGCCCTTGTTTGACAGTCCCTTAATCTGTCTGATACAAACTGAATGAATTGCAGCATTTAAAAATATGGCTTCGGGGACTCCTTAGGAGGTTTCTTTGTAAGTGTACATTTACTAATTCATCTGTAAATTTATTTTATGAGGTGTTTAAACCTCAACAAAACTGAAAAGCATAATATTAATGCCT
The DNA here is from genome assembly GCF_003957555.1 of Calypte anna. Classification (NCBI taxonomy): domain Eukaryota; kingdom Metazoa; phylum Chordata; class Aves; order Apodiformes; family Trochilidae; genus Calypte; species Calypte anna. Next base: position 170,874,967 of record NC_044244.1, read on the forward strand.
GGTTAACATCTACTGAAGTCAATGGGAACTTTGCAATTGACTTTAATGGTAGCCTGTGTCCTCTAATTACGAAAGTGACAGGGATGATATACACAAAACCACAAGGAGAGTTCTCTGTTTCATCATATCCTATTCTGTTTTCAGATGCACAAGCAAAGTACAATGTGGTTTGTTCTTGAATTAAATAATTCAGTGTTTGGAACAAATCCTGAACAACTTTTCTGCTTCAGGTGGTGTTTTGATTCTCAAAAGATCCTGGACTGGTTGTTCTTCACATCACTCATGAAGGTGACAAGCTTGGAAATCCAGCCAAAATTTCAAAAGGCTTTTGAAAACTATCCTCATATCATCTGCCCTATGATATGAGTAATGGAAGAAGCTGATGAAGCATTTTTCTTCCTAATTGTCTTGCTTTTTTAATGTGATCAATTTTGTCAAGGTTCCTGGAAATGCTCATAATACCTATAGCTCATACATACATGTTTTCCCTAAAGGTTCACTGAAGTGCAGTAGGAAGTTTCCATCACACTATTGTGATCCCAGGCATTGTTTTCATATCATGTGAGTGAAAGTGAATAAGAGCACAGCACAACAAAAAATGACTTTCAGAATTAATCTGTTGTTTTTTTTCTTTTTTCTTTTTTCCAGTTAGTGTAACAAGCACAGCAGTGTGAACAGGCCAGGTCTGGTAAATAATTTGTAGTAGTAAACAGTGCAAGACAAAAAATTCCCACAAGTTTCTTCTTGAGTCTGCTTCAGAGTTATTACTCATTTGGTAGCTGAAATGCTGGTCTTGCTTCACCATTTTAGTGCTTCTGAAAGATTTGAATATTTTGTGTATCACTGGAGCTGGTAGCATGCTGCAGACGAGCTCATCAAAAGTTTTCACGTGGTGCTCTGCTCACTTGGAAAATGCCACTTTTGTGGGGTGAAAATGCTGCCCCTGGGCTTTGTTCCCAACCAAAGAGTGAACAAAACTCAGGGTAATGAGTGGGCTCCAGTCTGGGAAGTGGCATAGCTGTTGTTCCAGAATTGAGGCATGTATCTGAAACCAAGTGGGTGAATGTCTCATAAGGAGAGATGGGACAATGTCACAAGAACACTTTCTCTGTATAAGAGGTGTGGAGAGAATTGTGTGGACAAGTGCAGGCCTATTAATCTCACCTCAAGGGGGCAAAGCTTTAAAATAGCTCTCAAAGGAAATAAATTTTTGTACAGTAAATAGAAAATTTTATTATTATTTTTAAGAATTAATTTTGTAAAAAAAACCGACAAAACAACCTCAAACATGGTATGCAAATCTGGTATTTTGATTTGCTAGAAAAGTGACATCTGGTAAAATCTAACCTTGCTGGATCTCAGTGAAGGATTTGCTGTGGTACAGCAAAATAATTGATATGTCCCTAGGAAATATTTTTCTGAGAAGGAGGAGACAAATAGGAAAGCAGGGAGGCTGGGAGTAGTTAAGTAGCAATTCTCTTATCAAGTTTACTGGTTAGTTTGGGTCAGGTGGTTAAGCCTTTTTCCTCCATGCACTGACTTTACATCCTGAGCAGCCTGAAGTGCTTAGCAGTTCTCTGCAGATGCAGAAGGCACACAGTGTGGATTTCCTCTTGTTTTACTCTTACCTGATTTTAAAATATATGATATTTTTGCTGAAAGTACGTGTTTTTTAGATGGAAAATGTGAACTGTCTGGGGTTCAGAGCAGGATCCTAAAATGGCAACTCGGAGAAAGGGAAACAGTGAAGGAAGAAAAACAGTACAAGAAGTAGAAATACAAAAAATACGTAACACTTGGGAACCTTCTTACTTCCTCTTTGCAGGGAAGTGTTGTGCAGTTATGGATCTGTGTTGAATTTGAGGGTCAGAGTTCTGTATAGCACTAAGGAGCAGTGTACACATCCTCTGCTGCCCCGTGGTCCAGGCACAGAAGCTTCCCAGGACAGAGCGTGGTGACCTCTCCTCAAGTGCAGTGAGAGTATCACCTGCTCATATCTGTGTTCAGATCTGTCCCATAAGCACAAGTGCAAATGGATTTGTTGGTTCAGGTTTCTGGGAATTCTGATTTCACTTCTCAGTGTTGCCCCTCTGTGTGCTTTCCTTGCACACCAGAGACTTCCAGCACTCCCCAGTCTTTAGTACTCTAAAGAAATGGTCCCACTTCCCCAGCTGCAAACCTGGGCAGAGAGAGAGAGACAAAAAAAATGGTACATGCTGATAAAGTCACTTACAAATACAGAAATTCTGTGGGTAAGACAAACAAAGTAAGCTTGAGACAAAATAGAGAAAGGTGAGGGTGTATTTTTGAGGTAAAGAAAATACTCTTTGAAGTGCAGAATCAACCAAAACTGGAGGAAGCTTCATGAGGCAGATAAAAAGCTACACAAGCAAAACTAGTGAGAAGATAAAACCATGGCATGGTACATGGTTATTTATTTTTCTGTGTGGTTCAGTTGAAAGTAATGCTTAACTTTGATGTTAGTGATCATGTCTGCAGAGCCTGTGGCTGACCCTGAGGACATCAGCTGAAATTCAAGGAAGAATTTTATAGCCATGGTGTGGCTTGGCATATAAAAAAGTTTGGACGAGTGTGGACTTGTCAGAGGGCATATGGTGTTTGGTGGGAGAAGGGATGGAAGGATTGCCATGGAAATAACACATTACCAGAAGAGTTGAGAGCACTTTAAAAGATTGTAGCTGCTGTGCTCAGATACAAACCAGTCTCCTGGTAGCTGCCTAGCAAGAAGTGGAATGAGTCTATGGCAGTCACACATATCTCACAGTTTGGTGAGCAAGGCTTAAAGGGTTGAAGTTAACAATGCCCCAGGTGAAATAAAAGGAATGGGACTTAAAAGTAGTTCCAAACTCAAGATGATTCTATGCCTTATGAGTTCAATAATGGGGGTTGAGAGAGCAGAAAAATTTAGCCTATTTCAGAGCTCTCATCCTGGTGCAAAAGCTTATTTGAATCTAAATTCTATCCCATTTTATCTGCCATGTGTAGCATTAAAAACTGGAAAGACTGCTGAAGGGTGAGCAGTAATCTGTAGAGAAACAAGATAAACCAGGTGCCTCGAGTTACCAAAGAGTGGGTGTGAGTCCACCTGTGCCTGGTTAGGGCAGGCCCCCTATTACCAGGGGGCCAATAAAAGTGGGACACACACCCACAGAGGCAGCTCAACTTGCTCTGGTGTGAGGCAATGGAGAGGTCAGCAGCTTGTCGAGCTTCAGGAGCAAGGAAGGCTCCTCCCGCTACAGTAATCTGAGGTCAAAACTCCAGCTGACCTCTAATCTGACAGGGAAAGCAGTGCTATTGCTTTGGGATGGGAAGTGTCTTTTTGATGAATTCTAGCACAGAACTGAGACTGTCACAGTCAATTGTCAGTAATGATGTGCTCAAGGAGACACTCTTTGAGCTAAATGGGAGCAGCTAGAAAACTTATTTCAATGTCTTCAGGCTCCAGCTGTAAAAAAGTAAAAACTTATTTGCACAAGTGTCTTTTATGAAATTTCCTTTCTGCTTTTCAGCTAGCTCAGACCTCATGGGGATGGCCAGGCTGTCACAGGTTTGGGGATTATATCAGTCTTTCTGCTTCCAGCTTGCTGCTGTTTTCAGTGGAGTGCTTACCCTGGGCTGAGGTCCCACTCAGAAGGCACTGGAATGCAGCTGGGCTCTTCATGAAATCATTGCTGTGTTAAGGAGGTTGTGGAAGGTAAAGCAAAGTTAAGATAAGGTTTCAGCTTTTGATAGTCACAATTATATGTGTGACAAACAAGGATTCTATAAGCAGAAGTACGTGCAACCAGAGGTAGGACTGATCAACTTTGCAAGAAATGTGTTTAAAGAAACTCTCCAGAAATAAACTGTCTGTTAAAACAGTCAGACTCATGTGTCTTATATTTACCAGTGAGTTTAAGGCAATGTACCTCCTTTTCACGTGTTCAGTCATTTAGCTCTCATAATTAAGCAATGTTCTTTTCTTTCCACAGATGGGAGCACTGAAGGAACCAAGTTGTGAAGTTATCTGCTCAGAGGAGGCCAGTGACAAATCCAGGAATAGAAGCCATGTCTCCTAAGTTATGGTTTAATGCCATCTAACACTGTAATAAATCAAAAAGTTTGCCTTCTGATGTTACAATGAGGTATGCCACAGCAATACCTATATATTAATATTTTAGCCAAGGAGAACACATTTGAATGTGCATGTTTGTCTTTGCTCTTTTAAATCATTCAAAAGAATTCTTTGGATTCAAATTCTGAATTGAATTTTTAATAATGTTTTCTTTATAACTGGGCATTTTTCCTGCAAATATTTCTTTGTAAGTCATATTTAAAACATACAGTTCTCAAAATCTGATTTATTAAAATTAACACAAGTTAATGTCCAGGAATATCCCAGAGTAGCTTCAATAATTCATAATTCTAGGTATTTTAGAGTTGAACTTCAGGGTTTTCATCAGGGTCCTGAGCTCTTATGCTTCAGCTTGCCTTTTTAGGATACAGTGGACAGTTGACATCTCAGACAAAGGAAATAAAGTTGTGTATTCCTAATGAGGATGTTCTTAGCATTGAAAATCACATTTGGAAATATTTCTGGAAATGCTTTGGAAGAATCAAAACCTTGTCTGTCTCCAGTTTAGCTGGAGGGGAGGCTACATCAAGACCCAGGCAACTGAGATGCTATGAATATGGAAGCCAATTACAGAGCCTAATGCTCCCTAGTGTGTTAGTGTGTATTTGTCACAGTTTTGGCAAAGGTGCAGCTTGCTTTGTGTCTCTCCTAGCTGTGTCCTCCCACACCAGGTCAGAGACATATGTACAATAACTCTCTTTGAGATGCTAATCTTCTGGGCTGTTAAGCACCAATAGTTGCATGAGCTGCCAGTTTTACTTGCACTTGAGGGTTTTTGCATAGGGTAGGGAGGGTTTCCTTCTGGCTTTCAACTCAACCTGACACATTGATGTTGTGGACTTCTCAAAGCAGTGCTAGTGTCCAACACTGAAACACCATTGAAGCATTGTCTGAGTAGTAGGTAGCTTGGTGATTTATTAAGATAAAATATTAAATCAGACTTAAAAACTATATTACTGCTACAACATACTACTTACAGCACCTTTAGAGTTTCTACATCTTTATTTTCAATCATTTGCATGGACACAGGTGATGAGCATGCTCAGAGAATATGTCAGGTTAGCTACAGGCAAACCTCTAAAGTATCTGTAACTCATCCATGTTTCTCCCACCAGCAGGTGTCATTCTGGAAAAAGGAAAATATTGTAAATTCCTGAAGTGGAGAATTTGGATGTGACGAAGGAAAAAAAAAAAGTTTGCTTAAAATATAGTTTTTGAAGGATGGTTTACTGCAAATAAAAACCAAGAGAAAGTTGGCTGGTCTGCTTTTTTTTAATAATCTTTTGTGACATGTAACCAGTAAAAGGCAGATGATTGGTAAGACAAAACAATGTCCAGTTAAAGCTGTCTTCTGCTTTTTATTGTTCTCTGTGGCATCTTCATCACTGCATACTCACCTCCTAAGACTATAAAAGCAATGATATTCATTAATCTTTATGATGAACTTTCAACAAACTTACCATATAGTCTATTCAGGAGATGTCTTGCCCACCCTCTATCCTCCTGGAAGTTTGTCCCAGCCCATCAGAGCCCTGATAGTTGTAGTTATTTTTCTATCTTTCCACCCTAATTTATCCAGGGCCACTCTAAAATCTTATGCCAACAGTGTCCTTTTACATTAATAACTTCTCCTCAATCATTTTTAGAGGTGCTTATGTAAAGGACTATTTACTAACTGTGATAGTGTACAAATCCTTCCTGGAATCAAAGTGAAATTTACTTGAGGAAAAATACAAGAACAAGCTCTAAGCCCTGGCTGGGAGGAGCACATTAAAGTGGGAATTAATTTTACATTTTCAGAATTTGTAATTACAAGGAAATGATACAGTTAAAATTATTGTACTGTAGGCAGCTATCTTTTTCAAGACATTATTTAACTAACAAATGTCACAATGCTTTTCTCATGAACAATATGAAGCACTCAGTTGCTGAATGAGAAAAAATAATACATAGAGTTAGAATTAAACATTTTAAAATAGCTAAACTCTGTCTTCTGTTATTTGCATTAAGCCTGTATTAGTGTTTTCTGATTATTTGAGTATTTAAATTTGAAAATGAAGTGTTGTTATAAAATTTGAAGTTAGAAGGCATAAAAATATTATGAATGTAACTAGTTCTTTATGCAGTTTGTTTTTATAGGATCTAGATAACAAGGAGTGATGATCTCCAGCAGGTTTTTATACAATGAAGTATGAGGCTTAGACATAATCATTTTTTCGGTGTTTTTGCCATTAAAAAAAAAAAGCTATTAGTTTTGTGAAATATAAATTTTTGCTTAGTCTTTTTAGTTTTTTAATTTCAGGGTTTCATTTCTTTAATTTTAGAAGAATTGCACGTGCCTACACATAGGATTCCTATCTCACTTCAGAGCCCCTGGGGGAATCCCACCCAACCTCTCACTGCCAGTTCAAAGGGGCAGCTCTCCTGTAGGTCCTGTGTCCTATCTGCCAGCCCTGTGCAGGGATCCTGGATGCTCCAGGGTATTCCAACAGGCATTAGGTACCTTTTTTTTTAGGCATCTGAATTTCTCCCTCAGATAAATGCTGTAAAAGATAATATGCCTCTACAACTACTTAACAAAATTAAAGCTAGCACAGCTGTGAAGGCAATTCCATCCAAAGTGTTTTATTTAAGTTTAACAAGACATAGAGGCAGGAAAGGAATCCTGTATCTGTCAAGTACAGAGTAGCTGTGTTTAATGGGATGCCATCAAGAGCCTGTTTGGAGTTTGATGGCTGAGCTGAACCTGTGCTTGAACTGGTTGCTCTGTGTTATGCACCATGAGAAGTCCTGGCCACAAATCTGGGGCTTCTCATCAGGAATGTAGCAGTGTGATGTTCAAGACTTTTGGGAGTCTGGGAAAAGTCAGCTGAATTCCCCAGTTTGGGCCACGGTGCAGCAAACTAATTTTACTGAAGGAAGAATTTCAGATACCAGGGCTCTCAGCTAGAGGGAATTAGAGAAATACTTGAATTAATTACATAGGCAATTAGAAACCTATGTTAATCAGGTTCATTTTTGATGGTCTACTGAATCAGAGCAAAATTAAAAACCTTGCATGTATTAGTTAGTGTTGTTCTATATGAATGATACAATGTGAGGCTGAGCGTTACTGAATAACAAGAATAATTAGTTTTATATCATATATATAAATTATGTATTGTATATTTATAAAATACATGACTCAAAATAAGTTAGAGCTATCAGAAAATAGCAAATTCTGAATAAAATTCACCACAGGTGTTAATTAGGATTGTGTAGAGAGGGAATGCTTTCTCATGGGTTTTTTTAATCAGTCACTAGCATTATGATTGATAGGAGTTTGGACTACTTTAGCATAAGTTTAAAAAATGAAATTATTACAGAAAAAAGCATGATGTAGAGGGAGTTACAAAGCAATCATGTAATCTGATTTAGGGATCTATCCTTATTAGAACAGTAATTTTATAATTTGAAAATGAAGCAGAACTGTTTTCATGTACTTTTTTTTTTTCCAGCTCTTTATCAGTCTTTTTCAGGATGAAAGGCTGTGTTGGTTGCTTGAAACAAAACACAGGTACCCTGTTGGGATGAGGTTCAACAAGGCCAAGTGCCGGGTCCTGCACTTTGGCCACAAGAACCCCATGGGGAGCTCCAGGTTGGGGACAGAGTGGTTGGAGAGCAGCCAGACAGAGAGGGACCTTGGAGTTTGGATTGACAGGAAGCTGAACATGAGCCAGCAGTGTGCCCAGGTAGCCAAGAAGGCCAATGGCATCCTGGCCTGTATCAGGAACAGTGTGGCCAGCAGGTCCAAGGAAGTGATTCTGCCCCTGTACTCAGCCCTGGTGAGGCCACACCTCGAGTACTGTGTCCAGTTCTGGGCCCCTCAGTTCAAGAAGGAGATTGAGGTGCTGGAGCAGGTCCAAAGGAGGGCAACCAGGCTGGTGAAGGGACTCAAGCACAGATCCTATGAGGAGAGGCTGAGGGAGCTGGGGGTGTTCAGCCTGGAGAAGAGGAGGCTCAGAAGAGACCTCATCACTCTCTACAGCTCCCTGAAAGGAGGGGGTAGCCAGGGGGGGGTTGGTCTCTTTTCCCAGGCAACTCTCAGGAAGACAAGAGGGCATGGTCTCAAGTTGTGCCAGGGAAGGTTTAGGTTGGAGATGAGAAAGAATTTCTTTATGGAGAGGGTGATCAGACATTGGAATGGGCTGCCCAGGGAAGTAGTGGATTCTCCATCCCTGGAGATATTTAAAAAGAGACTGGATGTGGCACTCAGTGCCATGGTCTGGTAACTGCAGCGGTAGTGGATCAAGGGTTGGACTTGATGATCTCTGAGGTCCCTTCCAACCCAGCCAATTCTATGATTCTATGATTCATTTCACTGATCACTGGGAATCTGAGCTTGAATGAAAGTGGATGAAGACCCCTACAGAGAACTGGGAATAATTTGTCCCTTAAGAAGGGTATAATGGCATTTTTTAATGTTTCTACACCAAATACCAGGACATGTAATAAAAGTTTATGGATTGGGAATTAACTGAAAGATCATGAAATGGGAAAGAATGTGCATTAAGGGAAGCCTTGGATAGCTACAACTTAAGTACCCTCAGGTTGAAGTTTGTGACCAAGCCCACTGAATGTCTCCTGAGTTATTGGAACCATCTCAGATGACTTATTTTTGACTCAAGTTACCAACTCCAGTAAGCCCCCACAGCCAGCCTGGGAAAAGACATATCTTTTATTATTATATATTTATTATTTATTTATTGACTTAATTTCTTTTATTTATTTATTTAATATATTTATTATTTATTATATATGAGTAATATATTTATTTATTATAATATTATTATAATAGGTGACTATAGTGTATTCTAGATAATAAAATGTTTATTTTGTGGAATTTGCTACAGAACTCAGATTTAAAAAAAACAATGCAGCATGAATTTGTACTTGAGAGGTGCTACATATTCTTTAAATACTGTTCAAAAGGTTATGTGCTTGCATATCTAAACTCTTATCTGCAACACAGAGGTTTATAGTTTGTATTTATTAAATAACATGTATCTGATGAAACATGAAATTTATAATTAAAATATATTATACGTATAGAACTCTGTAAATGTTACCTAAATCATATGTGTTAACATTAAACTTTCTTTTCTAGAGTTTACAGAAAACACTTAAAAATTTTATACAGCCTTTCACCTCCCACCCCCAAGTTTTTAATATGGTTGCAGTTTTATAGCTACTCTGTCTATTAGATTTTTAATATTTGCAGTTGTGCTAAGTTTTACTGAGGATCAACTTAGTTTTGGGCAAACCATTGCACTTTATCCCAATTGTGGTTCATGTTTATTGAACAAGAACTCCCTGAGTATTTTTCCCAAATATTTATATTTTTACTCCTCTGGCAACTTTATATTTGTGGTCAATGTATGGCAATGTATACAAAGAATGTATACAGGGGCAGTGCCTCTTCCAGAGAGTACCAGGAGGAAAACTGGTTGTGGTCAGCCCACATGTTATTTGCTCTTCTTGGTGGATGTCTGATGTAGATAGCACTTCAATGACACTTTTTATTTCTGGATAAGATGAACATTGCTTATATTCCCTGAAAAGCAGAGCTCTTCTGACACACAGCTTTACACTGAACATATGCAGAGCTTTGTCATTATTAATTCCAAAAAGGTGCACTCAATGGTTAGGTAAAATATTTAGTTCCTATTTAAATATTTTGATGTATTATAGCTAATATGTGGATTTTAAATGTGGACTGCACTTAACATTTCCAGTTTAAATAACTGGTTTCATTAAGATTTTTAGTGATACAAATTAATAACAAAAGGCAGTTAATACAGAGTGCAGTTATGAGACCAAAATACATGTGGTTTAAATTTCAAGAATTAAATGTTAGCATTTCCCTATAGAAAAGGTTATTTGGGTAGTGGTGTATTGACATTATCACCACCCACGGAGAAGGGAACCTGTTGATCCTCTTGGTGAAGTAGAAATTGAAAAAAGGAAAATGTAGGTCTAGAGGGTTTGCTTGGTGTAAGTGAATCACTCAGGAAAAATGCTGATACCCAGAGTCATCATGGTGACTTTCTTTGATGGTTAGAAAGAGAAATAAGCACACAGTATTTTTGTCAAGTTGAAGGATGTGGGGTTGCTTGCTAGGTAAAATTGGTTTTGGTTATTAAAATAGTGGAAAGTTAAATGATGACCATGGAAATATGGTAATAGATGTTGCTGTAAATTAGATAGAAATGATTTTCTGTGGCTGGTTAGAATGATAATCCAATGTATTAACCATTGGGCTGAAGGGCTGCTAAGAAAATAAATGTGGAAAGTGGATAAAATAAAAGACAAAAGCATGTTTAAGTAGGTGTTTCTTCAAATGTGTTTCTGGACACTACCACACTGCTTCTGACAAGTCGTGTCTGTCAAGATGAAGGTAAGCATCAGTGTAGCAGTAAGTAGTGCTATCTGTACTGTATTTCTGGATTTCTGTTTAAACAAAGCTTTATTGGACTTAGCTAGAAACAAATTAATTAAAAATAATAAATACTAATTTGCCACTATTTAATACTAGTTTAAGGTGACAACTCTGGGATGGCTTAACCTATAATTCCTCAAAGAAACTACATAAAATTGGGTATTTTTGAGTAATTTCATGCAGACATGAGACAGCACAGAAAAGCCAGATCTCAGTATCACTACATGCAGGGAAAGCTTGTCTCTGGCCCTCAGTCTGATAGCTTGAAAAGAATCATAGAATCATAGGATCATAGAATTGGCTGGGTTGGAAGGGACCTCAGAGATCATCAAGTCCAACCCTTGAACCACTGTCGCGGTTGCTAGACTATGGCACTGAGTGCCACATCCAGTCTCTTTTTAAATATCTCCAGGGACAGAGGCTACCAGTACTCTGTACTTCAGCTTTTCAAGCTTTCTGCTTGAGATACAGTTTCAACCCGAAAAGTCAAAAAATGGTGGTTTACAATCAGTTTTGCTTCGTTTGAAGCTAAAATTCAGAGCAAAACTCTTGAAGTGTAGAACTGTACAAAGCAAAACATGAGAAAACCCGCACAAAACTCTGCTCACTGAACAAGCCAGTTTCAGTCTGCTCTCGAAATAATTCCCTTTTTGCAAGCTCACTTTTCAAGTGCATGTGTCAGTTGTCAAAAATGCAGGGGTTTCACTACCCCACGGCACAGGTGAATGTCACAGCTGTAAAGCATCACCTTCTGTCACAGCAGGGATTCTTTCTGTCCTGCTCTCTGTCTCAGCTGATGCTTTAAATATCTGCCAAGAGATGAAGTTTTGCTCAATCCCAGGCTACCTGCACTTAGCTTTGCTCATCTGTAAAACAAGGGATTTTCCCAGTCTGCATGCTTGTTTTTTTTTTTTTTATAGTTGTATCCAGCTCTGAACTCATTTCCTGTGTCTCTAATAATGCTCTAAAAGGCACCCTGTCCCAAACTGGCAAGAGTCACTTCACTCTGGGAGGTCCTCCAAGGATTGATGTATTTTAAGTTGAAAGTCTGGTATTTCTGAGCACCTGCTGTTCTTCCTTGCAGGTACAGGAGTTGCAGGTGCTCAGGCCCCTGTGAAGATCAGACCCCTCACCCAGAGCTGCTCTTATTTAGAGTGAAGCAATGGACAATGCTCTGCTTTCACTTTAAAAAAGTTTGGTTCTACTGGCTTGAAGCAAATCTATGAACTTCACTAAGACAGAGAGACTTTTTAACAGATTTTTGCTGAGTTCTGCCTGGTCAGGGCTTCTTTGTTTGTTGATCCTTTTTTTCTTTCACCATAATATTGAGGGACTGAGCTCTTGGGCTTCCAAAATGATGCTTGATGGGAAAGCAAGACTTCAGCAGCAGTGAGGTGAGTCAGCTTCTAGATGTAAATCTCAGACTTTGGCAATTTTGTTGAGAAGAACTGGAGTGATGTTTAAAAAAAAAATAATAATGTCAGATAATCAGTGATCTTATGTGTGCATGCATTTTGCTTATTAATATGTCATATTTTCATGGTGAATTAATATGCAGGGAAGTGGGGGGTGCAGAGAGGAATGACTGAGCTTGACGGTTTAATGGGATCTTGAAATACAGACTGAGTTATATCAGGATTACTGGGAATGGAATTTACGATATAATGGCTCACCTCTGATTTTTATATGGTGTGAGCATATGCTACTGAAAAAGAAAACACTGGGCTGTTGGTGGAATGCAAATATTATGTGACTGAATCTCACTTTGTATTTGAAACCATGAGATTTTCAGATTGAGTCATAGCAACCTGTAATTAGTGTATATATGTATATATGTATGTGCATATATATCACCTGTAAGCAGGGCTTCTGCCTTAGGCTTCTTTTCCCTTCAAATTGCTGATTTGGTTCCCTGCTTTTGTGTGTCATTATAGCCTCAATGAAAAGTCAGAAGTCAGATTAGATGCTTCCAAAATCTGAAAAGAAACCTGAACTAGAAATGTTTAGTGTCTTTTATTTTTTTCTCTGGCCACTTTGATTTTCAGAACCCTTGGTCTCGAAAATCATGTTACACCTTCCTACCACCTCTGCTTCTCCCTTCGTGGAGCTGGCATCAGAATTGGTACAACCACTAATTTACCCCATCAGAGCACTTGGCAGCATCTGTTTTTTTTATTAGAGGCAGAAACTTTCTTAGCACTGCTTGGAGAGCACCTTTAACCCAAAATCTTTATTGGAAACTTCTCTAGTCAGAGCAAGAGCTGGAGAAGATGGCACATGAGTGCCTGCCAGCAGCCCCAGAGGCACATGTGGGAAAAAAAAGTTCTTTCTCTTCTTTTTTTCCTTGTAATTCAGCACTTTGACTTAAAACATGCATCTGGCCAAGCTATGCAAAGAGTGACTTGCTAAACAGAAGACTGTAAGGTAGGAGAAGAGGCTCTGCTTAAGAGAAAATCTGCTTCAGCCTGGAGAACAATCCCACCACAAAATAAAATTAACTTTAAAAGTAATGAGATTTTCCACTGTTAACTTAATAACAGCAAACCACATGTTCTAAACAATGTTTTAATTTTTTTTTTTTTTTTTTTTTTTATAAGGACTCGTTTTTAGCAACAAACCCCAGACTATTAGCCCTGCCATTTTTTCCAATGCTGCAGGAAAACGTGGACTCCTGCTGAGCTGTACGGTGAATATCTCAGAGGTATTTGAATCTGCCACCAATAAAAAGGCCTCTAAAATGCTAGCTTGGAGGAACCAGTTCAAGGTAGAGGAAATGGAAAAAATGGGAAAAAGAAGAAACATCTCTTTGGATCTTTAGGTCTGTTATTTTTTTTAGATTATATTTCTTCTGGGCTCGTAAAATCTTCAGTAACAAACAAGGTTTCTTCTAAAAAGTATTAAGTTATCAAAACATTTGCCAGGTCCTAATATTAAATCCTAGCAGTCAGCAATGTTTAAGTTCAGCCCTATCATTTTGCTGAGTAAGTCATGCTAAAACTTAAAGTTTTCCCCCTAGAATGATCTTTCCAAATGAGATTGATATTGTGAGAAAAAAAGAAAAAAGAGAAAGACGCCTTCATCATGAGGAATTATGGAATTAATTTTCTTTATGTGCTCTGTTTGCACAAGACATTTTTGTTAACTCTTAATAAAAATACCATTCAGCTGCTACTTTCATTGTTTTTATCCTGGGACCAATACAACATTGTCATTATTGGATATAAAGTGCTGTAAAAACAAATCTAATTTGTTAAGTTTATTTTGATAAGAAATAAATATAAAGGTAGTGCATAGTTTATACAGTGCTGCTATCATAGGACTCCTGGGTATAATTTATATAAAGAAAATAAAAAAGCATACATAACTTTCTAGTTGATTTCCTTTAACAGGGCTAATTGAAAACAGTTTCTGTTATTTAAAAGTAATTTATTTTAAATATACTTTTTTAAAACAAAGTTCTTATTGATATCCATTTTAAGTATAATATTATCTCAGTGTGGGATACAAGTAAAAGGTCAAATCTTGTAGGAGTATTTTCTGTATGACTCAGTTCTGATCATAGATAAACTTATCGGGGAAACCAAATTATTTAACCTTTTCAGTACCAAAAACTTGTTTTAACAAGCCGTGACAGTTTCTTTCACAAATGCAGAACTTGATAGCTCGTACTTTTGTTCTGAAACATGCAAAAGAGAGTGCTAATTTCCCTTTTCTCTACTGACTAAAAGGCAAACGGTTTTAACTTGAAATTAGATTTGTTGAGCTGCAGTATATAGGCACAGCAAGTAATACATTATTAAATTTTAGTCAAGAGCTCTTGTGCATGGTGTTACAGCAACAAAAAGATGCCGTTTTTTTACTTCAATGATGCCTTTAATTTATGGACATAGTTAAAGGATATATTTTTTTTCTTGTCTGGTAGCACAATCCTTATGTATGGGTCTGATTACTGGAGCACTGAATGCCCCTGCATGAACAAACTGGCTGTATGGGGCATATCTCTAGGAACCAGCCTCTTTCCATATTGCTTGATAGGTTGTGTCATTCCTGCCCAGTTAACTGGTTTGCTACATTTCTCAGAAGTCCCTTCGGCTCTGCTTCCTTCTTTGTTCCCACCACAGCAGCACTGACAGTTCAATGACTTGGGTTGCTTCAATATTTGCCATCAAACTCAACACCAGAAAGTGCCCTTCTTTCTTAAAGCCAAATCCGGAGTGACTGGAAGGCTTTAATGGACTTCAGATTTGGGACCACACTCGTGCTGGAGAAAAATGCTCTCAGATGTTAATGATCCGAAGCCTTCCTCATGGCATTTGTGCAATCTCACCTCTATCAGCATGATTTAATGTCATAGCTGGGGGACAGTGTGACTCACGGGAGGGTTTTTGCCTGCAAACTCACTCCTGCCACCTTTACTCATTTTGCTCTCCCTTTACTCTCACTGATGGAGTTGAGCTGCAAGGGAACAGATGTGGTGAAGCCTTTCTCCAAATAGCTCCTGGGAGGCTACATTTCAGACACTATCTGGTGGAGGACTCTCAGGACAAAGATAATAATGATATTTCTCATATTCAGTGAAGTAAACACATTAAAAATATCCAAGGGTGAAAATACCTAGAAATCTGGTTTTGAAGGTCAAAGCACACACAGCTCTAGCTGAGCTGTGGGAGTATTACAAAAAAAAAGTAAAACCAAAAGTCTCTGAGGCATGTCCCAAACTGAACTTGAATGGGTTTGGGGTGGAAATTTTTCAGCCCTGATCATATGCAGCAAAAGCATTCATTTCATGCTGGCAATGGCAATGAATTTTTTTTTCTTCCATAATTTACAAAATACAAGCAAGTAAGTAGTTAAAGCATTTCAGTTCTTCTATGAATGGAAGAGTTTTGCATGGTATTTTCTAAGTAGAAAAATAACTGGTGCTTGGGGAATTATTTTGCCACTCTCACAAACTGTAATATCATCCAAACGGGTGAAATAATGCATTTATCTGGGCAGATAATGCAGCACACTCTGCATACATGGGCAGGGAAGATAGCATTTTATTCCATGAACAAGAGATGATTGGAAAACTTGCTGGGTCACTTTCAATTCACTTTCAGTTGTTAAAAGAGCAAATTCATAATTTCTTTGTGGACCAGTCACACTGTACAGTATTTTCTTTTTTTGTTCTATTCAGATGTAAATTGCACTTCTGGCAGTGGTTATAAGAGCAGCATGACTGAGAATTTGGTTGGTGAGTTAATCTCATTTTTACTGTGTCTCTAGAGCCACCCACTTTCCCTTCAGATGACTCGACATGAAAAAGGCCTTAGAGGTTTTGCAGAGAGAGAGACCAAAGAACCCACCTTCTGCATCCCACCATCCTCTGCCCTATTTTTGTTGCTCCCCCTTTTTTCCTGCATGTTTCCCATTTTTTTAGCCCCAAATACTTGGGTCATCTCCACATGTCTCCTACCTGCACAGAACTGGGATTTGAGGCTGGGTCAGTAGAGAGTGGTTAGGTGGCCAGTGACTCAATGGGGTGAAGCCCTGAGCTCCCCAGCAAAACCCCATCTCTGGCCTCGTACCCTAAAAATGAGTTTGCTCTTAATGTCAGTAAGGAATTGCTCGAGCATCAGGACTACTGAAGCCCAGTGGATTTGTATAAGGAGTGAGCACAAAGTGATGCTGAAGCCATTTTCTTCCTGTTGAAGTGTTACAGCTCCTTGTCCCTGCAGTGTGTGTGATATGTGTAGTAACACATAGGTTCATACCACGGAGTGCTTCTAGAGGTTGTGTATAGGTCTCCTCTCCTCTATTTGGCCAATTATTTTCATCTGGCTTTCAGTAGTGCAGGTAACTCTGAGACTGCTGTCACATTTGGCTCCTTTGCCAAGGAGTTCAGCCCCTTTCCAAAGGGGAAGGGCACAGACACTGCCCACACGCAGACACTGAAACTGCCTTACAAAATGGGGATAAGTTAGAGACACCAGAGAAAATCTTTTTGGTGTTTTTGCACTAGTCATCCGTGAGTATTTTCAGTGGGAATGTTGCAGCTGTGATGCCTTTAGGTGTTTCTCTTTCTGATTTACACTGAATGATGATTGAAACAGGCCTAGGATGAGCTGCTGGACTCATTATCTGAGATGAGAATAAAGGAGACTGCAGATGGCTCAGTGCATCTTCTGACAAGTATTACAAGATTGTCCTGTTGTCATAGAAGTAGAGAAAACCTCTGTGATACATCTTCATGGTGCATCTCACAGCTTCTGAGTTTTGCTCTACACTCTCCAATGCTTCTGCTCCTAAAAAAAAAAAAAATTAACTAGGGCTTTTTAAAATAAAGCACTGCCAAAGTACAGCATCTCTGGAGTCACCATTTAGCAAGTGGCTGGGGAGGCTGTACCTCTCTTCAAAAGCTCTCTTCAAAGCCCCATGCTTTGCTCAGTAGCTGAGCACATTCTCCCTTTTCTTCTGCAAGCCTATGGTGAGCACAACTGTTGTGATGCTGTGCTCTCATCTTGACTGGGGAAACAGTTTCCAGCAGTCAAGATGGGAGAACTTGAGAGCCTAGGATGGCTATGAGATGCCAAAATGTTCATATACCACCAAGATTTTTCAGGAGAGGTAATAGTTTTGAGCTGGAGGAGGGTTATTTTTATTTTATTTTTACCTCAAATATACTCCTTGTCTCAGGAAAGGTATTACCTCTTTCCACAAACCTCACCACACTTAGAGCCCTAGACTACCCTGGCTGCAGCAACAGTAAAAATACCTTCAGCTTTTTATTTTCTTTTCCACCTTAAGCCCTCTAAATTATATGTTGACATTCTTGCTGGTAGCTGAAGAGGAGGCTATCTCACAATGTTCCTGTCTTCATGTGGGACATGTGCCATGACATTGAGAGTATGCCCAGAGCATTGTCATGTAAACTTCACCTGCAGCCAGGTCTGAGGAGTGAAAGTTGCAGTAGCTGCCCAAGGATGGGTTCGTGAAGGAATTGGATCAAAACCAAGGAGCTGTGTTTTGAAGGATCAGGGTTTGGAGATTTATTTTGGCTTCAGCTTCATGAAAAGCGGAAGCATCTCTCACTGACAAAGAAATTGGCCTTTTGGAGTCATACACAATTGATTGGGGCTTTCTGCTTCCCTGCGTCTCAGTGCCTTGCATTCCAGGCTGGGGACAGAGTGGCTGGAGAGCAGCCAGACAGAGAGGGACCTGGGAGTCTGCATTGACAAGAAACTGAACGTGAGCCAGCAGTGTGCCCAGGTGGCTAAGAAGGCCAATGGCATCCTGGCCTGTATCAGAAACAGCGTCACCAGCAGGTCCAGGGAGGTGATTCTTCCCCTGTACTCAGCACTGGTGAGGCCACACCTCGAGTGCTGTGTCCAGTTCTGGGCCCCTCAGTTTAAGAAGGATGTAGAGGTCCTGGAACAGGTCCAAAGGAGGGCAACCAGGCTGGTGAAGGGACTCGAGCACAGGCCCTATGAGGAGAGGCTGAGAGAGCTGGGGCTGTTCAGCCTGAAGAAGAGGAGGCTCAGGGGAGACCTCATTGCTGTCTACAACTACCTGAAAGGAGGCTGTAGCGAGGTGGGAACTGGACTCTTTTCACAGATGACCTTCAACAAGACAAGAGGACACAGTCTTAAGTTGTGCCAGGGGAGGTTTAGGTTAGATATTAGAAAGAATTTCTTCACGGAGAGGGTGATTAGGCTATGGAATGGACTGCCTGGTGAGGTGGTAGATTCTCCCTCCCTGGAGACATTTAAAAAAAGACTGGATGTGGCACTCAGTGCCATGGTCTAGCAACTGCTCCGGTGGGTCAAGGGTTGGACTAGATGATCTCTGAGGTCCCTTCCAACCCAGCTAATTCTATGATTCTATGATTAATGATTATTGACCTTAAGCCTTTCCACAATTACTTTAGTTGCAGTTCAGCAAATAGGAAGTGATAGTGAGCTACTAGCACTGAGCGTGGTCCTGTCGTGTTTGTGGGTTGTGTGGTCTTCTCTGAACTTTGACTAAACACAGTGGCCCACCACAGCTGATTTTTTCCTGGCAATATTTTATCTCTCATAAAGCTGAAGATATACAATTTACCCACTGCCCTCACTGCCATTTTTACATTCTGGAAACCAAAACAACCCCCCTCCCCGAAACCCCCTGCAAACAAACAAACAAAATCAAAAATCAACTTTTTCCTTTTCAGCTGGGGGGAGACAATATATGTGCTTTTAATATGCTCTTCAACTTATTACCCAGCTGCAGAAAGTGCTCCAGTATGCAAGTACAGGGGATGTGTTTATGTGTCTGGTCATCTCTGGAATGCGTAGCCACCGAGTGAAAGGCTGGGAAACTCTTGTGGGACGGCTGTGCCAATGGGGACCTGCCAGCACTGACAGCCTGATCTCGGATGCTGGAGAAGGAATTTGGGTGCCTCCACGGTGCTGAGGGTCTCTGGCATGCTGGAAGGATGCTCTGTACATCTCTTGGTGTTTGCTTGAGCCCTTTAGTACCTTCCAATTGGCACTCGGTGGTTTTTAGGATTGGGCGTCTGCCGGCGGAAGAGAGGGGAAAAAAACCAAACCTCATTTGCTCCGGATTTCTGTGTGCGTAAAAAGCCCACTAGAAAACTGTCAAAACTAAAATGATCACACATGTCCCTCAGCTCAGGAAAAGAGAGCTCTAAGTGAGAGCATGTGTGCTCTGACTCTTGGGCTGAGAAAATGTCAGTCTGATGTGCTTGGGAAGTTCATATTGATACAAACAGGGAGGCTCCCTGCTGCCCACAGATTTCCCACATAAAAGTCCTACTGGTAGCCGTGGGAACTTAGCAGCAGCCACGCTGTGGCTAAAGTCACCACTCTAAAAATGTAGTGAAATTAGCGTTCGTAAAAGTTAAAAACACGCCACAAGAATGAAGATGTGCTGATTCACAGCCATGAAAATTACATGAGTTCTGGAAAAAAACCAACAAAAAACAAATAAAACCAACCTAAATTTTGCAGTTGTCCTGGCTTTGGGAAGGGATTACTGGTGGATTTTTAAAAAAGTTCCTTTCAGCAAAAAAATTTTGGCTTTTCAGAACACAAATTGTTGCACCAAAATGTTAAAAAAGCCCCAAATTGTGCCCATGATGTGACACTGGTCCTTCTCACCAGTCCTGAGGAAAGGGCCGATCCTGTGAGGCACAGTGGCCCCTAGTGAAAATGAGTAGTTTGTTCCAGAGTCTGTGAAATAATTTCCAGCAGCTGGGTTGTTACTAATTTTAGTTCTGCCTTCCAATCTGACCCTCACCTCACTCAAACTATGCCACTTGCTTCATATATTTTTAAGGGAAATTAAAAAAAAACAACCATGGGAGGGTATGATGGCCCAACAGACTTAACCTGATATAAATTGAGCATGAACCTGGGATGCAGAGGCAAAGGTCGTCCTAGCAATAATGCAGCTGCTGTAGTTAACAGTATCGTTTAGCACCATTTTCAGTCTTCAGTTCCCCTTTTTTTTTTTTTTTTTTTTTTTTTTGCTTTTTCTGCTTCTTTGTACTGTAAGGAGGAGGGATGGCTATGCTGACTGTGACTTCTGCTGCTAGGATCGGATTTGGATCTTGTAGCTCTGTCGCAACTACAGGGACTCATCCTCAAACAGGGACCCTTGTCCCTCATGGCTTTCTTCCTTGCATCACAAGGACTTGAAGCATGAGCTCTGTAATCAAGCATTGGATGAGACTCTCTCCCTGTGTCCACAAAAGCCTCTTTTTCTCAATTTTCCAGGAGAAATGTTATGAAGTGATGAGCATCACCTTCCCCTGCTTCTCCTAGGGTTCCTTCCACCATCACGCTGTCTCCCAGAGCAGTCACCAAGCTGACCCCTCATCCAGCTGCCTATTGTGCTCACTGGGCAGACACCACCTTCCCATCCCCACCCCCACGCCAGCAACAGCTTATGACAGCAGCAATCTTAAAAATAAAACAGGAAATGATTTCAATAGGGGATGTGGTGGTTGACAGAGAAAAGTGGAGTGGGTCCGAAGTGCAGTTGTTCTTTCCAGAGCCTCTGCAGAAATGTTGTAGGGAAATGAATGTTTGCACAGCCTTTTATGTGCTGGAGGGACCTGTGCTTGTTTATTGCTGTTGCTGCTCCTGAGAGCTGTTGTGGTGGCTGTCCTCATGTCCTGGGTCAGAGTGCTGCCCTTGCTGGGGCTGTGTGGCCCCAGGGTGCTATCAGCTCATGCTCACTAGTGAGCAGGCATTGCCTGAGGGTTTGGCCTGTGTTCAGGCCACCTTGACTTCAACATTAGAACTGCTTCCTTGCATTACCTACAGCTGGGGTGGCTCTGCTCTGGCCAGTAAATTATTCACTTGCCCACCACATTCTGATATGAGACAGCATTTTTGGTCTGATACCTGGAGGAAGCACCTACCCAAGCAGCTATGTTTTCTGAGAAGCACCTTTAGCTTCTGCTTTAATTATTGAGTGGGAAGGCTTTGGATGCCCCAGTCCTGTATATTGCTGAGAGCTCTTCATGCCCCTTGTTTTCTCCTGGGGGATCAGCTGGAAGGAAGGGAAGGTCTGGGTGAGTGCAGCCTCAGGAGCACTGAGCAGCCGGAACCTCTCAGCCTAAAAGATGGTTCTTGGCCTCAGAAAGCTGAGTGTTTTCTTGGAGGTAATGTCTTGAGCTTGGAAATGCACTTTTGGTCTGCTTCCACCAGCTTTGTATTTATAGAGAACATTTTATTTCTCTCACCAGCAGCGTTAAGTGTTTTTTCCTGTAGCATTCAAATGCTTGGAATAGAAGTTCAAATCGTACTCTGCCTTCAAATACAAACATACCATATCTGGGTCAGGAAGTCCCTGACCTCCAAATCACTGGAGGTTTACAGAGTATATCATGGTAGTTTTATTATAGGCTTGCCTTAGTCTTGTACTCTTCTGTAGGCATCTGCTGTTGCCAGCATTAGAGATGGGATATTGGGCTAGAGGGACCTTTGGTCTGGCCTCCTATGGACATTTTTATGGTCTTTTGTCTTTATCTGAGGCCTCCAGAGGCTAATAAAGATTTTGTAAATATAAAGAATTCGTTGTTATCCAAGAAGAAGTTGTGAGCATAGGAGGGCTCTCCCAGTCCTGCGCTCCCGGGGAGCAAAGGTCTGATAAGAGAAGTGGGCGTCTGGCAAGTGCTGATGAAACAACTTCCAAGCTTTATCAGTTGCTAGATAGATGGTCCTCAGTGGGTAATGAAAATAACTGTTCCTGGACACTTCTTAACATACACTTCTTCATACAGTGTAGGATTTAGTAATTGCATACAGAATGCAATTCATCATTTAGGTTGGCTTCTTCCACAGCCTCATTGGGAACAGCAGATTTACCTGTTGCCTTTGGCTTCATATTTGGTTTCCTCAAAGGATAAAGAGGTCCCCAAAGAGGTCCTGCGTCCCTTTTGCCAACCTCTGAAGGCTTGCTAAGAAGCATGGGTACTGGTGCCTGTTGTTTGCTGTTATCTAAGTGGAGCAACTCCAGTATCACGAAGCTGTGCATGGGTGTCAGGCTGGCTGAGACACATGGTGTTTGTGCTGCCACTGGAGATGAGCTCTGAGATATCTTCAGTGCACCAGGAAATGCCAAGGGGGTTTTGAGGCAGCAGAAAAGCATCTGTCAAGACTTCTCTGAGACTTGTTTTCTTTTCTGCCTGCCTCTCCTCTCTGCTTGGTCAGAGAGGGCAAGCAGCAGGACAGAAATGCCTTTTTAAACTAATTTTTCTGTTCCGCTTTTCAGTTTCCTTTTCAAAGACATTTCTGCACAAGATAGAGCATCCTCAGAGCTGATAAAGGACCTCAGACAGGCAGTGAGGAAGGCTTGACCAACTGGCCTCAGTACTTAACCTGTGCCTGCCCTTCTTTGGAGCTTCTGACCCAAAGCTGCTTAGTCAGATGGAGAGAGGGGAAAAAAAAAAGGGCAAATTTGTTCCCACAGATGATGTGAAAAAACAAAACAAAGCAAACATCAGACAAGGATTTAAAAAATTCCTGTTCATTTTTCCATCTTCTCTTGCTTTTCTAAGCCTAGAAAAATCCCCTTCAGTATGACATTAAGCCTGTAGGAAGTCCTATTTCTTTTTAGTCAGATGTTGCTAAATACTTTAGAGCTATGGTTTCCATGTCCTGCCTGAAGCTTCATGGCAATCCCTGTGTCTTGAGCTGGAGTTTCAGTATTGACAGTTTTAAAGAAGATGCTATTTTTAAAATCAGGCTCTCCGTTTGTGTTTCGTGTACTTCCAAAATACTCCCAAAGATTCAGATCTCTGTGGGCCCAGCCCTTCCACCCTCCTGTGCTCGAAAGGATGACAGCCCTGCCTTTGCAGCCAGAGCTCACAATCAGCTCAGAAAATTCAGTAGAGTCCATCTTGTTACCCTGGGAAAGAAATAGAAGGTTGTGCTTGCACAGTTGGTGCTTTCCTGCATATTGCATAGCTTAAAAAAACCCAGTATTTCCATCAGAGTAAGCAAAATACATGGTCCTGCTTAAAACTTCCAAGGGTTATACATTACAGCATAGAAAGAGTCAACAGTCTACTTAATGTTATTCAAGCATCAATGCAATATACAGCCTAAAAACCCACTCTGCATTGAAAAGTACTCCCTTCTCACAGGGGTGACTGAGATGGATGGTGGGGATTCTGCTGTGAAACTGGAAAACTCCCCAGAAGCAAACCCACGATGACACGCGGAGAGCGTCAGCCTCTTCGAGAAAGTTAAAAATATCTAGATGTAAGTAAGTGCTTTTAAAAATGTTATGGCTGTCTGTACATGCATTTCACTTGCCTAATCTGTGGGGATCCTTGTTACTCATTTGGGGAGGGAGGCGAAGATCGCTGAAGGCAATAGAAAGGCTCAGAATGATTTCAGGCGGTTTTAGGTGAGGTCACACACTTGGCTCCCTCCAGCTGCCAGAGTCCTTGGTGCTCACTGCCATCCAAGCCTTTGGTGGCCTCTACAGCTGCTACAGCAGTTTCTGAATACCAGTGAGAAGATGCAGCTCTGAAGGTTTGTGTTTCTGAGATGCCAGCCTGCCCCAGCCCCCTCGCATCATGAGCTGGTGGCTTCTACAAACATGGCCAAGAGCATCCCCCTGCTGATGAGAGACCTGGCAGACCTGGAAATGATGACTTTTGAACTGTGGATTCTTTTTTTTGGGGGGACAAAAAACTAACGGGTATTTTTCTTACCCTGTGGCATAAGGTAAGCAGGTTTATGGAGGGATTAACAGTGTTCTTTACAAATGCTAAAATCATAAATATATGCATGTCTTCAGTGCAACTAGGGTCAACACTTTGGATTTGCTGAAAGGCAGCAAACGTGCAGGCACACTGAAATGGATGGATGTGACTAAACTTCAGGGCTGGGGAATGAAAAGGGCACAACTCCAAAGCTGCAGCTTACTGCCTGGTATTTTTTAAAAACAAATACATCAGCAAAATAATTGGTGTCTGCAGTGATTTTTTGTGAAGCTGGCCGTAGCAGCTGATCGAGTTACTGGGCGGTGAACATTGCACTGGGGCTGCCTGGCCTCTCCCTGTGACTGATCCCAGTGGAGGTGGCCTCATCCCAGGGAAAACCCCACTGAGGAGGAGGATGGGTGCCCTTCTCTCACAGGGTGCTCCCAAATCATCTGTGGCTGAAGGAAACGGGGGGCTCTGAGGAGCGGGCGGTGGGGACAGCTGTTGGGTGAGCAGACAGACACCCAGCCACCCAGCCACCCTGTCTGCAATGCACACAGCTGCTGCCTGGCTGCCTTACAAAGGTGCCTCCCCAGCAGCACATGGGCCCCTCTGCCACACCGGTGGCTGCCAGCCCAGCCCAGGGGATGTTTTACAAGTTGGTTTTCCGTGGCTCTTGCAAGCACAGGCACGCTTTTATGGCATCTAGAGCATTTGGCTGAATGGTTTGGTAGTATGCTACTGACCAGACAGCACATTTCCAGATTTAGATTATAAGAGGAAAACAGCAAGTGGTAGGTTCAAGTGCAGGTCAGTGGATATGTTACACCAGAGCTCCTCCGCCCAGCACTGGAGTACTCGCCTCCCCTGGGACCAATACTGTAAGCTGTGCTCAATAGAGATGGCCTAAGGTGTTTGCTTTTATGATTACCAGTACCCTTCACACTGGGAAAATGCTGTTATCACATTGTAAACATAATTTTTAATATCGTGGAATCTTTTTGATTGGTATTTGGGCTTCAAATGCAAATGGATGATGTTAATTTTCTCCTGTTCTCTAGATGTATTAAGCAGCAATTTGGTAGGAGGTTTCCAGGAAGGAAAAGAAAGGTATTGAGGTGAGAGAGTATTCTGAATTTGCATGTGGGACTGTTTTTTGTTTTTTTTTTTTTTTTTTTTAAATAGCCAGTAGTACCTGTGAGCACAGTTTGAAGAAGAAAAGCAAGGAAAAGCTGTAACCCAGACACCATGAAAACCAAACTGAGTGCTGAATGCCACACTGCGGATGCATATGGGAAAACAAAGCCTGCGATGCAATGTCATCAGCATTCAACATGAACAAACAGCATTTAAATAACTCATCTGGAATAAACCCTGATTTCAGAGACACTGTAAACCAGCTTACTGACCTGGCTCATATTCACCAGCCAAAAGCACTAGGGGAGTATTCCTGATGGTCTGAAGAGCGAAGCAGATCTTGACAATGATGTTTAGTAATTGCAAGCTGGCTTTGAACGCTGTGAAGCTTTTTTAGATTAAATTCTGTTTAGTTAAACTTTAGATCACCTTTTTCAGGGCAATATTCCCTTTAAAGACAGGCCCAGCTCAGCCCGAGCCCCCTTTCCCTGCTCTCCCAGTATAAATGGCGATTGCCAAAATCGCAGCTGGTACGGTATCACCAGAGAAAGCTGCTCAGTGTTTCATTGCCACAAAGAATAAAGCACCCTTTCTCACTCTCGCTGGGCTGAACAGCTTGTGAAAGCACTGCCGAGGCCCCAGCCTCGTGTTTGCTGAGTAAGATCTGACCCGTGTAGGAGTTACTCATGAATAACTTGCCTGGAGCTACGGTTCAGGTTGCTCACTGCTCTCCCACATCTTTTAACGCAACTGTATTTTTAATGTTGGAGTTTGCTGTGGCCCTGGGGGTTGCTAATCTGGGCTTTTGGGATCGGGCTCCTTGCCCCTGGGCAGAAAGGGGATGTGAGAGCTGCCACTGCCCCGGGGGGAGGTGGTAGGGGGTGAGGGACAGGGACTGTGCCAGAAGTGCTGGTGGGAATCACCTGCCCCCAGCACAATGTGCTAACTGGGGCTGTATTTGAAATATTTATTTTTGTGACAAGGAGACTCAGAGCAGCTGCAAAAGTGGGGTATCACCAGCTTTCATGGCTTGAGGCTCTGGTGCATCCTTTGGGAAGGCTGGCTTTGATGCAGCAGTTACAAACACAGGCACACTACTGTTTTTAGGTTGTTTTTAATGCCTGTTTTCCAGGATGATGCCTTTTTGCCTCACAAGCAGCCCAAATCCCTTATTTCTGCTTAGCTCTCAGACAAACCTCCTATGGACCTACTACTGTCTGGACCAGAACTGACCAGAAATTTCAGGACCTGACCCAGAAGGTACAAAACAATGCTGCAATAAAGGTTCACAGAGCTACACCCCTTTCATTTAACCAAATTTCCATATGACATAGGCACGTCTGTGACTGAGTGAAGGTGCAGTGCAAGTGGGGCAGATGCTGTGCATTGAAGGACATTGATGTGGTGCCCGTGCTTCCTGCAGCACATCCCACTCTGTGGGACCTTTTCTCTCACCTTGGCTCTGAGGATGAGGCTCTGCTTAGATGGGGGAGAAAGGGAAAAAAGACATACTTAGATCTGCCTTTCTGAAACAAATGGACCTTTTTTGTTTTGCTTTTGCTTCCAGATCAGATGCTCAATAGGCTTGGGTGCCAGGGGATGGCAAGCACCTCACATGCCTGCCCGTGCCCTTCCCAGGGAATACTGAACTTTTGCCCAGGGCCTGGGGCTGGATCTGGTGTCGTGGAGGGGCTGCAGCCCCATTCTGTTGTTTGGGAGAGCAGTGCTTTGCATGGGATCTCGGATGCTGCTGGCAGATGTGGAAAAAAAAACCTCAAAGCATGTAACCAGACAACTCCCTACTGATGGCACAGCTTTGTGTTCTTGAGCTGTGCTAATTATTTGAATCAAATATGGCAAAAATTCCACCTCTCAAACTTTTCCTAGAAGATTGCCTTTTCTTGGTTGGCTTCCATGTCCTAACCTGCCCTTGGTGGGGTGCTCCTGACTGGAGCGTACTGCAGGATGGGGTGACCTGCTGGCACACATGGGTAAGCAGCCATGGGCACAGGGGCTGCTTGGTGCCTTTGCCTGTTAACGAAGAATTAAATTGCTCCTAAAAAGGTGAGAACAGAGGGTGGGAGTCAGGGCAATGATGCTTTGCTCAACTGTTTTGCTTGCTGTAGTTGCTCAGGTCTTAAAGCAAAATAAGAAATCTGTGCTTAATGAATTGCACAACCTTAATGTGTCCTACAATTAGCAAGGGGGGGACGATAGGGACTTGGGGGGGGGGGGGGGGGGATGAATGAGCTGTACAGCTTTTGCAGAAGGCCACTCAAAGGGGGGAAGCAAAGGGCTGGCCCTGCTGGGAGCAGGTGTCATGGTGACCACAAATGCAGCTACAGTTGCAAGCAGCCTTATTTTGAATATGAAAACTTCAGGGCCAGGAGGCACTGGCTAAAAGGGGGAAGGAAGAGGAGGAAGGTCTGTGCTAGGCATGCTCAAAGCAGTGGTGCTGAGGTAGCATCTCATCAGCTAAGCACAGCTTGGACTAAGCTGAGCAGCCAAGAAGTCTCCCTGCAACATTCCCTGCTTCAGTGCTTTGGGATGTTGCTTTAAAAATCTGCTATCGTTGCAAGAGGTTGAAGTATTCACACTTCCAGAAAAGCCCAAGAAAAAGTAACATGAAACAGCCTCTCTCTATAAATGAATGCATTTGAAGAAGTGCCTCCTGTACAAAAGCAATGGGCACAGATAGAGCTGATTGTCCATCTTTCTGTATATTCTGGTCTTTCTGTGCTTCCCTATTTTGCTGCTCATGGGTCAGTGACAATTTTATCCAGCTATTGGTCAACAGCAGGCTAGTCCATAAGGCCCCAGAGCTCTGCTTACCATGAGGCAACTCTTACTCTGTCAAAACACTTGATAAATTTAATATTTTGGTCTGCTTGATCATTTAAAGTTAATTGTTGGATTATTAAATAAGAACTGAATCCAAGACTGACAGAGCTCCCAGTTGTTTGCAGCTCTTGGCTAAAATGGGCTAGAGGAGAATAGAAAATTTGCTCTAAGCACCTAGGAACATAAGCTTTTTTACATGAGGACTTTGTCTTCCTCTGCCGTTGCAAATGACTCTTCATCTTTGTGTTATTAGAGAATTTGCAGCCTTCCTCATGATATGCAACCCTTATTTATAGAAATAGATCTGCTGTGTTTAAGAGGGTGACATATCTGAAAGGAGCAAAAGTCTGCCCAAAAATATGCATGAATATTAATAGCCATTATTGCTAAATATGTGCAAAACATTTACATATTTTAACCTTATTAAATAAGGACTAGGACGATTTCCATTTTTACTAAAATTACTCTACTGCACTACTACATAATAAATGTATCAAACAAATTGTAAATCTGTTGTTTACTGCTACTCTTACTATGATCTTTATGTCTGGTTCTGTTATTAGTACGAAGTTTATTTTTGGTGTGAAAATTTCTTCAAATGTCAAACACGACCCAAAGAGCAGCAAACTGCAAGTAAAACAAACCACATTTGAAAGACTGCAAAAAGAGCTTTGGGAAATTGTTATCTTTACAGTGGTATCTTTGCTCTATATATTTACACAAATACACAGAAAGATATTACATATTAATTACACAGGAAAATCTTACTCATCTCTGTAGAAAAACAGGATCGAGATTTCACATGTGGCTGAGTTCTGGGACGATGTGGTATTAGTGTCTGTGCTGTTTTCAAGATGCAGTTTATCTGACACTGGAAAAGGGTATGGTTTGGCTGACTAAACTCTGGAGTGATGCTGAATGATAAAAGTGCTAAGGGGAATTTTTGGGGCGTCTAAAAGACAACCTATAAGACTCTGTAGGTGTAAAGAAAACCCAAAAAGATTTTTTCTTGGTGGTTGTATAAAAAGCTTACTGACATTTTATGACACAGCCTAACCTCCCCCTCTACCTTTAATCCGCCCTTGCAAAATGTATCTGCCTTAGAACTGCAGGAGAGCTCACTCATGTAGTGGTGCTATTTTGTTTCATTTTGCCCCTTTTTGAGAGTTCTGTTGTGCCTTTAGTGTCCCAGACTGGAGAAGGCTGTAGCTCCAATAGTCATGACCAGTGAGAAGGGCAGGCAGACAAACCCAGCAGCTCATCTGAGATTTGCATCACTGTTTATCTACAGAACACTTGGCATCACAGATGTTTGAGAGATGGGGGAAACTCTGCACACCTTTCAAATGCTACAGAGGAGAAGCTCCGTAGGTCGCTGGTTGTGTCCTGTTCTGGGCCCCTCAGTTTAGGAAGGATATCGAGGTCCTGGAGCAGGTCCAAAGGAGGGCAACCAGGCTGGTGAAGGGACTCAAGCACAAATCCTATGAGGAGAGGCTGAGGGAGCTGGGTCTGTTCAGCCTGGAGAAGAGGAGGCTCAGATGAGACCCCATCACTCCCTACAACTCCCTGAAAGGAGGGGGTAGCCAGGGGGGGGTTGGTCTCTTTTGCCAGGCAACTCTCAGCAAGACAAGAGGGCATGGTCTTAAGTTGTGCCAGGGAAGGTTTAGGTTGGACATTAGAAAGAATTTCTTTAGGAAGAGGGTGATCAGACATTGGAATGGGCTGCCCAGGGAAGTAGTGGATTCTCCATCCCTGGAGATATTTCAAAAGAGACTGGATGTGGCACTCAGTGCCATGGGCTGGTAACTGCAGCGGTAGTGGATCAAGGGTTGGACTTGATGATCTCTGAGGTCCCTTCCAACCCAGCCAATTCTATGATTCTATGATTCTATGATTCTCTGCTGATCCCACCCTGCCATGGGTTCTGCCCCAGGAGGGGGGTGTCTTCTTGGCTACAGGAATGTGCTGAGCCAGGTGGCTCCTGGGAAAAGACCTGCCAAGGAGGGGATTCCTGAGCTAAGAAAGCCCCAGGGCCCAGAGGCATGGTGTGTAACAGAGGTCAGTGGGCTGGTGGGGATGCTCCTGAGAGCAGCACAGTGCAGGACAATCTGCATCAGGGAGAAGCACATTTTGCATAATGATGGGGATGGTCTACATGGTGATAGAGTGTCTTCTCCAACATTTGCTCCACCAGTGAGCAATGGGCTGGCTCCTCTCCACAGTGAAGCTGGGGTGTGGTGACTCTGTTGTTGATGGGGAGGTCTGAGCTATCTCTCAGTCCCTGGATTCCCAAAGGCCTCCACTTTGTCTCATCTGTTTGCTGGAGACCTCCATGAAGCCCAAGGGGGCCCTGGACTTCCTCCTAGGCTGCCCAGTCACAGCCAGTGCTGGCAGGATCCTACACTGTGGTTTTGGGTGGGATTCAGCCCAGCCAACTTGTGGCCACTTTGGTGTGGAGAAGGATATGTCCATGGAGGTAGACCTGGATCTTCAAGGGGCTATTGAAGTTACTCTTCCTTTTGGGTTTGGCTCCAAGGGGAGCCTGATCTAAGCAGGTCTTAGTGCTCTTACTCCCCAAAGTCACCCAGATAGCAGTGCACACTTTGACCTAAGCAGCTGCTCTCTGTGGGTGTGCAGAAAGACAGTGGCCACAGGAATTGGTGCAGGTAAGTGTACCCCTAGGTCTGCTCCCACTCTTGCAGTGTAGTTCCAGATCTTTGGACCTACCACTGTCTCAGAGAATTGCTTCATGGGAAATGGAAACGTCCAGGTCCCTGTTGGGTTAAGGACCACAAAAGGGGTCTTGCTTTTTGTGCTAAAAGATCTGGGCTTCCTGCTTTCTAGTGCTGGACCTTCGTGTCAGGCCAAGAGAGCAAATAGCTGATTACTACTGATCTTTGTGGAGTCCTAGGTCTGTGCTGACAACTTCCCCCCAAAAATCTTTGCTGCTTTCTCTTGTAGTCCTCACCCCTGACTATGCAGCAATCACAGTTGTGAGTATTTTTTGAAAAATAGCTAGGCTCTAGCACAGTAAATATAAGCTTGAAAAGTCAGTGATCCTCTTTGCATTCCCCAGGTTAGTAGAAAGAACCCAAACAGAACACAGTTATAGTGGAATCTTGGGATTTCTTTAGCAAGAGGACTCCAAGTGTCCAACAAGCACCAACCTGGATGCATAGGGGGCTTGGTGGTTTTTTTCCTTTACATCAAAATCTCATTGAACTGGGAAGGTTGCTTGCCAGGTGTGGGAGACAAAGCTTTCAGATACTGATTTTCAGTCTGTCAGTCTTGAAAGCAAAAACACATCTTTAATGTCACCAGAGCCCACAGTGGCTTGCAGGGTATTTCTGCACATCGTGGCAGTGAAGACAATGGAACATCCTGTGAAGTAACAGCCTGAGCAAAACACCACAAGAGAAAATTGTGAAAAACACACTTCACTTCTCTTCTCTTCTCTGTTTCCCCCCCACCCTTTTTTAATTTTTATTTTATTTTTATTTTTAACAGACTTTTGGTTAGAAGCACAGAAGTACTGGATCTGAAATTGCTTTCTCTTGTGATTCAGCTTCTTTTTAAGCCTCAAACCTTTTAAAGCTCCCCTCCCCTCCCTCAAGCCTTGTTGAAGCTTCATGTGGGAGAACGTGGGCCTTTTCCCTACTGCTTTCAGTAACTGTCTGACATATTCTGAATGCTCCTTGATGTGTACCCTGCTTTTAATATTGGTGGCTAACACAAAGGACTTGATTTGTTCCCTCCTACTGGCACAGTGTTTGTATTTCCATAGAGAAATGTTGCTGCATTTTGCAGGGAGATGCCATGGGAGAGCAATGTAACAACCTCCATGAAGTCACTGCTTGATGCTGACTTATTCAATCAGTTTTCCTGTGGCATCACATGCTTATAGACTGGGGCATCTTGCATGCTAAGTGTTATATTAGTAGACCCTGACACTTGCAAGCAGGTCTTCTTCTTGCAGTTGCTGGTTTGAAGTTGATGGAAACCTTATTTATTCTTTAATATTTTTTTTTTCATTTTTTTTTGTGACAGGCATCATGCCTACACCAG
Organism: Calypte anna; assembly: GCF_003957555.1. Classification (NCBI taxonomy): domain Eukaryota; kingdom Metazoa; phylum Chordata; class Aves; order Apodiformes; family Trochilidae; genus Calypte; species Calypte anna. The sequence continues at coordinate 170,906,827 of NC_044244.1, forward strand.
ACTGGGAAGGCACTTTCTACCAGCATGCACTTCCCCTGTGCTTCCAGGCACTTGCAACATCCTTTGTTACTTTCTGGCCTAGGTCCATGTCCAGCCATGCTGTATGTGCCCAGGTGGCCAAGAAGCCCAACAGCATCTTGGCTTGTGTCAGGAACCGTGTGGCCAACAGAAGGGAAGTGATGGTGCCCCTGTGCTTGGCACTGATGAGGCTGCACCTCAAGTACTGTGTTCAGCTCTGGGCTCCTCACTACATGAAAGACATTGAGGTGCTGGAATGAGTTCAGAGAAGGGCAACCGAGCTGCTGAAGGGTCTGGAGGAAAAAGTCCTATGGGGAGAGGCTGAGGGAATTGGGATTGTTTAGTTTGCAGAAGAGGAGGCTGAGGAGAGACCTTATTGTTCTCTACAACTACCTGGAAGGTGAGTTTTGGCCTCTTCTGTCAAATAAATGACAGTACTGGAGGAAATGGGCTGAAGTTGCACCAGGGGAGGTTTAGATTAGATATCAGGAAGAATTTCTTTACTGAGAGAGTAATCAGGCACTGAAACAGGGTGCCCAGGGAGGTGGTGCAGTCACCATCCCTGGAGGTGTTTAAAAACTGTGTAGATGAGGCACTTAAGGACATGCTCTAGTGGCCATGGTGATTTTGTTTGGTTTTGGGTTTTGTTTTCTGTTTTTTTGGTTTTTTTTTGTTTGTTTGGTTGGTTTTTTTGAGACATGGATGTTGCAGGTTGGACTTGGTGATCGTAGAGGTCTTTTCCAGCCATGACAAATCTGTAATTCTGTGATATTTAAAGTTTATTGCCCCTCCCTCAGAGCTGGCTGAACTCTGTTGGTGGGTGAAATATTCCTTTAATTTCTACCAACTTTATGTCTACAGCAACATCATTTTAGTATCTTTTGGGATGGATGATAAATTGTGAAGACAAATGATCTGCCAAGAGTTCAGGGTAGGCATTGACCAGCTACATTGCTCACTCATGCAGACCTTTGCTGGGGTATCAGTATGAAAACAGGAAACGATGTGGGAAATGTTAATAAAACTTGACAACAACAGCTCAAAAAAGTGTTTGATCCACCGTTTATATGTACATAACCATTACAGGATGAGGAAACAGGAAATTGAGGGGGAGGAGATGAGAACAGAGAACTGTAAAAAGAATAAAAAGACCAAGCTTGAAAAATTCCAAGTCACCCTCTCTAAGTCAGCTGGCACGCATGAGGTGTTTGTTCATCACAGCACACATCTCCTCACTTAGTTGTTACACATGTAAAACCCCAAGGAGCTGGAACTGACATCCTTCAGCAATAAATTCCATCATGGCACTGAAAATGAGACCAAGTTAATACCAAAAAGAAAAGACTCCAAATGAGAGAAAACCTCATTTTTTTCTAGGAAAGGATTTTAAACTTTCTGAAAACACACCAGCTCTCTGTGGTTCCTCTTTCTTCAGAATATACATTTGCCTACAGCCTTCAATAAATGAAATACCATAGTGCTAACTCTTACTCAGAAGGAGTGTTACAATTTCATGATGATTTTATTCTCTCCTCAGATCCCCCCACCACCACCCCACATTCTTTCATAAGCAACTGACTCAGAAAAAAAAAAAAAAAAAGTAACACTATCTTTTTCCCTGATGCATTTTATGCAGTAGGTTGCCTTCTCACCGAGGTTTGCACAAGGAGTTCCCTAGTAACCTACTCTGAAGTGTTACTGAATGAAGTGTAGGAAATGTGTTAAAAGAACTGTTTAGGGCTAAAAAATCCATATTGATTTGTACGTAAGAACAGAAAATGTTTCCCTTATGTCACCTTTCATTACCAACTTGAAAGCATTTTAAAACACTTGAAGTCATGATTCATACATTACAGACAAAGAAATAGGGCTCTGGAGTTGAAGATGTCTGATAATTAGTGAACTAGTTGTGGAGTTCAGGTCTTCTGATTTTTTGCCTCTGGCCTATCTGCATTGGATGATATAATTTCCTGTGATAAATACACTGAAATGAACCATTTTCTAATGTTCAGGACATCCATACCTTGTTCAGGACATCCATACCTTCCCTAAAACATGCTTTGGACCTTTAAAAACAGGGAGCAGTAGTTACAGGTTGCACACTTTGTTCTATCATGGACATCTCCAAACCAATGGGATTTTGTGTCTTCAAGAGAGGGAGCAGAAAGGAGATTGCCCTGGGGACCAAGAACAAGAGTTTAGAAATTTAGAAGCTGTGGAATCAAAAGAGATGACTAAATGTCTTCTGGTGCTTTGGGGTCTTGCATAAGATTCTTTTTGGCTTTGATGTTCATCTCAGTGCCAAAGTCACCTCTGAGAGGAGTCAGATACCTCACCCTGTAGCAATGTATCAGTTTTTGGGCATTCAGTGCAAGAAGTAGCAACCTCAGATTTCAGAGTTCTTAGGAATTTTAAAGGGCTTGTTGTCTCTTCCCTTGAGGAGAAACCTGCTCAGAGGATGGAGGTGGAAGGGGGCTTCTCTGCAGGCAGAGCTGCCCTATCACACAACAATCTTGGGGTAAAGAAATGGTCTTCTAGCTTGGCATACTCAGGGGGGTCTGACAGGAGCACTCTGTCTTTGAGCCCTAATGTGGGCTACACTTTCATCAGGAAGGTGAGTAGATAGATGTGGTGTCAGTACTGGGCAACTCAGAGAAGATGTGTGGACATCACAGCTTGGACACATCTGTGTCCTTGTTTCCTTCCCTGAGATTTTCAGCTTTTGACTTTGGGGGCAGTGGGTCAGATCTGATCCTGCTTAAGCATCTGGCCCACACACTACAGAAGCTCTGCTGTGCTGTTTCACCCAGACAGCCTCTCTTGGTGGCAACATCTTGTTTGCTGATCCAGCTATGAAAGCCTGACAGTTAAAGATTTAACAAAACCAGGGATTAAACTGCTGCTGCAAAGCTTTCTAAGGATCACAATACTTTGTTGTTTTTTGAAACTATTTCAATGGAGACTGGGAAAAAGACAGTGCTACAATTCTTGATAGCTATGCTGAGCTAAACACCTGCTGTGTGTGTATGCATGTATGTACATACGCACACACACACAGGCTGGACCTGCCCTTCATCTGATCAGAGAATCATAGAATGGTTTGAGTTGGAGGGGACCTTTAAGATCATCTGGTTCCAAACCCCTGCATGGGCAGGGACACCTCCCCCCAGATCAGGTTGCTCAAGGCCCCATCCAACCTGGCCTTGAACACTGCTGGGGAGCGGGCAGACACAACTTCCCTGGAAAACCTTGGCAACCATCCTTAAACTAAAGAATCTCTTCCTAACCTCCAACCTAAATCTCCCCTCTTCAAATTTGAAACCATTTCCCCTTGTCCTCTCACTACACACCCATGTAAAACCCCCTACCCCAGCTTTCCTGTAGGCCCCCGTCAGATATTGTAAGGTTGCTATAAGGTCACCTTGGAGCCTTCTCTTCTCCAGGCTGAACAACCCAAACTTCTTTTGCCTGTTCTCATAGGGGGGTGGAGGTTCTCCAGCCCTTTGATCATTTTAGTAGTTCTCCTCTGGACATGTTCCAGGAGCTCCATGTCCTTTCTATACTGGGGACTCCAGAACTGAACACAGTACTCTGGGTGGGATCTCAGAAGAGCAGAGCATCTCCCTAGACTGCTGTCTGTGCTGCTTTTGATGCAGCCCAGGACATGGTTGGCTTTCTGGGCTGCAAGCACACACTGATTGCTCATGTTGAGCTTCTGGTTCACCAGCACCTCCAAGTCCTTCTCCTCAGAGCTGCCCACAATCCTTCCTCCTCCCAACCTGTATTTGTGCATGGGATTGCTTCAACCCAGGTGCAGAACCTTGCACTTGGCCTTGCTGAACTTCATGCAGTTTGCACAGCTCCACTTCTCAAGCCTGTCAAGGTCCCTCTGGATGCCATCCCTTCCCTCTACAATGTTGACTTCACCACACAGTTTGGTGTTGTCAGCAAACTTGCTGAGGGTGCATTCAATTCCACTGTCTATGTCACTGACAAAGATGTTAAACAGCACTGGTGTGACTACTGACCCTGGGGGAACACCACTCATCACACATCTCCATTTGGACACTGAGCCACTGATCACAACTCTTTGGGTGTGACCATTCAGCCAGTTCTTTATTATTTAGTTTCAGTGGTCCATCCATCAAATCCATATCATTCCAGTTTAGAGATCAGAGTGTTGTGCAGTATAGTGTTGAATGCTTTGAACAGGTCCAGGTAGATGATGTCTGTTGTTCTGCCTTTGTCCACCAAGGCTGTTGAAGGTTTTCCCCTTTTAAAAAGCATAAATTTATTGGTTTTAGTCTTTAAAATGCCCCTCCCTTGGGGCCATGATGTCATTGCCTGGCATCCCGTGAACTTCCTCCAAAATGCTTTCATGTCCTCCTATGTTAGACAGAACTATGAACTGCTGAGCTTACTTATAAGTGGAGTGAAATATCACCTGCATGTTGTGCTGTCAGGCTGGAGGCAGTGTGGCTGGTGATGAGTCCCCTTTTCATCATCTTCCAAAGGCAGGAAAGATAATACACAGTCATCTATTATGAAAAAGGCTTTTTATAGGGGATGATTTCTCTGTGACGCACTCTTATTGCTCGTGTTTAACTCTTCTTCGGGTAGTGATATTGGAAGCAAAGTAATCTCGTGACTGATGCAATGCCATGGTGCCCTTAATTAAGACTGGCTGTAGGCATGCAAGTGTGGTTTTTTGGTCAGGACAAAGAAAGCAATATCCAGCTTGACTTGTAAGTCATCTTTTACCTCCTTGGTCCAGCTCATTGGTTCCCATCTTACTCCAACATTTTTAGGCTCTTCTGAGCATTTTGCTCACTGTGAACCTTTACAGCTGTTGCTTGCAGTCACCTTGGGAAGGATCTGGGAGCTGAAAAATGTGCTTAATACTCTGTGTCCTAATGGGTTCTTGGGGAGTAACCTTGTTTGTTGGTGTAGGGAAAAAAAGGAAAGGTCAAGTGCAGGTGGGTTGTATGCCAGTGGTGTGGGTTGTATGCCAGCAGGAGGAAAAGGTTTGTGAGGAGACCATCACAAGGAGTGGAGAGGGATGACACATGCATGATGGGGGGTGAGGTAATCCTTTCCAGTTGTCCTTGGTCCTCCTTTTTTTGTCTTGGTGCTCTCCCAGCAGCAGGCTTGTCTTCAAAGCTCTTTGTCTCCCATTTTTTGATATAAAACCACAGCGGAGGACAGCAGTCTCAAGAGAACTGTGTGTTGAGAACTTGGGGACAGAGGGACTGACCACCTTGGATTAATAATAAAAAACCAATCAAACAGAAACCCTACCAAAGCAAGCTATGAAAAGCTCCTAATGTAAATTGAATTTTTCTGATTAAGGGCAATAATGAATACTTAGCAAGAGGGACCTTCTGTGAGTTTTTTCCTCTTTCTGTTCATCTATTCTCTAGAAAATGAGAGTGGATGTAAATGAGCCCAGTGAGCACTGGATGAGGTAAAGGCAGGACATAGATGAGCAATTACCAGAGAACATAAAAATCCTGGGGAGCTGAACAACCTGCAAGGCTCACCTTTGGGGGACACAGACTAAATTTGTGGCCAGGCAGAAGGTAGCTCATGTGCACAGCCTATTGCCAGGGTCAGCTCAAGAGATGGCAGTGGAATATAATTTTCAACAGTGTGTAAGGCTTTACAGACAGAAGAACCCAACCCCAGTGCACAGAACAAAGTCTCCACTGACTGACTCCACTCCTGACCTTAACAGTCTGCTCTCATGTCAAAAAGCTCCTAGCAATGAACCCTTTGCTGTGCTGACTTGGTGCAAACTGGCAGAGAGAAGTGAGGTGACATGGGCAGCAGAGACCGCTGTGTGAAGTCATTCCTTCCCTTCACTAGTGTTCAAACACAAAATGCACAAGAGGACAAGGCACAGGATAAGCCTGAGAAAAATCCAAATCAGGTGTGACATTCCTCGTGTCAAGGAATAGCCATTGATACAGTCTCCTCAGAGGCTTTACTCCTGCAGTTGTACAGGAAAAAGCTGGTGGCGCATGACATTGTCCCTCAGGTCCCCATGTCCTCAGTTTACTACAAGGGTAATCTTCCTCCTTCCTTTTGGAGTCACCACTGTCTGTCTGGGCTGGGTGGGACAGTACTGTGTCACCTTGCCATGGTGGCTGGTGACCTGATGTGAGACAGTGACTCTTTGTTCCTGTGCAGAAAGAGGTCACTGTGGTTAACCCTGCTGACTCCCTTAGGTGCAAAGGGTTCTTCCTGAGCTTATAGGTATTGATCTTCTCTGTGACATCAACAGGACACTACGTAGGAGGCAAGACATGCTGACTTCAGCCACTTGAACTTCTTACAAAATCCTGCATAAGAAAGATCTGTGGGTGCAGGGGTGAGAACTTGCTGGAGACAGACATTGACCTGAAGAAATAAATGGCCACTTGTCAGCACAGCAAATGATGGGCTCCAAGAAGTGTCCTGTGCTGTGTAGGGCACAGCTTGGGCTGAGGGGCAAAAAAACTCTGGGAAAAAGAAGGAAGTATTTTTGAGATGGTATTTCACTACCAAACCTTTTCAGGAGCTCCAGGAGATTCCTGTGCTGGCCCATGTCATATTGAACCATCCTGCTTAACCAGAAGAGCCATAAGCAAGCCACACAGTGCCCCTGGGATGTGTAGATAAATCAGAGTGGTAGGAGGCATTTCTGAGCTCCAGCAATCTGTGTGCCCCACAGAAAACACCTGACAGTCAGAAGAAGATGCTCTGGGAGGTGCAGCCATCCTGATGAGGCTCCAGACAGCCAGGAGACAAGAGAAGAGAGGAATGAAGCAGGTTATGGGTGCTGTGGCCAAGGTGACCCAAGAGGTTATGGAGTTAATGCTGCCAGTGGCCATGTGGAGATGGGAAAGAAAAACCTGGCAGCGGCACCCTGAGGGTTTTATGTTACAGAGCAGGGCAGAAATGCCACTGAGGCAAGTATTAGAACTCATTGCACTCATCAAAAATGTAAAAACCCATGAAGCAGAATTGCTTTTTGTAAGTCTTTCTCAACAGTTATATTAATCTTGCAAAAAAGCCATGGAGGTAAGTAATCCCACTATCTACTGCTAGTATAAAGGCACTTAAAATTCTTGTTTTCATACTTAAGAACTGCAAGTTTTATGCCAATAATTAAATTGTGAAATACTCTAAAGATTTAGGAAATTCTAACAGGAACATGCACTGTACATTTTGTCCATTTTTAAACCGAAATATTTTTTCCTGTTTTTCCTGGAATAAAGCACTGTTTTAGACTGTTACAGCCATCTGATTGTTTCCGTATGATGAGTAACTTGCATCTCCAAATCAGGAGTGCAGGTCTCTGGGCTGAGTTGCTGAAATGGTATCAATATCTCAGTAAAAACTCATGGATTGTTAAAGTTGGCAGCTGATTGATAGAACTCCTTGAACCGATGTCATGCCTGAGGACTTTGCTGATATGTAGCATAAATTATGCTGAATAATAAGGTATCCTGGATTTTTAAGATAGCTGCCTTTTTAAGGCTTTTGGGAGACTATCTCTTCAGCTTGACTGATTGAGTTTGTTTCTTGCTCTTCTCAGAAGCTGCATCTCTCCCAGATCAGGGAGAAGACCTGATCATTGCTCACTTGTCAGCTCAAGTTCAGTAATTTTCTGCTGAGCTGGGCTATAGGAACCCATCTGACGCATTCTGGTCTCCCCCTAGCCACTTTTTTCTAAACCTGTGGTTTTGTCATGCTGTTTAATAAATACGATGCTTTACATCCCTGTGCCAGTACATCTTGCAAACAAGCACTTACACACCACACACGTGGTCAATGGCTTAGTGATGCACAGAAGAAGTAGCTGGCTCACCTAGTCAGTGTTTCACTCATTCACTTCCACAGAGAAATTCTAGGGAGCTTAGCCCACGGATTCTGGTATGCAAGTGAGGTTTATAAGGTGGGAACAAACTCTCTGCTTCGTTGTGATGGTCTGAGGACAGGAGAGCTCAGTGCATCTGGAACCACCACAGCCTTCATCAGCCAGCCAGCAGTCAGCTCGAGGGCTTGCAGGTGTCTGTCACAGGATATCTGTACAGTGTTAGTTTCACAGTTAATTAGCTTGGGGATATGCAGTTCATCCTGCTATATCTTGTATTATCTGTTCCTGTATAACACCTTCCCTAGTGATTCTGGAAGAAAAGCAGTGGTGAAATAGTAAATGAAAACGTGGGAAACTCACCTTTTTTGATGTGTACAGGAAATGAGCAAAGTCAGCCCTGCACAAATGATGGGTGGATGAACTGTGCTTACCTCCATCTATGCTGTGCCACTGAGAGGGTTGTCACGGCGTGGGTGGAAGTGATGACATTGGGAGGGAATGAAGGAAAGGATGCAGAAAACTGGGGGCCAAACCCCTGTCTTCTGCTCTAGCACCAGAACACCTTTCTGTATCTCAAGCAGCAGTGTGAGGAACATCTGTCACAGAGTTTAGTCTCACACCCTCTCCCCAGGGGGGGAAGTGTGTGCACTGGAGTGTGCTGGTTTGCTGGGGAGGAGGGTAGCTTTTGGTGGCAGGTGTGGTAAGTATGTTCATCTTAGAGAGGGAAAAAGCCAAGACATGGGCCTTGCCTGTGCAGATGGAAGTGAAGGGAGCAGTGACAGTGCCCAAACCCTGAGGAGGCCCTGGCACAGCTGTGGAGAAGTTCAGGATCTGTCGTAAATGAATTTCATCCTCTCGGCTACTGCACCCTCTGGAGATGCTGAGGCCACTCCCTGCCTGTGAGGCAACTTGCTGGGCTTGATGTTGTTTGATGGGTTGTTTGATGGGTTTGATGTTGTTCCCACCTTCAAAACATCCTTGTGGAGAAGCACAACTCTGTTAGGGCAAGGGGTCTGCATGGTGTCCTTCAGTGGTCCAAATTGTTGTCTGTAAACATCCCAATTCCACCAGAGCCTCCCTGCCTCGTCTGTGTGCAACCTCCCTCCTCCCAAGCCCTCAATGATTTACCTTTTCTCTTCACAAAAGGGTAAAATAAAGTAATTTGGGGAGCTCATACAATCAACAGTGCAGTTATTTTCCAAGTTTTCTGCTTGTAATCAACAGAGAATTTTGCTGTGTAACCATCTCCTGTGAAATAGCAGCCGGGCATTTGGTTGTCATATGGCTGTGCTGTATAATTATAGAACATGTTATGGTTTGATGGATGAAGTCATTAAGAGCATAGTAATTAGTACCAGCCTGCTACTTTGAACTGCTGTGTGGTGTCACATATTCCTTACAGTGAATTACATCTGTGCACACACTGAATACAGCTTTCTAGCCATCTGATGCCTCAGGCTTACATATTGTTACGCTGTATCCATCCAGAACATTTTTCATTCATTTTTAAAAATACACACACATCAAACCAGACAGCAGTCTGTAGCTTCCTACCTCCTAGAATTTTTTTTTTATTTTTTTTTTTCCCCTGAAAGAAAAAACTCCAAAAAAGAGAGTTTGGAGGCTTGACGTGATGTCTGACATGGGCTTGGCACAGGAAATTAAATCTTGCAGCAGAAAGGTGAAACTCTCTGCTGCCATGTGCTGGACCTCAAGCCAGAAGTAATCCTGGTTTTCTGCCTTTTGACTCTGCAGGGTGCATTTGCAGCCTCTGAAGAGCAGTGAGTGGAGTGCAGGCTTTTACCCTCAAGCACGTTGGGATTTCAGTGATGGTCTATATGGAAATGCCAACTGGGTGACAGACGTTTTCACTGGGAGAGCTGGATGCATGCAGGAGTACACAGAGGATGGGGAAAGCAGCCCTGTAACAGGGACAAGGCTCAAGGCTTGTCCTGGGAGTTGCTCCTCTGTGATCACATCTTCACTGTGTGAGGCCTCCCCCCAGAACCAGGGATACACTTCTTACCTGCCTCCTGCTCTGTGCTTCTGGAGAGAGCTGGGTTTGTTCAGCCTGGAGAAGTCTCCAGGGAGACCTTAGAGCAGCCTTCCAGTACCTGAAGGGGCCTACAGGAGAGCTGGGGAGGGACTTTTTACAAGGACATGGAGTGACAGGGGAGGGAAAAGTTTCAAGCTGAAGGCGGGTAGATTTAGATTAGATATTAGGAAAAAAATCTTTAGTGTGAGGGTGGTGAGACACTGAAACAGACTGCTAAGAGAAGTTGTGGCTGCCCCCTGCCTGAAAGTGTTCAAGGCCAGGTTGGATGGAGCCTTTAACAACCTTGTCTAGTAGGAGGTGTCCATGTCCATGCAGGATGTTTGGAACTAGGCAACTTTTAAGGTCCCTTCCAACCCAAACCATTCTATGATTCTAGCTGATCCTATGATCTCCCCTGTGAGCGGAGAGATTTCCCTCCACTCCTCTCCCTCACCACAAGTGACCTTTGATGAGCCCGTGCTCCTGGAACTCTGACGGGACAAACTGAACCCTGGCACTGCATTACATAGGGTAGATGTCTCATTGCTATGTGGGTGGTAGAGGGCTGACTATTTTTCCTTCCTCCACCTGCATCTTATTCCTCTCTGGAGGACTTGACTAGGTGTGAAAATCAAAATGTGAGAGTATCTTCAGCTGCAAACGACAGCTCTAGTTTGCAGGCATATATAGTGGTGCCTCTTGGGAATGACAGTCTGGTTAAAGAGATAATGTTGAAACTATGATGTCTCAGTTTTCCACTGAGAGTTGGACAGCCCTGCTATGCCCCAGCTCCTACTGTGCCTTGGTGTACCCTGTGTCACCTTACACTGGGGAAGGAGTAGTTTGAAATAGAGCAGTGCAGTTCAGAGGGGATAATGTTCATTTTACACTGAGTTTGAGCTGGATTTAGATCATAAACACTAAAAGGCTTTGGGCTAATTTTTTGTTTGTTTGTTTGTTTTTTTAAGGAAAAGCTGAAATTTATTCCGTGAAACAATCTCTTTCAGAGGAAAAATGGAACTGAACAATGACAACTGAAAATTCCATTTCCTGCCAAAAAAGTATCCAGCAAGAATTGCACTTAATCCTGTAAATAAGAAGTCTTCTTTGCTGGCAGAAAAGGGGACATATGAAGAAGAAAAAAAAAGCTTGCACAAAATACACTGGGCAGTATTGGTTTGATGATCACACATGGTGTTACATCGTTGTCAGCCTTACTTCACTGATCCATCTTTGCAAGGGGCAGAGCTGCTTGCTTTAGAAATTAATGCTATTCAGAGAATCACAGAATGGTTTGAGTTAGAAAGGACCTTAAAAATCCTCTAGTTCCAACCCCTCTTCATGGGCAGAGATACCTCCCACAAGACCAGGTTGCTCAAAGTCCCATCCAACCTGGCCTTGAACATTTCCAGGCATGGGGAACCCCCAACTTCTCTGAAAAACCTGTTCCAGTGTCTCACCACTCTCACACTAAAAAATTTCTTCCTAATATCTGATTCGAATCTATCCTCTTTGAGCTTGAAACTGTTCCCACTTGTGCTATCATTTTGTGGTCTTGTAAAAAGTCTCTCTCCATCTTTTCTTTAGACCCCTTCAGGTACTGCAAGGCTGCTATTGCTGGCTTCAGTTTTAGAGCTCATTTGTGGGGGGGAGCAGGAGGAGAAATGGCTTTTGCAAAACTGCAGTCATTTTGTTTGTCAGCTCTTTTCTCAGTTTGATCAGCAGTTTCTCTGTTGTTTTTGTTTTGTTTTGTTTTGTTTTTTTAATTTCTTTTGAATGTGGTGCCTCCACAGACTGAACTGTGCTGTACATGTAACAGTGTCCTTGAGTTCCATCTGCCCTCTGCTCCTTTTGTCATCCTCTGCCAAACTATCTGCTTGCTGGTTGCCACAGGAAGCTTGAGGAGGAGAAATGACTTGTGTATACACACTGTTCCCACTGGCATAAACAGGCATGAACAGAATGTTTCCCATTTCATTCTTCCTTGTTGAAGGATATAGGGTGATATCTGCCTCCATCCCCTCTGCTGATCTGTAAGAGATCCTCTGCAATGCAAGATGAGTGGCAGGTCAAGGTGGATTTTTTTGAGCAACCATCTCAATGACTCAGTTGTAATGACTATAGAGGGACAGGCTTGTGGCACTGCAACTTCATGCCAAAGTATGGGCACTTTGGGGGCAGTGCTCTGCTGTTCACCTTGATCAGATGTAGTGTCCACATCTGAGATCCTTTTGCAGTCAGTGGGGGGAAATTGGTGCTTTCTGGTCAGCATCTCTCATCCTCCAGTAGCCATCTAAGATGGGATTTTAGTAGTATGTCAGCTCCTTGTCTAGAATAAAAAAACCTACTTGCTCCTTTGAAGCAGTTGACCCCACACTGTGATTACTGTCACCCCTGGAGTCCCTCTCACCAACAGGCTGGAGGAAAGTCATGCTGTAACTAATTAAGATTCCTGATTTAAAAGTGAGCCAATTCATATGGTTTCATTTGGATGGGGGTTAAGAAGTGACAACTGCCATCCCTTCTCCAAAGTGACTGACTTCACCATCCCTTTTATACATTACTGCTATTGTCTGACTTAATTCCTCCTTCATTTTTGGTGAGCATTTCCCACTCTGAAAGCCACCAGTTGCTGAACACTGGTGAACTGGTAGTTCATGGGGTTGTGTGGGCAGCCAGTAGTCCTTCCCACACCCATCTCCTGGTGTTTGCAGGACTTGCACTGAAGTAAATTTAGAAGAGCAAAGGTATTAATTTGTTTGGGGTTTTTTGCTTGTTTGTTTGTTTTTAAATAAAGTTGCTTTCCATTAAATTCTATTCCATCCTGTGCATTACATGATACTGAATGAGAGGGGAGTTGTACATGAGCTTCTCTCTTTATCTGCTTGGTGTTTGCTTTGAAGATCACTAGAGTAACCTTAAGAAGACAGTGAACAAGGCAGGAGAGTGTGTATGGTTTTCCTGATCCAGAATCAACACCTCCTTAAGGGACTGGAGCATCTGCCCTGTAAGAAAGGGGTAAGAGAGATTGGGCTGCTTAGATAATAGAAGAGGAGGCTGAGGGGGGACGTCATCAATGTTTGTAAATATCTAAGGGATGGGTGTCAGGAGGAAGGGGCCAGACTCTTCTTTTATATGTCCAGTGACAGAACAAGGGTTAGTGGTCACAAACTGGGACACCAGAGATTTAACCCGAATATGAGAAAATACTTCTTTACTCTGAGGGTAACAGAGCACTAGAACAAATTACTCAGGGAGGTTGTGGAGTCTTCATCCCTGGAGACATTCAAAACCTGCCTTGACATGTTCCTGTGTAATCTGCTCTAGAGGATTCTGCTCTAGGAGGGGCATTGGACCAGATGATCTCCAAGGTCCCTTCCAACCCCTGCCATTCTGTGATTCTGTGATGCTGTCATTCTGTGATTCTGTGTCTGCTCAATACCAGTCCTCAAAGCTGAGCAGTGCACAGGTTTCAGTGCTGTTTGTTCTCTTTTTCCATACTGTGGCCAGGGAATGGATGCTGTGGCAGGTGTTGCCTGCAGGATGCTGTATGTGGATGGACAAAGCAGGTCTGTGGTTGGCTGGGAAAAGGCAGAGCCACCTCTGGGCTTGCTCTGGCTTGTTTTCTGCTTGCTGGAGGTCTCTAAACCCACATCAATTCTCCACACCTGACCCCCCACTGGGACCCTCTCTGCGGAGCTTCTGTCCCTACACACCTACTCTGCTGGATCTGTTATCAGACAAAACTTTATAGCTGTGACTTATATGGCTTGTGGCTTAAACCATATGGTCATTCTTTTATGTAGTATTTCTGCTTGCTTATTTTTCATTTTCCCACACCCACTCCATTTATTGTTGGCTGCTTTCCCAGCACCTTTCCTCCAGAGAGGGAGCTACATAAATAGTTCTCTGTAGGCTTTAGAAGGCGGATGTTGATGGATAGATCTTCCCAGATAGACTTCAGAGTGGTGTGAAAGGCACATCACCTATGTACCTGGAGACACAAATCACAGTCCCTTGTGGCTGAGGAGCTTGATTGAGTCGACAGTGCCACCGTGTTGACAGTGCCAGCACGGGACCAGTGACAAACTGTGTTTCAGCTGCTGCATCTTATTAAATGGTGTCCTGCTTTGAGTAATTACTCTGTCTGCAGTCACTGGGAATAAATGTAGGGCTCAGGGGGAATTAGGAATAATTGAGGAAATTAAAATCTGCATAATGTTTGCATGTTCCTCTTCGTATGCCTTTTATAATGATTTAATATTTATGTACCCAGTACCTGAAAGCATGCAGTTGATTTGTTTTCTTCACTTAGTTTACTACTGAAACGTTTAATTACATTTAAAACTAAACACACAAATACATTTGCTTTGTACAGTTTAGCAAAACTTAGTAGTGGGCTGCAGCAGTCCTGTCCTAGTTCCTCACACACCCAGGGCTCCCCTTGATTTTGAGGCAGCCTGTGGTAGGAACTGTGACTGTCACTATCTCTGCAGAGTTAGCAGGTTGGGTTCCTTGACTCTTCTTTGTATTAAAATGTGTTTTAATCAGAGCTAATAAAACTAAATCAAGGTAAGGGTCCCTCTAGAGGAAATCTAGGAAAAGATTATCTCTGCAGTTGAACTCTAGGGGAAACAGGCAAGCTATCTGCAATGGGGGAGGGTGCTGATAGTTTGAAGTGTGGGGGTCATTTATGGAGCTGGCTGAGGCAGGTAACAGGAGGAAGAACCTCAGTGTTAGGTCATTGCTCAAGCAGTTGGAGAGCTGTGCTGTGGATGCTGTGTTTGTAATGAGGAAGGGCCAGCTGACCCACAGAGTGTGGAGGGTGGGCTCACTGCCACCATGCTGCTCTGCACCAGGAAGGGAGGATGGCTGGTTTTGTATTGGGTGGTGTGAAAGGAGGATGCAGCACGAGAAGCGGTTAATGTGTTTTGAGCATGTGTAAACAGGCAAGATAAATTAACACAGATAGAAGCTTGTGGCTTTAGATCCCATGCCCTGAAGGTCCCTGATGGGGCAGTTGATGGCTCCAGCTATTTCAGTCTTCCCTGGGACAACCCCAGGACAGCATCCCCCAGGTCCACACAGGAGCCATGACTGAGCTGCTCTGCTGCCCCTGGAGCTTGGCTCACAGCTGTAGGGCCTGGCAGGGCAGCCAGCTCATCTCTGAGCCCTTATCTGTACAGCCATGTGTGGCTAGCAGCAAGAACTGACCCTTAATCAAACCTCAGGTATGGATGTTCACAAGTTGAAAGAAGTCTGTGTCTGGCCTGAACTTTCCAGCTCATGCTGCTACCTGCAAAACAGGCCATGGGCTTCCCCAGAACTATTGCAAGGATCATCCTTCCATGGTGCATGTGAAAGAGCAATGAGGAACCAGTGCCCAAGACACTCTCCGTAATCCCCCCAAAGCCACATGGAACTTGGACAAATGAGACGATGTCTCTGAAGAATGGAGCAAGCCATGCTGATCCAGGTCAAAGCACTGTACTTCCCCCCTATACCCCCGCCCCAGAGACCAGGGAACTCATCATTGATATTTCTGATTTTGCAAGAAATGGGTCATTAACACTGCCCAGCATGGGAAGAGCGCTGAAGGGTCTAGTGGTATCAGAATGATATTGGTGGGGAAGAAATACAGAGCCTTGGACTTCAGCTATGAAATGCCTCAGTCCACCTTGAAGACAATGAATATCCAGGAGAAAAAAGGCCAAACTGTCTGCGTAAAGTCCTTGCTGAGAGATGGGGGGTTTTCACCCATTTGGGAAAAAAGTTGCACCAGCAATAAAGCCTGTCTCCATGCTTTAGACTAGATGTCTGAGTGCACAAGAAGTCCAGCCGGGTGTGCATCCTTCCTGTCTGTCTTCATGGTGCAGTCTGGAGATATGCCACATTCATTAGCTTTTGGCCAAGGGAATGGCTCCGTGTGTGAAGAGGAAAATTCCCCAGGGAAGCCACTGTGTAAACCACTGTCTGGGAGATAAGACTGGACCTCAAAGAAGAAATTGATCTTCTCAGACCATATTATGTCTACATGTCTGAGAGCAGACGAGCACCGAGACCGGGAAAAGCCGCGCGCAGGAGGTTTTCATCAGACGGAGAATTCCGTGGGCAGATAGAGCAAGTTGGTTAACAAGATAAAAGTGAAAGAGCACGAGGAGCTGGAGAAACACAGTAAGGGAGGATGGGAGGCATGGAGCTGGATCATGGTGTTGAGACAGGGAATTTCAGGTACAGACTGGCTCTGCTGCTCTAGACATCCTGAGAGAATACTCCCAGACAACACCCACTTTGTGGAAAAAAATGTGGGTAGGGTGCTGGCATGCCACACACCAAAATTTATTACATTCCAGAAAAATGTGCCCTCCAAGGGACTGATTAGAACTTTAGTGGGACCTCTCCAGTGCACAGAATTTAAAAAAAAAAAAAGCTAATATTGCTCTGACCAGTTGTGGACATCTCCTACTTTGAAGTGTGTTCATCTTGGATGGTTAAATAGTACACATTTGATGTAGTAAAGAGAATGCTTGTGAACTGCTAGTTTTTAAGTAGTTAATGTTAAAGAGAATTATATTGTAACTTACTAAATTCTGTTAATCCTTCCAGAACTTTCTGTGTGTAAAAATTGTTCTGCTTAATTCACTGTGGGATCATATCCTCTGTTTCTCAAGACCCCTCTCTCCTCTGCTCGGCTACAAAAGCACTCATCCCTCTCCACACCTCATTTCCCACAAGCACACACATTTTCAGAACCAGTGGCCCGTGAAACTCATCCTGAAATTGTAAAAAAGACTGCAAAGCTTTTTTTTTAATTTTTATTTTTTTATTTTTTTACTTTCTTTTATGCCAGCCACTGCACCAAGATCAGCTGGCTTTGTATGGGCAGGACTTTGCCACTTTGGGCTGTGACCTCAGTGACACTTGTATAACACACAGTTCTGCATATGCTAATGCAATGTACATTTAAATCTGCTTCAGCCTCATATTTTCTTTGGCTTTATAGGACTAGGGTTTTAAAAAATCCACTCAGCTTACAGTAGGAGCATGAAGAGAGTCCAAGGATAGTCATGGAGAAGGTCTGTTATCTGAGAAGGTGCTGTGATGCTGAGAAGAATCTCTTAGTTTATTAGTTCTTCATCTGCTGGGTTTTATAACTAGAGAAAAAGGTTGTTTCAAACCCCATTAAGTAGCACACCCTTTGTAGTTGTGAGGGAAACCTGGATCTAGGTTAGAGAAAGGGAAAAGTGTGGGCGGAAAAAAAACCTTTGGACCGTATTCAGGCAGATATTCTGCTTTCTTACAGTTTGTCTTTTTCTTCTGGGGTCTTGTCACACCATAAGTCATCAAGAAGCTGCTTTCAGGATTTGAATTTTGCCACTGACTTTTGGGCAGTGAGGTGAGGGGGAAAGGAAATGTCTTTTTTTCCCCTGCCATAACTCACCTGACGTTCAGAGAGGAGCAAATCAAAGAACGAGCTCAGTTTTCACAGAGCTGGACATAACTCCACGTCAGTGGAAAGAACTGCGCTATCTTATAGCAGGAGAAGAGCCCCTGGGAGCCCTCACAGTTACAGGGGCCTGGAAGGAAAGCTTGAGTCACTAAGTCCTGTCTCCTCCTGCTGTCGTCACCACATCATAAGGACCTTTCACACACCGATCACATTCCATCGTAAAAGTAGATAGTGGTTTTGCCCCTCTTACTTGTGTTACGTGGCTTTTTGGAAGCCTTGGTTCTGATGGTGGGGAGAATACAAGTTCCACTCTGCTAACACCAGAGAGGGTTTTTTAGAGGAAAATTCCCAAGTGCTGTGAGTGGAGGGCAGTAACGATAGGATAAATGAAGTATTGGACAGGACCAGGCACACGAGTAGCGTATGTGATGTCTGCACAGAGCAGCATCCAAGGGGATCAGGAAAAGAGGGTTAAATTACTTTTTGTGGATAGCACAGATAAAATTGCGCCCCTCAAACTGCTTTCAGGCTTGAAGATGAGGAATCTGATTTAAGTTACTGAGGCATGACTAAGTTTTGGTCACGCTAAAAATGTTCCACTGTTTGGTAACCACATCAGAGGAATATGGAGCTCTGAAAGCCCTGGCGGGTTGGAGCCCAAATGTGAATAGAACCACCTAGCAGAGCTTGAATGCAGCCAGTTAAAGTGGGTTTTTTAATGCTATCCCAAGCATTAGTGTGAATGAGAACTTAATTGCAACAGTCCCATTCCAGACGTATTTTGTTGTTCCCGAAGACTCTGTTTTTATACAAATCTGTAAGTTAAGATTTAAAAGCAAACTGCTCTGCTTTGCTCAACTGGTGTGCCTGCAGATCGACAGGTATGACCTATGAGATGTGATATGTTGTTTCTGTCTTTGTTCTGGGGCTAAAAAGTGCAACTTAAGTTGCATTTAAGGCAGGTTGCATTGATGAGAATTGCTGCAGGGAATTTTGGAAAGCAGAGAAGAGCAGAGAGCTGCACATAAGAAGGAAGGCCCCAAAACACTTGGAAGGTGAGGTGCCAGTAAGGTTTACCCCAGTACAAATGAGACTGTTACAGGGAGCTGGTGCAGTATGTTCCACAACAAATAGGCACTGATTACTTATGTATAGGTTGTGTTGGAATTAATATTAAGACTGTGCTTGAGAGGGAGGAGATAGATTGAAATAATGGTCATAACATGATTTCCTAAACTGGCAGCAAGTCAACCACAAACTTAAGATTTGTTCTGAGTAACATTCATTATTAGCTTACCCCAGAAACAATGTGAGAATTCTGACATAACCAGAGAATAGGCACAGTGCATCATTAACTGTGATGTCAGCCAAAATCCAAGCACAGTTTTATGGCCTGATATTTAAAGCAAATGGGTAACAGCCTGAAACTCTGAATATGCCTATCAAAAAAGAGCCAATTATTTACTCCTTAGGTAGTTTAAAAATGTAAGCAGATATGCCATAATGCAAGATGAATTTACAAAGGAAATAGAGCATTCTGCATTTGAGTCAGAGACCAAAAGAATTGCTGGTATAAAGTGCCAATGGTGTTGCACCCACTTACCAGAGGGTATGCCTCAGAACTGAAACTTGAACAGAAATATTCTATTTAAAGCTCTCTGTGTGCTCAGTCTTTTTTGTCTTCTCTTCCCTCTGCTCATTTGACTTCCATCACCCTTCATCACTGCTCCCCCAGTGATGAAAAAGAGGCAAGGGGGATGCCATGCTTCTCCCAGGAGCAGATACTCTGTATATAAACTGAGCTAACTTGTGGCCTTAGTTTCCACCGCATGGTGATATTTTTATATTTAGTGCTCTAGATATAGGCTGACTGCAGCCTGAGTCCTTTGGGAGAGAAAGGGGAGGTCTTGGCTCTTCATCTTAGTGATGGAGGAATGATTTAGGACAAGGAGGAGCCCCTCCTACTACTTAGCCTTGCGAGCATGCTCTTGCTACCTCCACAAGACTGTTTTGCTGAACTCCTTGTGATCTCTTTTACTTTTCTACTAATTTACAGGCCCAGAGACACACAAGTGCACGAATGCAACCTGTTGTAAGCAGTGTCACAGAATGGGTTTGGTTGGAAGGGACTTTAAAGACCATCTAGTTCCAGCCCCCCTGCCATGGGCATGGGCACCTTCCACCAGACCAGGTTGCTCAGAGCCACATCCAGCCTGGCCTTGAACAAGTCCAGGGAGGGGGCATTCACAAACTCCCTGCACAGCCTGTGCCAGTGTCTCACTGCCCTCACACTACAGAATTCCTTCCTTCTGTCTAATCTAAATCCATCCTCTTTCAGCTTGAAACTGTTCCCTCTTGTCCTTTCACTCCATGCCTTTGCAAAAAGTCCCTCTCCAGCTTTCCTGTAGACCCCTTTAAGTACTGGAAGGCCTTTGTGCTTTTAAAAAAAAATTATTTTATTTTTTTTTCCAAAGCAATTGCACTGGCTCTTACTATCTTCCCTGCTTTGCTCTGCACACCTCCTCCAAACTGCCTCCATCTTTCATCATCTCTATTGAAAAAGGCCAAGATGATTCATGGTCTTGCTACTTCCCCAGGACTTCAGTGAGTCCTCACCAGTGAATGGGATGGCCATGGTGTCTTTCATCTGTGGATGCAGATTTTTTATCTTTTGTATGGAGAGTCAGGACATGGTATACAGGATGATGGACTTTATTTTTTCAGTGCATGAACACCGGTGTACATGGCATAGAGCAGGCTATTTCACAGGAGGCTGCTTCAAATATATCTTCAAACTCCATAGAATTACAAAAAAAGAAAAAAAATTGACAAAGGAACAACAAGCGATTTACTGTGGGAAGGTAGCAGGAGGGGGTGACCTTTTTCTGGTGTTGAAATATATATAGGTGTAAGATTTTCTAATGGGTGATGAGTTGGTGATTTAAAGACTTACCCACACCTGAGAGCCCATAATGATGCACTTTTTGAATAAGAGGAAAATTTCATCTCTTCTGAAAGCCAGGAGTTTTAAGAGGCACACAAAATGAGTAATGCAGACACAGTAGTTGCAATAGACTGCATTGGTATAGACTTTGCAGAACTTCTATTTTGGAAAACTGTTGCTCTACACACATATATATAGTCATTGTTTGCTAATCAGTAGTCAACTGCTGCAGTTGTCCAAACAGCAAATGCATTAATACATTTTCTGGAAAAGAAAAAAACTGCCCCCTCCCCCCTTGTGTTACTGAAATGGGTATTGGTTCTAGATCCAGACTCCCTATGAAGCCTCTGTTTGTTTGAATTAATTAATGGAGAATGTTGTAGACAAGTGTCTTTGCTTTCCTTAAAGCTTTGGTGTGGTTATGCCCTTGTCCCCTGCAGCTTCCTCTTTGCCATTTTAGTTATTGTTTTTTGTTGGATCACCCAAAATTAATTTATTGATTTCATCTCATTAGCTTCCTTCAGAAATCCTTCTTTGCTGCCCTTACTTTCCAGTGCATCTCATTCATCCCCCTCATCCATTCTTTGAAAATTACCTAACTCCCACCCTCCCTGTGTAGGCACCAGGGTTGTGTTATTCTTCCTTCTCTGCATCCCAACGCCCTGGAAGCCAGTATCAGAGCTTCACTGACACATTTCTGCTGTGAGGTATTCTCTGCTTTTCTCCCTTAAATGGCCTCTTGTGGTGTCTCAAGCAGTACCCTGTCCTTTCTATTTTATTTTATTTTATTTTTTCTCTCTCTTGCATTTTATTTTGTTAATACAGACAGGAGAATGTAGAGGGAGAGGTATCATCCAAGAGAAAACCTGTGAGCTGAATACCCACCTGGTAGCATTGGTCTCTCATGCTGGTACTGAGTGTGTCACTTGTCACAGCTGGCATCATGTCACTGGTGAGGGAACCAATCTGAAGGAGCTGGTGCTCTCACTTGTAATCCTGAAAATGGCTACTAAGGTGGATGTATTGTGAGAGTGTGTTTTTGCAAGAGTAAAACATCCTTACACCTCTCCAAAGCAAGAAGAGAATGCCAGATGCAGCAGTGACCCTGGTGTCTTGCTCAACAGGGCAGGTGCACATCAGTTTCTTGGTTCTCTTTGTCCAGGTCAAAAAACTGCTTCCATATGGTGTTTGACCCTCTGCATTTGAAAAGGAGATTTTCTTTTACTTTCAGAAGTTTAATTATTTCATTTTTTTTATCTCCTCCAATAGTTCAGTTTTTCAGTTGTTTCATTATTCTGCTGTAACTCCTGCTAAAAATCATACATTAGCATTTTTCACGTACCTAAGCACTCTTGGCTATATGTGAAGAGACCAGGCACTTTGAAGTGGGTTTGGTGGCAGAAGATCACCCCTTTTATTGTGGTTTCCTTTACTGCAGTCCCATTGTGCATCATACTGGTGTGGAACAATAATCATGACCTTTCCAGCAGTCACTGCAGAGCAGAGCAATGGGGAGACGTTGTGGCCAGATGTCTACTGCACAGACAGCAAAGAATGAGCGACTTCAGGTTTTGTGCAGTGGATCTGTTGATTATTTTTAACAGAAATGTAGAGTGACAAGAGGTAAAATCAGAACCTTGTGTTGCCTCCTTTGAAGTAGCTTGATGTCTCCAGGTGTTGGGCTGGAAGCAGAGCTGAGTCAAGGGAGCTGAGCCAGTGTAGGAGGGAGTGCTGACTCTGCTTTCAAAAGATGGACGAGTTGCTGTTTTCCACAAGCATGGAGGCCTCAGTCATTCTGCTGATTTTGGTTTAGTTAGAATTTCTCCATGCTTCCTCCCATTGTCTCAGCAAGCACAGATGCTTCTGGAGGGCCATTTTCAGAGACAAGCTTCAAAGCCTGGGTCAGGCCTCTTGCCTGCTTCTCCTCCTCTGCCCATGTGTTTTTGGAGAGGAGATTTGCAGGCAGAAGTGATCTAATGCTAGGGAGACTTTTTCTGCCAGAATTTTAGCATTATCAGAAGAAAGGTCCCTTGTGGGGACCTTTCCTGCAGGACACTGTGACCATACCCTGAGAATATGCTTCAGGCAAAGATCCTGGAGACAAACCTTGGTTAACCTAGAGGGAAGGGAAGATGAGTCCTCCTCCAGAGACAAAAGTTCATATGCAGTACATGGGGTCACTAGCAAAATGAATTTGGTGATTTTTCAGTACTACATAATGCATCTGTGTCCACCACAGACATCTGCACCATTTGTCACAATTGTCAAGAACTGTTCAGAACAGATCCAAGAGTTCAAGCACAAGGGTATCAAGTGTCAGATCTGAGACCTACTGGCAGAAGTGTAAAAGTTTGCAAAATGATTGCTTGAAATTTGGCTGGCTTTGGCCCATGCTCAAAAGTCCCTAAGTTTTAGGAGTAGTAAAACTGACTAAATTAAAAAAAAAAAAATTAGGAGAGTTTTTAATGGAAAGATTTGCAAAGCCAGGGATAAACTATTTTCACCAGGAGACTGAGCTTTTCAATCTTCTCTGCCAAAGTTTGTTGAACAATTTTGCTTATTAGCTCTTTTGCAGTCCCTTCCTTAACTGTGCCTGAAATTTTAATGTTAAACCACTAAATCCATTTTACAGCCAGAGATTATAATGTCAAAGAGGATGGATTTGTGAGTTTAAGCACTGACCCTTGAAAGATGAGACATGAAACATACTTGCTTCCTTTCAGACCGTACCCTTGTCCTTTGAGAGTCAGTGGGGTCAGGGCTGAGCCTATGAAGGGAATTGTAAAGTCCATAGGAGCAAAGGCCCCACAGATGTGCTCTCTGTGGCCATTTGCTGTGTTTGATCTGAAAGCCCTGGTGACTCTGCAGCCACAGCCATGCATGTTACACCACTGTGTTCCTGAGCTTCCACCTTCAGTAGGGAAAAAGGGTTTTTCACGGGGGAGTAAAGGCAGGAGACATGTTAAGACACTGCCTATGATTTCTCTGTTTTTAATGTGTTCATGCAAAGGTCTACAGCAAGACTGAGAGCTTTGCCTGAAAGAAAACTAAAGGGCTTGCAAACTCAATTTCAGACTGAAAGAGGGGTTTTTTATGTGGGGTTCAGAAAGGAAAACTTCTCAGGGAAAGTCATCAAGCAGTGGATGCAGATGAAGAATGAAAAAGCAAGAGCAAGAATGGGCTACAGAGAAAATTTAAGCAATTATTAGTGAGTTAGGGGTATAGGAGAGAATTGGAGGCATCTTGTGGGAAGGTGGCCACAGCCGCTACCTAGGCTTGGTGGTTTGATTCCCTTAAATTCTACTAAAAATGAGTAATTCCTACCAAAAAGGAGTAATTCCTGTAACTGACAAGCATTATGCCATATCATTTGCATGACTTTTGAATACCAATCAGGTTAATTTTAATCCTCAATGTTTAGTTTTAAATGTAGCAGCTGCTGGCACCACCTCTTCCTCACTCCCTAGAAGAGAGGCAGTGAAAAAGGGAGAAAGATTTAAGCATTGCAAGAAATGATTCATTCTCAAGCTGCACAGCCTGCCAAATGATCTCCAGAGTGGCACTGCTGCTTGGCCTGGAAACAGTTTTCCTCCTTCCCTGCCCCCCAAACTAGAAGGAAGGAAACTGATACTCATGGCAGGCAACCAGGATGGCTAGAACGAATATTGGAGAAGTTCAGGAAACTAAATATGGGATCCAGAGTCTGGAAAACGTGACAGGGCAAAAAAAAAAAAAAAAAAAAAACCAAACCAGAAATAACAAAGAGAAGGAAATAAAAAATAACCAAAGGAGATTCCATTACCAAAAACCAATCCCTTGGATGAAGTAGTCATTAAAGGCCTAATCTTACCTTCCCTGTGCAGGGACTGGTTTTGTGAAGGAGTGCGAGAGGCTGAACACCCAATTTTCTGAGGGAAATTAAAAGAGTTTTGGAATGGCTTTCTGCATAAAGGTTTCAAAATCTCAGAGAACTGCAGGGACAATAACACATCCTGGGTTACAACAACCTGGTCATGGAAATTACCAGTTAAGATTCTCCCTCATTTCCAGGAGTCAGGGAAACATGTCATCCTAACCTCACTTCAGACTCAGTGAGAATCCATTTCAAACTGTCCTGGGATCATATCTGTAATTACACCCTGTTAGTTTATACAGTTCATTAGATTCTCAGGGCCAAATGGTGCAGCTGACAGTTCTCAGTGGGCTGTCAAGCACTGGCTGCTTCACCAAGGTGCAGCTGAGGATCTAAACCCTTTGGATGTTCTCCTGGAGGAATGAGTAGATACCAGGGCTATCAATTTTTGTGTCTTCCTAAATGCCAAGACAAGGTCTTGCTTTGACTCTGATAGAGAAACTGTACTGGGGAAATCCTGCAAAACTGTACTTTTGCTATATATTGATTTTATTTATCATCTGACTCATTAGAAAAATGCAAGCTTTACATCTTTTTCTTCTGTTCTGATGGTCCTTGTATTATTTCAAGACTGGTAAGCTAATATTACTTTGAGGGACCCAAAGTTATAGGGAGTCCCAGCCCTCACTGATTTCAAACTTCAAGGAGCTGCCCTTTTTGGGTGTCCAAACCTGTATTTTTCATATATGTTAATACTCTTTTTAAAGCTGAGCTTCTATGTACTGCTTCTGGTTATGGCAGAAAAGTTTTGGCATTGTTGTTGCATGCCCAAGTAAACCAGACTTGCCTCAGCGTGTCATGGAGATGCTTGGTTTTAATCCATTGGTGGCTTTGTTGATTAAGATAAAGGCCTTGATTAGGCATTGGCAAATATTTGAGAGCTGTGGAGGCGCTGGAGCTTCAGTGTAAACCACTCTCAAAGTCTGAATCACTTGGAAATCTGACTACTTTTTTCCATACTAGCATAAGATATTACAGCTGGTAGACAACTGTTGCCATATTGATTAAATGCTGGGTTTTTATGAATAATAGTCCCTCCTACATGAATAGGATGCAACTCAGAGCTGATTTTCCTGTATCTGGGTAGATCAGGGGAAGACTGGAGGTCAAAGCAATAAAAGGAGCTTGGTTTCAAGAGGACTTTCAGTTTCACATAGATGATACTAGGTCCAAGTGCAAGGGTCATATAGGAGATTTGAATTTTCCCTAGAAAGTATGGTACAACTTCTGCATCTGTCAGCTTCTACAGTATCTGCAGGAGTCTTCTTGCTGAAGAGGGAGAAGTATTCAGCTGATGGACTGAAAACCACAGAGGTCATAATGTATTAAAAGCAGATTAAAAGTGCTTAGCAGCTCTTGCAAAATCAATCACACCCATTAGGAAATGCTGGTCATTGTCTGTGCTGACCCTACTTGGTTAAGATGATATACTCTTGCCTTTGGCTACCTTTCTTCAGGAACAGCTGCTATCATACCATTTGCTTTAGTCCTTGTTAGCTGAGGTACAACCTCATGTCTTCTGCACCACATACTCTGGTGTAAAGACTGTTTTGTGTGTGTTTTTCTTATTATTTTTTATGGTGAAGAAACTGAAGTCTTCCTGGTAGTATCTACTCTACACACAGGGAACAGACACATGAAAAATTTAGATCAGGACCAACTTTTCATGCCACTTCTGAACCTCCCAGGGAAGTGCTCAGTTCACCCACAGAGAGGTATCCACCAGTCTGGCTCCCTACCTCAGAATTCTGTGCTGCCCATTCTGCCTGTAGGTGCCCCATTTCTGCTGAGGAACACAAAAATGTCCTTTTTCCTTCTCTGATTACAGGTGGGGCATAGGTAAAGGTTTTGGGTGAGATGAATCCTACCCTCACAGTGCCAAAAATTATGTAGTAGCACAGATACACTCAGCCATGTTTCCGCTGACTTTATTTGTATTTGTGAGTGTTTAACATTTAGGACCTCTGATTACTGAGCTAAGTGTGCAGGCAAAAAACCCAGAAGGCACAAGTGATTAGAGAGCTTGAGTAACAAGTTTGGTTTCATTAATTTGACACAGCAGCAGCAGCAGCAAGGGTAGATCCAGTTCTTTAGAGCAGTGTTGAGCTGCAAGACCATTTTTTTCCCTTCCTGCCACCAGAAGCTGCAGAGGGTTTAACTCAAATTTCATGGAAAGACCGTGCCAGCCACCAAAGCTGAACACCATCCTGTTTCTGATTTCATTGGTCACAGTGCAACATGATTAATAAAATACAGAAAGAAATGTACAAAGGCACGGCTGCATCTTCAAGATGCTGAGACCCCATCCCTGCAGAGGTGGGTTATGCAGCTGTGTGGGTGATGGAGGCAACTCACAGCATGAACTCTGCTTTACTGCAATTGAATTTGTCCCAGGAAGTGCTCAGTAAAAACTAAGTGAGGACTAAGAATTCTGGACAGACCTCTGGAAGTATTCCATGGCTCTAACAGTCTGAATGTAAGAGACTGGCTCATGTGATTCTTGTGTTTTCTTCCCATCACTGGCTGTTTTCAGAGAGCAGCTAATGCAAAAAGGGTCCAGGGAGCTCCAGGTGAACTGCTGCCCATGCTGAGCAGATTTACTTAGGCTAATTCCTGACTTGTCATCTACTCTATGTTTGGACAGCCAAGCTAAATAAATTCCTGTTTGCCCACCAAAACAAGTAGTTCCCAATCAAAAGCTCAACACCATATCTAAAGTTCACACCGATCTTTCATATTTCACTTTTCAAGATCACAGCATATAAACCCCACATTTACTTCCCAGCTAAGCAGTTTAGCTCCCAACTATGGAGTAACAGCAAAGATGGAGAAGGTTTTCACATAATTGCATTTCACAGCAGTACTCCATTTTAATTCTCATATTTGAAATTTGAGCAACTTGGTCTAGTGGGAGGTGTCCCTGCCCTTGACATGGGGGTTGGAATGGGATGGTTTTTAAGGTCCCTTCCAACCCAAACCATTCTGCAATTCTGTGACTCTAGAAAACAGGAGAGATACAAATGTGGCTACACTCTCTTCACTGCATACTTTTTTGACTTCTATGAGAGGTCTATATACGATACCAAGAAAGCATACAATAAAATGTTAATTACTACCAGCAAGAATCAAAGTGCATAAATGTACAAAAATAATCATAAGAAAAGGCAGGATTCAAGACAATGTATTTTTCAGGGAACATATTTTATTGTAGAAAGAGGAAACAGAAATGAGAGAAAAGGAATCATTACCTATGTAACTTCAGGAGATAAATCCTGAGTAAATATTATTTTAAGCAGCATCACAGTTAACAAAGAACAATTTCACATTTGTAGATAATTCACAACTCAGCAACATTCTGTCAACATTTCCTCATATAGATGGCTTGATTCAACTTAGTGAAAGACACCTCCCATCCGAGCTGAAATGTCTCACAGGTTTTAATGATTTTCCACATGGAAAAGGCACACTTGGTAACAAATGTGTTCTGTTTTTTCCAGTATGCCCAAATCAAGTAACTCATGAATATGGTGTCAATGAATATAATTCTGTTAAGGCAAGAATGCAGATCTGGAAGGAAAACAAAGTCCAGTGATGCCTTGCTTCTTCAACAGACAGATTTTTAGACACCCTTAGAGCAGACAGCATATACAAGAACAAAATGTTAGACTCTTGTTTTTGTTGGCTGTGAAGAAATTCATCATGGGATACATGGTTTAAATATGTCCTGATGTAATTCCCATTCTCCTACTACTAGCTGCTATCTGCTGAGCCAATTTCAACCTCAGGTCTTTTTTTTTTTTTTTTTTTTTTTTTTTTTTTTTTTGAATAAAGATTGCAGACAGACTTTCTTCTTCCTTTGTTCCGTTCAATTCAGGATGCAAAGCACCCCTGGACACAGCATAGAGGCTGGTTTTCATTTTTGTACTGCAAGACTCAGTTTCAGTGTGTGAAACTGCTTTTTGCTAATGCATTGTATTAGAGTTGACTCATCCTTATCAAAGGTACAAAGTCCCTGAATGCTTTATGAATTGCTTTAAATTTTAGGAAATACCTATTATTCCTTCTCAGCTTTTGCTTAAGTTTGTGTTTGATATTTTTTGTCTCATTAATGTCACATACACAGACAACCTAGCCTTGTAGTTTAGACATAAATAAATCATAGGAAAAAAATATAGCAGTTTTCAAAGTTCAGCAGCCAAGAAAATACTTAGTCTTTGTCAGTTTGTGACAATTTAAACCTGTGGGAAATAAGAAAATGTTCAAAAATTACACAGCATAAGGGCCAGATTTTTCTAAAGGACCCAGAGCCCACAATCAGGTTTTCAGAGCAGGTTTTCAGAACTGCCCGACTCTTGTCAAAGCATCAAAGTGAGCAGGTGAACCAATGTGCCAGTTTCTGAGCTCCTCTTAGCACCTGGATGATAACCCTTTTCCTTGCCCCTACCTGGGCAGTGAGCCCTCATTCTCCTGCCCATCTTCTAGGCAGGAGAAGACAAAATTAAAAAAAAGTCCTGGATAAGCTTCGTATTAGTGGCTTGCCTATGCATGAACCAACAAAGGAGCTCTCTCTTCCAACTCTGAGAGATAGCCAAGCAGAGATAAAAAATCTTGAGATTTCCAATAGGCTTTCTCCTTTTAACATGATAACTTGTGTGAAGTGGTGCACATAAATCAATGTTTTTCCTTTTGAAGGGAATGTAAGGTTGGAGTTAGGCCCCATCAGCAGCTTTTAGGTATTCTGGAGACCATCCTCCCCTTGTCACCTGTGAAGGGGCCACCTCAGTCATCCTGTGTCTCTTGGAGATTTATAGTCAATTTGTGTTTCAGAAACAAGTTGATAACCTTTGCACTGGCATGGAAGGCCGGACTTTTATTACGGGATTGTTAAGATAACAGCTTTGAATGTATCCTGCTGCTGTGTTAGGAACTGGATGGAAACAAAGCTCTGCCTGTCTGCTCAGCTACCTGGACCTCGTCGGTGGCCAGGGGTGGGAAGCTCTTACCCAGCCAGTTGGTTGTTTCCTGTGACTCCTGTTTTGAGGCACTAGAAAGGCACTCAGCTTTGCTGCTGCTTTGTTATCTAAGGAATCCATAGACTGCTTAACCCCAATAGAAAAAAACAAACCGTGACTGTACCATATGAGCTCTGCAGGGAGCATCAGCATTCCAGTTCTGGGGCCATAAGGCCTGTGAGCAAATTGTGGGGTGTGCAGAAAACTGTGTTTATATAGCAAGCTGTATTATAAATGAAGGGAAAGGTTGGCTGATGCCATTTGAATTTTTTCTTGGGTTATTCGGATTTTGTGGACTTAAGATACTAGGTGAGAGACTTTTAATTGTTGTAACGACAGCCCTAAAATGAAGAACACTAGACATGGCTTCTGCATATCTTCCCATGTTTGCCTAATAATCACCCTTTTCCATCAGTTTAAAAGAGCAGTTGTCTTCTTGTGAAATAAAGTTTTCCTTAGATAAAAACCTGAACATAAGAGTGAACAGATTATATATATATATATATATATACACACATATATATATATAGTATGTGATCCAGATGCTATACAAATACCCCCTGAAAATGCTATTCAGAAGCGATTAGTATTTTTTTTAAATGATTAGAGCAGGGCAAAATATGATAACAATACACACTGGAATGTTTATTTTAAAATAGATAACAGCTCTGAAAGCCTCTTGCCTAGTTCAGTGCACTGGAACATCCCTGTGGCTTAACCTCCTGTCAGTGTGAGCTGGAGCAGGGTGAGGAATGCTTCTTGCCTTTCCCAGGCGAACTCCTCTGAGGAAATTCAGAGTGCACAGTTTGTTCAAACTCCTTTTTTCCTCTTTATACTTATTAATTATTTCAGGTTGATGCACGAGCTTGGGGCTAGGCTGGATTCTTTCCTGGACATCTGCCTTAAATGAGTGCTGTGCATCACATAGATCCCAACGGGTTGTGCATCACGTGTTCTATATACCCCTAAATCACTTCCAACAACTGGTATTTCCACCCTATGGAAAATAGAGAGCTTGGGGATGGTGGAGCTGAAAGCAGGACCGAAGAGGGAAAGGCTGCAGCACAAACTTTGGGCTTTGCCCTGCTTCCCTTACTTAGGTTTTAATCAGCCAAAACCCCTACCAAGTCAGCAAGATTTTTCACTTCCAAAAGAGCTGTGTGAGAACTGAGGGAGGGCTTCAGCCAGATCCAGTACAATAGCTGGAAAACAACACAACAAAGTAAAAAGAAGGGATATGAGCAGAGCACACAGTTACAGAAAAGCATTTTTGCTTGATAGAGCATTCAATATCCAGCTGCTCCTCTGAAGAAGGGGTGTATCTGCTGACATTGCCACTGTGATGGGAGGTGAAGCATCTAACATAGATACCCTAGAGCTTTCTTTTCATACTTTGGGGGTGAGAGGTGAGTTTGAATTCCAGGTAAGGAATGACAAGTGTTCATGCCCTTCTTACTTCTGTCTTTGAAGCCCAGCCTGTCTGCTTTCTTTTTCTCTCCAGGACAGTAGTCACTTTTTTTACAAAGCCCTTTTGTTAGTATCCCATGTTTTGTTTGTGCACAGTACTGTCAGCAATATCAGGATATGTTTAGATAAAAGATCTACTAAATAGACTGGTTTGGGGGCTTTGGAAGTTTATCTCAGCAGATACTACTCCAGTAGATTTTTCTAGTCGTCTCATTAGTTGGCTCTGTCTTATCTAATCAGAGCCTGAAGCCAATCAATACAGAAACTTGCCAATCGGTGCTGAAGTAATACATGTGGTTATATTCCCGAGGCTCACAGTGAAAAAAAAGGGAAAGGAGCTTAAAAGTACTTTTTGTTTTGTTCTGGTTAAATGCTGTTCTGAACAAATGGTTACTGGATCAGCTGCTAGGAGCTGATCCCTTCTCGCTTTTCTGGCACCGCTTGATGCATTAGGCTGTAGCTGTCTTTATTTCTTCTCTGGTGGGATTCTTTTCTTCTTTTCAGATGAGCCTTCAGTACTGTGTGGCAATGTATTTACTCAGCCTAAATAACTGGATTTGCTACCCAGGACTCTTCTTGCTGAGAGTCCTGGTTTGGTGATGTGTATAGACAGACAAACTGGTTAACACCAGATCTGCTTTTTCAACCGTACAGTTTGCAAGCAGCTGAAATGAAAGGGTTTTAAAACAGTAGACTAGAAAATATCTATCAGACTGAAAGGAGCTTCTTTTCTTGGTGCTGGGGAAGCAAACATAAACTCTGCATGCCCTTGTAGATGCCCCTCTCAGTTGGCTTTACCTGCACTGCCACCTGAAAGCCATCCCTTGGCTGTTTTCCATTGCTGATCTTTGACCTTGGTTCTCAGCATTACTTCTAGTTTCTTCCCAGAGGTAATATGAAGAACATCTAGAGAAAAAAAAAAAGTCATCATTGCCTCTTATAGTATGTTTAAAATATGTGAAAGGAGGTTATCCTGAGTCATTCTCCTTGCTTTTGCTTACAGCCTCTGTAACATATCGCAGCAGTGTATGAAAACATCTCAGGTCATGAGACAGTTATAATAGAGAGTTATAGGGGCAACAATTCTGTTACTGGTGCTTATTTATCACTGTTTTGCTTCTGTTACAATATCAGACATGGAGACCAGCATCAGCCATATGTGGTGGCTTTCAGAGATTCAGACTGATATAGGCTCTGCTGAATCATTTGGAGGGTTTTCTTCTGAACTTCAGAAAAATTTTCTGGATATGATATTTTTCTTACATTCTTCCAGCCCAGCCTAAATGAGGTTGACTGTTCCAAGAATGCTAACTCAGTTCTAATCCTGCAAGTAGGTGAATCTGGTCATCTGATTAAACCAGCCCTCATGTAGTTATTTAGTCAGATATCCATGAAGAATCCATGAAGCCACTGGTGTGTGTGCTGAGATGGGTCCTAGACCCCTAGTTAAAGTTCTGTGTTGTGCATTTCTCCTCACAGCTTGCTTGGCTTTAGTTTTTGGAAATCCTGGGATCCTGAATGAAGAAAAGCAGATGAAACCCATACATTTAACTTCTTGGAGCACACCTGTCTTTTTAGAAATACCAGAAAAAAACACCTGTGTCTTGATGCTGCAGGTCTCCACAACCATGTTACAGTTTTGATCTGAGCTTTTTTCTCCGTGGAAGCTAAATGAGGAGTGTAAAATGTTCCTAATTTAGTTGCTGTAACCACAAACAAGAGACATTTCAGGCATTCTCAAGCCTGGTGAATGAGGAAAAGAAAAAAACGTGGGGCATGTGAGACTGCTCAACTGTTTCAGTCCCTCAGTCTGTAGAGTGGGACAGGGACAAAAGACTGAGGGAAAAGAGCAAACTGACACTAAGATGATCTGCTCCTGGCTGAGGGGCATGACTAAGACACACAGTGAATCTAAGTGGAGGAGTCGTGGTAGGTCTGACTCTGACCATACTACTGAATTGGTGTGTGTATGTATGGAGAAAATATGGAGAAAGCAATGGGCATAGAATTATAGAATAGTTTGGGTTGGAAGGGACCTCAAGAATCATCAAGATGCAACCCCCCTGCATGGGCAGGGACACCTCCCACTAGACCAGGTTGCTCAAGGCATCTCTAAGGCTAAGTTTTGGCTACCTCCAGAAGGCATATCCAGCTGTACCTAGCATCCCTTTGGTGAGGGAGCAGTTAAGTTAAGCACAACCCAGAGGTACATCAGCATTTGGTTGTGTGGAAAACTGGGGGATTTGGGTTTGAGCACAAAACTGAGAGTGCGGCAGCAATCCACACATATACACCAAGGTGTGCTCAGAGAAGAAGACCCTGAAAGTGGTCTTCTGTGGAAAGAATAGCTGCAAAATATACTGTGGAAAGAAAATTCAGATAGGAGGTGCAGCCAGAGGTCACTTTCAGACCTCTTAGCCTCACTCTAAATGAAAGAAGCAGATAAGCTAAAAAATACAGATGAGTCTTTGTCAAACACATGAGATCAACAATACATTGTGTCAATATATTAACTTTGATCCTGTTTTCACTTTTTTTTGCAAAAATGGCAATGATTGCCATTGAGATAAATTCTGGAATAAACCCTGCACAACCAAGTTAAGAATCTGGATTGTTTTCTGTCCAAACTTTTAAGCCTCAGTCTTACTCGATGTGTGCTAGGACTAAAGTCCTAAACATAAATGGTTGTTGTATTTGCTTTCCTGTTTTATTACAGCTGCAAAAGTGAACCATAATGATTTTTATAGTACATGATAGTATTTGTCAGCTACAGGACAGAATGAACTCATGATAATGACTGGCTCAGCCTCAAGGTGATAAACATGTCAAGATAATGGCAATCATTTTTTATCCCTAAACACAAGAATACGATGCAACTTAAAGCAGCTTTTTAATTTCTTTCTGCATTTTAATATTCCTCTAATCAATCATCAGCCATAACTACTTTATTATGACTATGGACATAAAGGATCAAATTTTTATGGCCTGGTCTTAGTTTTCCATCTGTAATCTGCCAGCACCAGTAATTGTACAGTTTGGGTCATTTGAGTACCTGATTACCCCCACAAATCAGGTAACTAGACATCTATGCTCCATGCTGACATAGCTGGGAGAATAAACTAACTCACAAAACTTGGCATGTGTGAGAGTCATACTTCAGGCCAGAGAGAAAATTTTGCTTTGTTTGTTGCTATGATATCCCTAGGGACTATATTAAGGCAGAAAAGTTAAAAGTGTTTGCTTTAAACATGCAGTTTCTTTCAAGACTCAGGCTAGAACCCAACCTAAAAGCTGGAGATTCTTATGCATGAGCAGGCCGCAGGTAAAGGCTCTCTGGTTAAAAAAGTGGATTGTGTTTTTCAAAAACTTTAATTAAAAACTCTCAAAGAATGTCAGCTCTTGCAGAACCAGAGTAGAGATTGAGATTAATGGTTGATTTAAAAATGGGAAAAGAAATCAAGGAAGAAGCTACTCATTTGCACTATGGAGAAAGGTGACTTGAAAGTATCCATAGGCATAAGTTTGGGTCAACATTTTCATAAATGACCTAGTAAAAAGGAAAGGTAACAGGGTAGCAATGTTTATCAGTAATTGCAAATGATTTAGGATACTAAAAGTAAAGGCAACTGAGACAAGTTGCATGAATGATGATGAATAATGATGAATCACAGAATCACAGAATAGAGTGAAAAAATCTTGAGAGAGTCACAGAATCAGAATCAAATAATGCTGAGTGACAGTCATGAAAAAAGGTGATATTTGAAGAAGGTCAGATACTCAGGGATCAGGAATTCGGTGTCAAAATATGGAAGATGAGACACAAGAGGAAAAATAAGACCAGCCGAGTACATACATACGTGCAACATAATGGCTCTACCTAACTTCTGCCTCTTGGGAAAGAGTTAACATTTGCTCCCTGGTTATTCGTGGTCAGAAAGACTCAGTGAGCATCAGGTGTTATTACAAAAGGAGTACAGAATAAAAGAGGAACTGTCATCATCCACCTGTATAAATCCTCAGTGCTTCCAAATCTTGGCTCATGGGTGGCAGACCCATTCCCCACAGGTTAAAAGAGATGGGACCAGGAAAGTTGGAGACTCAGATGCCCTCAACCCATGGCATGCAAAAGTTGGGAGTGTGGCAAGGAATGTCTCCCCCTGTCCTTACTGGGGGCACAGTGGGGTTCTGCTTTGATTGGCCTGAGCTGTGCCAGCTCTTCTTATGCTACAGGGCTAAGCAGAACTTGTTACAAATGCGATGCCCTTTTATTAGTCAGAGAGTCATAGAATGGTTTGAATTGGAAGTGACCTTTAATGATCATCTAGCCCACCCCCACTGCACTGAGAGGGGACATCTTCAACTAGATCAGGTTGCTCAGAGCTGTGTCTAACCTGACCTCAGGAATTTTTAGGGATGGGGCTTCCACCACCCCTCTGTGCAAGCTGTGCCAGTGTTTCACTACTATCATGACAAAACTATTTCTTCCTCATATCTAGCACCCTTCCCAGTTCAGTCCAGGGCCTTTTTGAATGGGATCCATCCTGAGCAGGGCATCATTAGGGGCTGAGCATCCTGGCAGGCACTCTTGGTCTGGGTTGCCCTCACCTCGTGGTGGTCTCTGATGCCCTATGCCTCATTGGTGTGTGATTCTGGAGGTTCCACCAATTTGGGCTGGAGATGCTCTCCCTTCCTGCTGCCAGGACTCCAGATGCCTGCTTCTGTGGCCCTATCCTCTCCTCAGCTGGAGGCACTGGAGAAGAGGCAGGGGCTGCCCCCAGAACTGGGGAGTGGATGAAGATGGTGGAAGAAATTGAGGATCCCATCCTTGCTCTGGGTACAGGTACCACTTTGAGCATCTCCTGTTGTCACACTGCATCTGCCTCAATGGTCCCAGTGAAGTGGGCAGTGGCTCTGCTGCTTCTTGTGCAGGGGAGGCACCCATGTGAGGCAGAAAGGGGCTTAGGGATGATGGCAGTGAAAAATGAAAAGGCCAGCTGATGGCTGATTTTCTGCTTGATACCTTAGCTTCAAGCATTTCTGCAAAACTGTCATGGACATGTGCCAGCCAAGGTGCAGGACTCACTGCCTGCCCTTTACTATGATGATGAAAACACTGGTGACATTTTCAATTAAAAAAACAATACCCCTGGGAGGTAAGATTTTGCCAGGCTGTTTCAAAACTTTTCTTCGTGTCCAACAATATGTACGTGACTCAGCTACTAAAGAGGCATCTAAATAAAGAGGCTTCTCTTGTGCTTTATATTCACAAAACTCTCATTCCAGGGAGAAAAGAAAATCTCCCCAGCTTTTCTACATGTTCTTTCTTTGATCTGCAGAGTGCTAACAATAAAACATGTTTGTGTGAATCATAAATGGAGAATTATTTTGGAGTCAGATTTTTTTTTATTCTTTTTTTTTTTTTTTTTTTAAGAGTCCTGGTCATAGCTTAATATGACACAGCTATATAACTGAATTGTGAGAGGTAGTAGTTCTCTACATTATTGTCTTTAATTTAGTCTTTAAAAAAATACTAAAAAGAAGTATAAAAGCCTTGAGACATTTTCATTTTAGCAGAACTCAGAAGGCCTAATACTGGAGAGTCTGAAATTTACTGTGTCTAATATGAACACTTGCTGAGGCTTCCCAAAGGTATTTCAGTTCATTATCTGAGTGGCAGATACCATGAAAAAAATGATTACAAAGTAATGAATCCCAAAGTAATCCCCAAAGTACAGTGTATTCAGACACAGTGAAACCTGCAGATAACTTTTAACATTTCTGTGCATGTTCTCTTTCTGTGTCTGTACAAGCAGTCCCAGTACATTCCTGGGGCTTTTAGAAATTACAAGTGCAAAGAATTAATAAGAATAATACTAAACAAAAGTCACATGAAGAGATGTAAACCCATTGTATGAACTTGTTATATCAGTTATACCAAGGCCCACTTTGGGTGCTCCAAGGTTTATATGAAAGTTGTTTGAAAATTCAAAAGGTTTTTTTGTAGTTTTTGCTGTGATTCATTCTCAGTAGAATGACTAAATGGTTTGCCATGAGTAAATCATGTTAACAAAGCCCCTTTGTCTGCTTGAAAATATATTGGAAGTTGACTCTAATTTTCAGTAACACAAATGTCTGCGAAGTGCTTTGGATATGGCTTTTGGTGCATGCAGTCTTCGTATTATCCTATGTGGCATCTTAGTATTCTTTATTTGTATGGTGCAGCTGGCCACCAGTTTCACAGTATAATGTTCCTGTCTTCTGATTTGGCAAATCAAAATTTTAAACAGACAAAAAAACCATGCTGAAAACAAATAAAATGTGAATAGCAAAGCTTACTGGCTCTGGGCAGGTAGGAGCACCAGCATAAATAATAACACTGAGGAGAAGGAATACATTTGTGTGAATGGTGCTGATGAGCAAATGGGGACAGTGATGTGTGCAATGGGAACAGCTCCTCTAGAAATGAAAGCCCTGGACTTTTTGTGCCATATTCCACCAGTTATCATAGAATCATAGAATCATAGAATAGGCTGGGTTGGAAGGGACCTCAGAGATCTTCGAGTCCAACCCTTGATCAACTACCGCCACAGTCACTAGGCTATGGCACTGAGTGCCATATCGAGTCGCTTTTTAAATGTCTCCAGGGATGAAGAGTCCACCACCTCCCCAGGCAGCCCGTTCCAATGTCTGATCACCCTTTCCGTGAAAAAATTCTTTCTAATATCCAATCTGAACTTCCCCTGGCACAATTTAAGACCGTGCCCTCTTGTCTTGCTGAGAGTTGCCTGGGAAAAGAGACCAACCCCCACCTGGCTCCATCCTCCTTTCAGGGAGTTGTAGAGAGCAATGAGGTCTCCCCTGAGCCTCCTCTTCTTCAGGCTGAACAGCCCCAGCTCCCTCAGCCTCTCCTCATAGGATCTGTGTTCGAGTCCCTTCACCAGCTTGGTTGCCCTCCTTTGGACCTGTTCAAGGACCTCAATATCCTTCTTGAACTGAGGGGCCCAGAACTGAACACAGTACTCAAGGTGTGGCCTTACCAGGGCTGAGTATAAGGGCAGAATCACCTCCTTGGACCTGCTGGGGTTGCAGCAGATTGCAGGGCTCACTGTGGGAAAGTGTTTAAGCATATTGTCAGCATACGTGCTTACACATTAATAATGGACACCTTCAGATGGAATTTGTTCTTAGATCAGAGTCCTTGGAATAATGGCAAAGCACAGGGGATGATTTTGAAATAGTGTTAGACTTATGGATTTGAACCAAGAGAGCTGCCAGCTCCCAATGGTGTTGCATCCTGTAAAATATCTCCCCATAAATGGCAATGGAGCTGTTTCTTTTATTTTCTTTGTAATTTTCATCTCATAATAGAAATGGGATATGACACACTATTTCAAAGAGATCAGTGTTATCCTTGAGTAACTCCATTTACCCACTAGCCTCATGCCTTTTGAAATATCCATACGCCCAAGTAGCCAGATCCTTTAATACTTGCAGTGCTAAAAATCAGGAATAGCTGTAAGCTATCTTCGCATCAGCATGAAATCAATGACAAGGTAATGCAGCCCAAGCCCAAAAAGTCATGTTGACATCTCTCTTTTATCTTAAAAGTGAGTATTTCATCAGGCAGTACTTCTGGAAAAGCTTCAGACTTACTCGTTTCTCCAAAGGTAATGGGGGAGTTTTTACCAGGCTAAACTTTCCACTAACTGCTAGGAGAGCAACATTTGCCTTTAAATCTTTAGCACACAAGATCACCTGTTCCCTAGTCAGTATCATTTTAGAGGTCCTCAGGAGAGGTCAAAGAGCTGGCTCTCACCCAGCAGTGAGCATCCTTCTGATGTTCTGCCCAGCCTTGATCTCTGTTTCAATGGGAACACAACCTTCCTCAGGCTTTGGGAGATCAGTTTTGCAGTGCTCTTATGCCAGTCACTTAGGCTTTGGATCAAGGACTGAATCTCATTCACTCTGTGAACAGTTTAGACTTAGAAGTTTACCATGAGAACCGTGCCAATTGTGATCTGGCCCATTTTACTAAAATATTTATACTAGTAAAAGACCAAATGTAAACTCAGGTTACACCAGAAATAAGCTGTGCTTCTGGGAACGCTTATATTGCAGGTTAACTGTGTTCACACAAAGATAAGATTTATGTAGCAACAGCTAGACATCTTTTCCAGTGCTTTAAGTAAATTCTTTTAAAAGATGTTCTGCTCAGAATTTAGCCTAGACTTCCTATAGCATTTGCTGACTGTATCTGCAATGCAGACCAGGAGGAGGAGGAGGTTTGTAAAGCAAAACAGTTGTGGCTGAGGTCCTGGCACCCATATCATATATGTTTCAG
This sequence comes from Calypte anna, assembly GCF_003957555.1. Classification (NCBI taxonomy): domain Eukaryota; kingdom Metazoa; phylum Chordata; class Aves; order Apodiformes; family Trochilidae; genus Calypte; species Calypte anna. Next base: position 170,945,868 of record NC_044244.1, read on the forward strand.
TGATTTTACATCATATTGGCTCTAGTCTGGGCCATGCAGAGCATGTCCATTAGCTGCTGGAGCAGGCTGGTTTCATAGGTACCCTTCTGCAACATCTTTCTTTGAAAGGAACCCAGTTTGTGTGGTCTGAGCCTGCTCTGTGGTGTCAATCAATGCACAGTAAAGGGGGACAACCTGGAGATTCACTTCAAAGTGTGCTCCTGAATCAAACTGAAACTCTAAAGCTCCCATTCAGTCAGAAGAATTAGAACGCTTACATCCTTCTGGACCCATGGAAATGAAAGAATTACTCTCATGGCCCTTTGAGGTATGGAAAGGGAATATTAAAATGGAATGAATTTGGGAGGAAGTCACTGGAAAAAGATCTCAAATGCAGGTTTCCAAGAGGAAGGGAAATGCTGGAAGATATAACAGGGAATGGCAGGAGTCTAGAATGGTAATTGGAAAAAAGACCAGCATTATTGGGAAGTGCCTATAGAAAGACACCATGACCTGCCCAGCCATTCTCTTTTGTCCCTAGACCCTGGTGAAAGTGTACCTGGGCACTGGATTTGTTTCTTAAAGCTTAATACTTCCATCCTCAGACAATCCCCAGAGATGTAAAGTAATTCTAAAGAGTTCAAAGTTTAAAACATATTCAGGGAGGGACCGATTTCTGAGAACAACTTCATCTCGATTTACATGATTGGTGGTTTTGCTCATTTTGGGAAAAGCCAGCCAGATTAAACTGGTGCTTAGGAAGCCATACAACTTCCTGTGCCACCTGCTTGTCCTTAACTTCTTCTTTGAGTCATTTAGCACTCGCATAGATGGTTCTCTTTAATGGATCAGTAGTGATTTTCCTGATTTGAAACCAAATCATTCTCGGACTCTAAGCAGCCAGAACACTTCTTTAATTCTGCTAGATTAAACTGGCTGTGCAGTGTGACAGGGAATCAAAAATCCACAGAGCATGCCCATTGCCCCAAACTACAAGAGCAGACTCGATGGATGAGAGAATGACTAAGAATCCCAGAACAGAAAAGCTGTTCTTGCTATCATGTTTCAGATAACCACAGTTCCTTCCTCCATTAGAGTACACTTCTTGGATATGGAGAAATAATAAAAGTTGAGTGAAGAGGATAGACATCTTTGATATTATCAAGCCCTTGTATGGTATGAGATCAGGAGAGTAACTGGCACATGTAATGCAGCTAGAAAGTTGGCAGTCCTTCCTTCAGTGTCTCAGATTACATTTTTTACAGTGAAAACCTCTTAAGTGATTCCTCTCAAGAAAGGCACTGCTTCTCTACCCTTGCAGTCCCTTAGCTCAAGAAGAAGGAAACAGAGTTAGCTGCATTGTCTGCAACTCTCCACCAAACATAGTGGCTCCAGAAAATGGCATTTTGGTGCAATGATATTTTTTCATGTGATGAGCACACCGAGGAAATGGGACAGGGTCAAGCATGGCAAACTCACAGGGGTGATACAATGACCTGAACAGCTGATCTCATCAGAGCATGAGGTGGTATAAAATAGTAAAAATATTACCAATTCTTTTAGCTATTGGACCTAGTTTTTCAGTGGGACTTGGTGCTGAAAGTCAGCAGTTGTCTGCTCTCTCTCCTGTTTTCTCTCATTCTCATTTCCCCTACTCCCAGTCTGCCTCTCCTGATGTGTCCCATCCTCCCAGCTGGATAGCAGAAAACCTGCCTCAGCTGCAAGCTGTTGGCTGGCAGCCATGTGAGAATTTATGATGGTCCCAGTGCCTCTGGAAGTAGTCCAGGTGGCATTGTCTTTGCAGCCATGAATTCATTTTATGCCTCTACAGGTTGAGGGTTTTCTCATGCTTAAAGGCCCTTTCCCTAGAGAGCTTCTGGGGACACCTTGACCAGGCATGGAAGTGTAAATTGTGAATATGACATATTTCTCCCCACTGTAAATGTAAAATATAAAGTATTTTTGAGTATCTTATATGCAGTGAAGAGGGTTAGAAAGGCACTTAAAAAAAGTATAAAGTGTACAGATCTTGACACTGTAGCTGAGCTAATTCCATTTACATTTAGATAGCTAGTCTAAGACAGCTGGCAGGGGTTTTTGAGAGCCTGCAGAGAAAGAGATAGTCCAGGGTGTGATCATCTTTCAACTAATTTAGAACCCTAAGGTAAGACATTACTCTTAGGAAAAGCCTTACTCAACCCAGTGACTCGAGAAGGCCCATAGGTATGATTCAATGGGATGAACTTCTACACTTGCGTTGAACCACATAACCATGGGTCTGAGTTTGTTCTCAAGTCCAAATTCACCTGACAGCCCTGCCACCAAGTGGGCTCTCTGAAGCACAGCCCTAGGACCTGGTTTTGCCCAGTGAACTCTCTGAAAGGAAGAAAACCAGGCTGGCTTGGGATCTCAGGTCAGGTAGAAGTACCCATTCACATGCACTGGCTAACGTGCATGCCATGATCCTGTCCCTAGCAGGTGATATGGCCATAGCCCTTTCCTACATTCAGAAGGGTGTTTTGCAGAAGATTGCCATCAGGTTATCATCCAGCAAACCAGCGGCACCCATGTGGCTTGGCTTCACACACTTTTACCATAAACACACCAGTGAAATATCTCCTGACCTGTTAACAATATAATCTGAAACTCTGGATTTGGGCATCCCACCAACCATCTCTACACAGCACACAGCCCATGTAATATTTGCTGCAAAGAGGGATGTGGTTTTTTTACCTTCGCTCTCCTGAAGTGGAAGCAGTGAAAGAAACCTGACTGAGGGAGCAGGAGCCCTGTGTGCTGTGTGAGGCACTCTGAAAGAAAGCAGATGTCTTTCCATCCATCCTCAGGTGGCAGGATGTCTGGCACAGTTATTAGTGCAATGCATGGGGCAGGAAGAAGCATTTCAGTTTTGGCTTTGAGTGTTTGGGCTGCTTCTCATCCGGGAGGTGCCTTTTGCAAACTATCTTTTCTGCCTGCCCTTAGCAGAAAGTGAGCATTGGATTCCAACATAAATATGCAAATCAGAGTCAAATGACTCTTCTGTACCTGCTAAAAAGGGAGAAGAGATTTGGAAGGTTAATATTGTTTGTTGGTGTGATTTCATCACAAGGGATGCCCTGGCTGAGGAGCATCCTCAGATACTGAGGATGAGTAGTACTGAGAAGTCACTCGTCCTCACATAGGGCACAGATATTTTAAAAAATCAAGGCAGATTTTGTTGTTTAAATAAATATTCTCTGGAGGGTGGTGGTGGTAGGAAACAACAAATTTCATTTTACTTTACCACTGGTGTCAAAACATCTGCATCAAACATTCAGTGCATAGTGACATAGCAAAACAAATGCAGAGCAGACATTACAGATGGATGGCTTGTTGACAGATTAGCAGATGAGTTTCCCTTATGCTTTTGAAAAACATAGCTCCCTAGACATAATGTACAAAGAGGAAAGCTGAGATTAAATATCAGATAACAAAATGCAAGGTTTACTTTTTAAAGTTTACTCTTCAAATTCCCTGATATCATGGAAGATATGAAGAGCAAGTAAAGAAAAATACACCACAGCAAGCGCAGGAAGTGAAACATGGACAGTTTTCAGGACTAAAGCTGCAATTAAAGCTGGGTGAAATATTTTTGTCTTTCAATTTCTGTGCAGAAAAAAATGCAGATTTGGATTAGTGAAGCTGCTGGCAAAATTTGTGTTGAGTTCATCAAATTATTTTGGCTGAAAAAGGAGCTGATTCCTTTAACAAATATTAAAGGTAGTTTTGTAAATAAAATGTTTTTTTCATTTCCACATTGATATTCTGTCTATAAATGTACCTAATACAGAAAATTAGAATATTAGAAAACTTAAGTACAGAAATTAAATTGTGCTTTAAATTTAATTCTGTTTGAATAAAAACAAAATTATTCTAATCTTTTTTTTGGGGGTGTTGTTTGTTTGCCAGGGAACCAAAGAACAGATTCCTTGTACAGATCTACAGTATGAGTTGAGGGTCATTTTTAAGTCTCTTTGTTAATTCAGGCCTGTTTAATAAAACAACTGAAATTTTTCTTCTGAGTCAGAGTAGCTATGTGGCTGGGTAACTCTCCTATCCTTTGCAGTTCACTAAAATCTTAACAGCAGAATATCTCTGTTGACTTGCTTAACCATTTTGGTGCTGTCTTCCCAAGCAGATATGTTAGGAATTTTACTTGCTGTGTGAAAGCTGGCTCCTGCATGATGTGAGGACCAGGGTCAACAAACACGTGCCTTGTGCTGCATGATGTGTAGTGGTGTGCACTGCATCCTGTTGGATCCATCAGAGACTGGTGCTGCTGACTCTGTGTGTCTGTGGATTTTACTCAGGGAAGGTTGGATAATGTCACCCAATGATAGGATGAATAACTTGACATGTCTCACAAGCTCTGAGAAGGACAATGCTAAGGCATTGAGGACAGACATTTATGCTTTGTTACGTGCAGTTTGAGGGAGTGAGGAAAAATGAGGAGGAAGGGAAAGGCACCCCCAGTCATTTACTGGTGCTTTTCTAGCTAGCCTTAGCTTTATAGCATGGAGAAAGCCTACTGATGAGTGCTCTGGGGGAAAACACAGTGTAACCCTCTCCTGCAAGTTTCCCCAGCTCTAGGTATACAAGGTGGGCAAAGTCTAGAGTTGATCCTTTACAGTGTGTGAATGTTGCTGGTAGCAGGAAATCCCCAGTCCTCCCTGGCAGCATAAAAATGAAGTTAATGGCTGGCTGGCTGGCCCTTGCACAGCTCTGCAAGGGGTTGGAGACCTCTTCCTTTTCATTTGCTTATCCATACATGGGCAGCCCAAAACTAGCTGGTGGGGTTTTATGAAACCTAATATGAATGGAATTATTTTCATGTATTGCCCTTTTTTTTTTTTTTTTTTTTTTATAAACTTTCCTTTTATTACATGCTGACAGAAAAATCCAATATATAACCCACTGACAGCCAGTGAGTGCCAGAGCCCAAGAAGTTGTCTTACAAAGAAGGATAAGCAATTTTGTATTTCCATCAAGCATGCTAGAATAATAAGTCAGCTGCCACAAGCCTTGAAGAACTGGCTGGGATTGGACCTCCTACAGCAAATTGTAATTAAGATTGTAGAAATTTCCCTTTTCAGGAGTTGGTTGGCAGTATATAAGGTCTCAATATCTTTTATAAGCTTCCAGTTTAGGCAACCATATAAGGCACATTAGGGTAATGAGAGGGGCAGAATTACCTCCAGCAGAGGGGCTAGATGGTCCCACTACAGTTCTCTATTTGAAGGAAAGGTTCAGGGTGTCTCATGAGCAACCAGACAACACAACCTGTGTCCAGATAAATGTGTGCTGGTTGCTTTCCCAGGGCATGAAACCTTGGCCACCTTTCAGCAAACTTTAGGTGCTTACCTATGATACCACTGTCAGGTGCCAGTCCCCTGGTCCCCCAAGGTCCCTCTGCGATTGATGGAAGGAGGGATGTGTCTTCAGAGGTCAGGACAGCCCTCCTGTGACCCAAATTGAGCTCTGGAGGAGTTCTCTTGCTTTCACTAGCTGTAAATGGAGTTCAGGTCCCTGCACTTCTGTCCAGCTCTGGTTGCTGCAAAATCCAGAGGCTCATTTTTCATTTAACTCTATGGCACCTGTTGAGGACCCTATGTAAAGATCTGTAGAAGCATCCTACTGTGCTAGTTCAGTAAATCCTACAGGACTGTTCTTCAGAAGGGGGTCACAATGGGTTTGGGGTTCAAGCATGATTGTTTCCATTCCTTGGAAACCACAGTTATACTCTCAGCTTTGCCCTGTTCTGTTGTTTTATTGCCAGTGTGTCGTGCAGCACAAGAGTTGCCTCTTGGCTTGGTGTTTCAGAAGACATTGAGCATTTTGTGTTCCCTATTGTGCCAGCATGAACAACAGATCCTTTGCCCAGGTAAGAAGCCAGAACATGAGGTCTAATTAGGAAATGCAGAACGTGAGGTACCACCCAATCTGTGGAGTCTCCATTTCTTCAAAACAGGCATGAGTTACCTGCATTGAAGATGCCTTTGATTCCAGCATGTGTGGCAGGGGTCAGTTCATACATAGCCAATCCATTTTTAGGGTGGAGAGATTGCTTGAAACTGAGCTGCCTGGATGGAGGATGCAGTGGAAAAGGGAGGGAGGGGAAGATGTTTGCCTGCAATACACTTTTGAACCACTTTATATTTCTATCTAGTACGGTGTGGGTCCTGTGAAACAAGGACAAGCTGACCCTAAAAGAGTGTAGAGTGCTTTTTTTTTCTGCAGCTGTGGATTTTTTCTTCAACAAATGCTGTGTGCTAAGGAGAACATGCTGTTAAACATGCGGCCCTACGAAGCTGACACAGATCTTTTAAGTGCAAGTGATTTCATTTCGATGGCTGCAATTTATTTCTGGGATCTCCTTCCCCTTGTGAAGTTGCAGGGACATGGTGAGAAGGCTGGCAGCCTGAGCTGCTCTGCCTGTCTGTCAGGAATGGGCAGCAGTCCCAGGTCTGCCTGGTGGTGCCAGGTCTGAGAGCTGGGCAGGCACAGGGGACGTTTGGCTGTGCCTGTTCTCCAAATAGCCATCCTTTATCTCCTCTGTGGAAAAAATGATGGGTTAACCTACTTAGCAACATCTGGCCTATGGGCTACCAGCTGAGCTACTTTGGAAAGGTCATAACTTAAGGTCTTTTAGGATAGATATGTCCCTGTTGGCTGGCCTTGTGCATCTCTGTATTTATAATTCAACCACTGTGTACTGTTAGAGGAGAGTTCAGTATTTAACCTTCAGCATTTCAAACCAAAATATAGACTTGTTTTATTAGAGAAGACAAAAGGGACTGCCCTGCTTTTTGAGCTTCACAAAATACAGGAGTTGCAAGAGTGCTGCAGAGTAAGAGGGGGTTAAATAAAGTATTTGGCTTTAAAACATGAAAAGCATTTAAGGAAAAAGAGGGCCAAGGTCTAATCTTGTTTCCAGCAGAGTGGAGCAAAGCTGGATTCAGCAGAGTTGGAGCCCACCTGAGCTCTGCAGCTGTGTGTGAAGCTGTAGCATGGGAACATGGGGCCGGGGGTTCTCTTGACTGCTGCCAGCGCCAGTGGAGCTGCCCCAGTGCCATACTGGTAGTGTGCCTTGAGGACATCCACACCAGAAGTGAGGGCAGCCTGCACCCTAGAGCTTGGCAGAGGTCACTCAACCCTTCCTGCATGCTCCTCTCCGAAGGTCTCATCCAAGCACGAGGAGCCAGGGAACATTGTGGCACCTGCAATCAGGCCCACCTCTGGGTTTATCTCCCTTTGAGAGAGTTTTTGCTTTGCCTGAGCTCCTCTCCAGCTCTGGGGAGTGGCAACACCATCACCATTTGCCAAAGGAGCAGCGAAGAGGGGCTGTCACACCGTCTAGAAATAGAACCAGCTCACACCACTCCCACACAAGAACGCATTACACAGTCAAACAAAAATATCCGTACTTTCCAGGATGACTCCGATGGCTTTTAATGCTGCTGACTCTAAACCATGTGCTTTTCTATTACCTCAGGAAGACACCCAACTCCTTTTGACCTGGCTCTGCTACCTGGTGGGGTTCTGTGTCAGCCACACCGTGGGAAATTATGGGCAGCTTGGTTTGCTTACGATGAGTGGGGAAACCTCGATGTGGTCACCTCAGGCCACATCTCTTCTCCACATCTTTGTCTCCAATAAATGCATAACTGGGCCCGTGCATCCTGCTGTGCTGGTGACCTAAAATGAGCAGGGACTACTCCCACCATTAAGTATTGCAGGAACTCGACCATACATCACAAAATTATCCTCACAGCTTACTGCCAGTTTTCTCTGTCTGGAAGTTCAACTTGAATTCAGACATATGGCTTTAAAATCTCCAAACAGAGATCACCAGCAGTGCTGTAGGAAGGAGATTTCATTCCCTGTCCCCATTAGTCAACTGTGAGTTTTCCTGTGCAAAACCCACTCAGGAAATGCTGCAAACAAAAGAGGTAAATAGTTCTCAGCATTCCTTGTTACTTGGAAGGAGTTAAGCTCTGCAAAACTGCCGATGGAGTTCTTCTGGCATTATCCCATTAGCTTAAGTCATTGCTGATGACTTCACCCTCTTGGTGACATCAGCCTCTAATCTCGTGAAGGTGAATTCATGTGAGATTGTTTCAAAACAATTACTCCCTGAACTGTAGGCTATTTCATTTGATATATGGATGCAACATTCAATTTTGCAGAATGTAGCCTCCCTTATGCAGTGTGTGTACACATTTTCCATATTGTATTTCAGTGTGTGTGTTATGTCACAAACTGGCACTGCCTGAGACCAGCAAGAGAATGTGCTTGTTTTAAATGCAAAAGTAAAAGAAACAAATAAGAACCAAACCATCAATATTACTATTTTTATGTTTATGGTTAAGACTTCTCTACAGTCATATATGTGGTTTGTCTGATTCTTGCTGCCTCCCTCTCTGTCTCTGCTGGAGTAGTCCTGCCTTGGCTAGGCTGTGTCTTTGCTTAGGAGTGCTCTGGTCATTCCAGATTCTCTTGGTTTTTACTGTACACGGGGGAAAAATGTAGACAGATAATACCCAAGATGGTTACTTAATAAATCACAATTTTAAATAATATTAGATCTATTTTTCTCACCCCAAACCAGATTAAATATAGGCATAAAGGCATAAAGATGATAGATTGGGTCTTAAACTATTTTCTTTTTTTTTTTCCCCTTTCCTCTGAAGAAGTGACTCAGAGGAACACGTAGACACAGTTGGCACTTGTAAGAAGTGGTTTTAATAAGAGGAGACAAGTCATAGTCCCAGCTGTGCAATCCTCGCTGAAGTCAAAGGGGCTGAAAAGAAAGGCCCCATTTGTCCTGAGGAGCAGCACACACGTGTACACTGAAGGAGGATAGCGATGTATTTAGACTAGAAGTTCCCCAGACCTAGACGAGACATTCCTCTGTTTGCTTAACTTCATTGTTCTTCCCTTCTCTCATCACTTGTCCTCAGCTGACTGCAGCGATCCCCATGGAGCACTGCAGCCTCATCCACCTTAAAACCGGGGGAAAGAAAATTCCCCCTTCCCAAAACCTCAGCCACTGGTAGAAAACCTCTTTTAGCTGCCTGTTGCATGAGCCTGGCTGCTGCCAGGGGGAGGGACAGGGCAAAGGGTGGCACTGGAAGCAGGAGGATTCAGACACTCTCCCCTCTATCCTCAGTATTGTGAATAGGCTGCTTAATGTGACTAATAGCTCTTGGCATTGAACTGCAGCTCCTGAAGTGCAGAGCTGGCATGTCCATGCGCTAATGTTTAAAGTAATGTGTCAGAAAAGTTTTATAGTAGCAGCAGAGTATTGTTGGGGGAGAAGAAGCCTGTTTAAATAAAGCAAATAAAATTCTACTATCATCACTTTTCTCTCTTTATTGTTGAGAGGGTGGAAATGAGTAAAGTTTTTATTTGGTGTTAGCAGTGTGATGCTAGAACTTTTTCCACATTTGGAAGTGGACAAGGTAGTGATAAAAAAATCATTAAAAAGTGAACAAGTTGTCCTCAGCTTCTGGATGCTCCAGAGGGGCTCAGCCAAATAGACAGCAAACCTATTGTAGGCACCCAGAAAGGGATTTTTTTTTCCTTACAAAAAAACCCAACCCAGTTGTGCTATTCCTTTAGGAAGGAAATTGAGTCTCTGGATGACTCTCAAATGTTTTGCTCATTGTAGTGGCTTGTACGTTTCCTGAATATCCAGATCTGATTTAGATTAGGGCCTTTTTGGGGAGGGGTTGGGGGGAAGGACTGGCTAAATAAGAGGAAATTTGTATAGTTTTAGTCCAAGGTCCAAGCACTGTTACCAATTACATGTGTATAAGCTATAAGAGAGAGGCTACATCTGCCTCAGCTATAGTTAAAGCCATCCAGTGCTTTGTCCTTTTCCTCTGCCCTTTCCTCCCCTTTCAAAGGGAAGGGAGGAAAGAAAAACACATAGACAAGTGTCTCCCCAGATGACTTTCTGTGATTGAAACCTGTGTCAGGGTTAGATAAAGTGTCTTGAGTTTAACTCAAGAGAAAGAATAGGCAGGAAAAACTGGATCAGTTGAGTGTTACTTAAAGTGCAGTTGTTGTGGTTGGCCTTCATGTGGGTATGCAGTGAAGCAGAAAAAACAGAAAAGCTAAAGGTGAAAGCAGAAAAAACCTTTCCTGTGTTAAACTCCAGCGGAAACGGCAGCTTCCCCACTCTGCCAAGCTCTTGGTAACTGCTCCCTGAGTGCATGGTACCTCAAATTTTCCTCTGTAAACCCACCACAGTAATATATCTCTCAGTAGCTGGCTGAAATGTTGGAGGCTTGGTTTGGGCCAAACTGTGGTGGTAAAATCTTTTAGGTGCTGGGAGTTGAAGAGAGGTTTGGGAATAAGGTTGGAGTGGTTTGGCAGGGCTGGTGCATGGCTCTGTATGACAGGCGTCTCTGGGCCACCATGTCCTGCCATATGGATGCAATGACTGCTCCACCAAAGAGAGGATGATCTGCTGCTGGAGGGCTGTGGTGGTGGTCAAGGCACTCTCAACCTCACTATCCTGGTAAAGCTTCTCTTTTTCTGGCTGGGAGAGCATCTCATGGCCAGTGTTCCTTCTCTGCCTGCTGCTTCTGAGGACTAAAGAGACACAAGGGAGGAAAGAACACAACTCTTGTAGTGTGATCACTGATTTTGAAGAGAGTATCCTCTGTGATTTGCTTTTGTGTTGACCATGTGGCTACCAGATTGTGTTCCTTGTTTTTGTGTTACAGAAAGAAACTCCATTGTTTTACCAAAAAGAAATAATAATAATAAAAAAAGCTGGAATGCAAAAGACCAGCTCCATACAGCAGGCTGTGGTTTGTTCTTACTGTCTTTACTAGATGGGCACAAACACTTTGCCTTTCAGCACCCACCTTCTTCCCCCACTCTGTACTAGGTCTACGTAAACATTTTTCTATTGGGCATGCTAAGGTTTTGCATTGATGTAGGAAGCTCAAGGATTCAAAGAGGTGTTCAACACAAAGAAAAACCTTCCTCAGAAGAACAAAGAAGTAATTCAACATTACATACCTCTGCAGTAGCAATAGCTGTTCCCCCACAGCACCCTCATTAAATGTAGAACCAGACCTATCCTTAGGAGGTACTTGTTTCATACCTGGCCCTAGAGCTACCACAGAATAAATGTAGTCTAGAATAACTATAGCACCATCCTTATGGGAGTTTAGGGAGTTTTGGTAGACAAATCATGGAGCCTGGGATTTCCACAGTCAGAAGAGGATTTAATTAAAGCCTGAGGTTTTAAATTTTTGCCTACTTCTTCTTGGACATCATTCTTGGTTGTCTGTGAACACTTTTTTACCCATCCCAACACCACCAAGGGGAGCCTGCATCCCAAGTCAGTGCCCTTGGGTGCTACCAGATTCCAGCAATGTTGGTGAGCTCTGCAAAAGTTTGCTTTTTTTTTTTTTTTTAAACAGACTTCTTACATCTGACAGGGGCACCAGGTTTCAGTGTTTTAACTGATATATTTTCATACTTACAGAAAAACCCATTGCTCATTGAGGTGCAGGGAGTTGTGGCAGCGTGGCTGATTACAAGCAGCTATTTATGTGTTTCCACAAGATGCCATATGTATGATTTAAAAAGCAATTTCAAGGGAAATTTATTACTTTCATTATGTGGTGATGAGAGTGAAGGCTTAGGAAAATTAAATGCTGTGTAAGTTGTGTTATAGGAGAGTGCTGTATCAAGAGCTTGGTAGCCAGAGCACAATCCTGGGAGCAAGGGATGTATATGTAGCCCCCATCCCCTTTCTGTCCCCTTCTTGGGTGACTTGTATGGTGATACAGAGCAGCTCTCCACTCTGTCCACTGTCTCCTGTCACTGCTGGATCTAGACCTGATTTAGATACAAGTACTGAAGAATAAGTAGGATCATCTCTGGATTTTGTAAGGAGTTTGCTAGGAGCTGTAGAGAACTCTCCTTGGCTACTTATTGTATTGGCCCTTAACAAGATTTTGTTGGAGGTTTAAAAGCTCTGGTGGGCACTGAGAATTTTGGGTGAGATGTGGCAGCTGCTGTTTGTGGGAGACACAGGTTTGGAGAACAGAACTAGAGAGTAATGCAGAAGTTTTTAACTTTTTTTTTTTTTCCATTTTTCATTCTTGTTTTCAGCTAATAATGAGAATTCATGCAGGTAAGATATCTGTGATCTAATTCAAAGTTAATTGAAATCTATGACTCTGGAATGGTTTTAGAGCAGGCTGCTGAAGTACAGAACTGATAAAATACAGATAAATACATATTTTTGAGGAGGTGTATTTTTGATCCTGTGCATGAGCTCAGTATTGACTAAGGGACTGCATGGAAAAACACTTAATTTCCTTTGCTTCTCTAAGACAAAAATTCTTTGCAAGCAATGTCTTCTGCTTTTCTGCTACAATGTTCAGTGGAGCTGGGGACTGTATTCGTGCTGGAGGAACACAGCCAAGAAAATGTATTATCTTATTTTGTAGAGCACACTTTCTCCAGGAAGAAATAAATTGAGCAGGACAGCTGCACTGGTGAAAATGAGACATACCACTAAGCATTTTTCATCTGAGGTTTTGAAAATGCTTGCTACAGGACAGCACCTCTTAGCTCAATTTTACAAACAACGTATCTTAGATACAGAAGTTGTAAAGAAATTGCACAAACTCACATCTCAAATCTGCAGATGTAGAAATATGCTTTCCAGTTTTAATTTTGTGGCTTTGTTCATTTGGGTAGGCAATCCCATGAGTCAGAAGGTAATGATCTCAACAGGTTTGGCTGTTTCTCTTTTTCCTTTCTCCCCACCTGCCCTTTGGACCATAGAGCAGTCACAGGGAATTCCCCTTTCTTCACACCCACACTCATTCCCTAGCAGAAATGAAAAAAAGATGAAAAGCATCAGCAGAAGAAGACACCAACAGAAGGGATGAAAGAATGGTCTCATATGGCACAGAAGCCTTCCTTACCCAAGCTACCTTTTTTTCAGTACATTCATTTATTGTGAGATATGCATAGCCACAGTGAAACATTCTTGGTTTTTAAGCAAGATGATGCCACATAAGCACTTTCTGCTACCTGAGGACCATATGCTCTTCCCTCCTGCCTGTGTATCAGGGCTTGATTTAGACCTGGCTGTGATTAGGCAATAGTTTTTCTCTCTGTGAGATGCTCCTGCTGTTGCTTTCCTACCAACCCCAGCTTGTGACCCTTACAATTTGCCCTGGCAATAGCCTTGGAAATTAAAATCCTTTGTTTCCCCCTAGTAGACATAGCACTACTTGGCTAGCAAGAACTTTCCTCGTTCCTGTATTAAGACAGCTTGAGCTTTGTTAGGGCAAGAACTAAAGAAATATTGCAGAGAGATCATCTTAGAGATTATATGGATAACACAGTGGTCCACCCCTTACAAAAAAAAGAATAGTGCTAGTGATGGGAAAGGATTTACTACACGGATTTCACTCTTCTGTTGGGAATGACACTAGGAGCTCCCAATCTCCTTCTCATAAAGAATGCAGATAAGATTTTAAAGGGTGTTTCTCTGTCATTTATGAGTAATCTGGGTAGAAGGGGAGGAAGGCGATTAACTAAAGCCCTGAAAGTGTGAGGCTGGCTGAGAGCCCCAGCTGTGTCCTGTACCCACTTCAACCCAAGGAGGGGGAAATCTGGAGAGGACTGTCAAGCTGTTAAGAAACAGCCTTCCCACAGAGCAGAAGAGACAGAGATGGAGCAGGGTCTGAAAATCATACCAAATATGTCCAAATATTTGAAATAAGCTCAAACATTCAGTGGCTGCTCAGCCATACCTTTTACATTCAGCCCACAAAATTAGTGTAAACTGAACCCTGATTTATACAGAGGAAGAAAATAAATTTGGAGAAGTCAAGCTTGACATTTTTTAGGGCTGCTACGTATTCCTTATTTCTTTATAAGGTTTGATTAATGGGTTTTCATTGTTGAATGTCAATGAACATTGAACTTGTGCTCAGCACATCACCAAGCATAGCAGTGAAATGACAAAGAACAGAATACATTTATATATATTTCAGATGTATTGGATGCCTTCTCCAAAATTTTACTGAGCTCTGTAGGATTTTTTTCATACTTAGGCCTTCTACATTCATATTTCTATAAAGTAACTGCAGAGGTAGAAAGAGCACCAAGGCAGCTTCTTATGACCCTGATCTTGTATCTCCCTGAGTAACTGCTTTGTGAACTCAGACGTGAAAAGATTTGCTAAAATACTGACCCATAGTCACGCATCATAATCTTTTCTAGAGGTGTGAAATACTTGCAGAGCTCACTGACTTCATTGGAGAATTGGAGTCGTCAGAATTCATTAAAATCATGCCATTGTTTACAGCTATCTTGGGAAGAATATCATTGGTCTTGTTTGACTATTAGAAACTAGAGAAATTGATAAGTCTCAAGTAAACTAAAAATGCAGCTGAATTAGGACATGGCAGAAAAAAAAAAGAGAAGGCAGAGTTGGACCTAAATTCAGGTTATGAAATACCAGAGCTGAAGTGCTTCGTTGCAGAGGTGCCATTGCCTTTCTCTCTCTGGGGATGTCAGTGATGTTATTATCTGCACCACAGATACACTATGAAGCAGAATTTGCCATTTATTTATTTTCTGTGAAGGATACAAACTAATAGCATGGTAACACTAGGCCAGGGAAACATGGCAAAAACCAATTCAATTTTAATCTAAACCAAGGAAGACACATAACAGTCTCCAGCTTCCTTAGCCTACAGTCCTGTACCTTTTACAAAGCAACACAAATTTTCTGATCCAGCTGTCCCTTTGGTAATTCCTGTAACTGATCCTTTCCAAGATGATGCCCTTTCCAAGCGGTGTCATCCATGAGCAAGTGCAGGAGGAGCCAGTAGTCACATTAACTTTCCCTGTTAATTGCATTAGCTATCAGTGACTGAGAAGGCATAACTAAACTCTCCAAAGAGCAAGCAAATGCTTTCGGATGCTTGAAGCCAAGTCACATTTCACAGATTTTGCAGAGATTATATCTGATCTCCTGCCCATCACTGTCACATTTTTCTGAGTTTCCACGGAGGGAAGAAATATTCCTCTTGTCAAAAAGAGAGTGCTGTTGGTGGAGAATGGAAAACCTCTTGTGCCTCTGTGATTATAGGGATCCATGTGTAGGTCTATTGCCCCATGAGTAGCAGTGGCAGTGGACTTCTCCCAGTCTGCCCGTGAGAAAATCCTTTCCAGACCCAAAGCTGTTTATTCCAAGCCTACAAAATCACCTGATAAGTACAAGTGAAGCTTGAAACTTAATTGTAGTTGTTATCCTAATTTGGAACTGAAAGTATCATGAATGTGCTCAGGCTCCTGAAGGGTTGGAGAGAGAGAAGGGCTCATAGCCATGGGCTCAGAATAGGCTGTCACAGACATCGTGGTACCTGCACATACAAATTGGAGAGTTTTTACATAGAACTAAAACAAAGCATGTCTGCATGTTTGTAGTGAGACAGGACCAGGTGCCCTGAGTTATTGATGAGTGGGTGTGGGTTCACCATCCTCACTGAAGAGTGAGAGCTCTCCGTGGGTGTCAGCTGCTCTCTTATTGGCCCCCTGCTCCTGCACATGCTCAGGAGGGAGGCCAGACACAGGTGAACCCACACCCACTCATCAATAACTCAGGGCACCTGGTCCTGTCTCACTACACATGTTTCCTAAAAATGACATCCAGTCTCCCTCAGAAGCTCTAAAGCATGGTGAGGCCATCACATTTGACTATTATATGGCAATATCTGTTACATTATAACAGGTAACATTTAATTGTTAAATGATTTAACAATTTGTTAAAGTTGTAAATAATGATTTTTTTTAAAATGAATTTGAGATGCTTGTCAACAATATTTGTTCATTTCTGTAAAAGGCGTAGGTATATTTGGAATAACAGAAATGTACACAACATCGTGGAGGCAAATATTTAAGGATAAATTTTAAGAGAAAGGTCCATGATTCCTTGTAAAGGAAAAATGAGGGGCACCAATTCTAAATCACACAATTTTATTATTTTGAACCCTTGGAAAGTGGATGAGATGTTTGATTAACAGCTCTCCTGATTAGTCCATTTTTTATGAGATCCTTAATAAAGGAAGGCATGGCAGGTCTGTGGCTGTTGTAGAAGTGAAGCAAATGTGGATTTACTCATCAGAAAGGGGGATTTCAAGGTTGTGACAAAGAATATGTGGATGAGAGTGTTTTAAAAGCTCAAAAGAAAACAAACAGTTAAAGAAGAAGGAGCTGTTTCTGCAAGAACTGAGTTTTTAATATGTCATTTGATTCTTGCAAAGTCACTGAGTTTGTGAGTCTGCTAACATGCTGGAATTTCAATGCTTTTTTGATTTTACTAATAAAGCGTGTTAAACGTATATCCTGTTGTGCCTACTGTGTAAGCATATGCTGCTTCCTATGCTGACTTTGTTAACTTTCATGTGGCTGTTTTGAAGTATTCATTACAACGAAGACCAAACTGTTTAATGGATCTGTTGTTATCTAACACTCATCACCTTCTCTAATAAACTGTGGTGATACTCTGCTCTTGATTTCTGGCAGGTTGTTATAGTTCGAGTATATTCGGGCAAGTTTAAGACTGGAAAACTGTATAAAAAAAGACTGTTTTCCAGGAATGCTGTTCAGAAAACTATATGGTCCCTAAAAGCATATTGGGACTGCTGATTTCAGCAAGAAACCAGTGTATTTCCTGTGTTTCTTGGGCTCTTTTAGCTGGGCCCAGCAGCTCTTCAAGAGGAAATTCTTTACAGTGCAGACCATTTTAAAGTGTGTAAAGAGAATATTTTAGGAGATTTCAGTGTGGCTGGTGGGTTCTATGGTTGCATCCAAAGTAGTGCAGGGCCTAGGAAAAGATGGGGTGAACGTGGCTTCATGCTACCCATTGCTTTTTATTTTTTTTTTTTTCCTGGGCTTCTTTATTTCCTAAAAGCAGACTAGGTTGTTGAAGTTGTGCTTAGATGTTGTGAGACATCCCACCTGCCTTCTATATCCTATAAATATTCCTCATGGAATATGGAATGTGACAAAGAAGATGGGTGGCTTGTAGTGTTTCTTGCACTGGATGTATAGGGTTTTGTGAATGTCACCACTGTGGTAAAAGGGACAAGTAAAGTCTGAGAATCTGGAAAACATGGAGAGGTTTTGTTTTTTTTCAGCTGTGGTAAATGTGAGTGCTAAGCAAGATTACTACTGTAATAATTATAAAAATTAATTAAAATGAGCAAAAACAAAATTAAAAGGAAATTGAATTCCACTCACTTCTCATATTGTAATGAATAAATTGCCCCTTAGTATAATAAGTCATGCAAATGTTTTTGCAGACAGCTCAAGTGGTTTGTGAGAGTGCTGGGCTGGGTTTCTCTCACTTATAGTCGGCTGCTAATGCAAAAATCAAAATACTTACAAGTGCTGATCAACATTTCATAATGACAATCACTGCCAGCATGTTGGTATTTCAGCTAAATTATTAATTTTGAAACACCAGCTTTCTGTGTGTGCTTCCTGTTTATTATTTTATTAGAAGGCCAGTACATTAGAATGCACTTTATTAGAAGCGCATCGACCAGGAGTGAAATAATTGCTAAAAATGTTGTACTTTGGCTCAGTCGTACTGAAGCTTCTTTAAATAAGTTGTCATTATATTCTTAATCACTTTTACCAAAGGTAAAAATACTAGGAAGAGCTACCTCTTATATGTGGGACCATAGATGAAGCTCCTTTTCTTATTTGCAAGTGCAGTCTGCAGCACATGGGAAATGCATCATAAAAAGGGAATTCAGATTGTGGAAGAGGAAAGAGTCATAGGAGACCTTCATGATGGTTCCCACAAAACATTAATAGAGCATAATTTTTAATTAGCCTTCTTTTTTTTGTTAATTTATTTTTTGTTTGTTTTGTTTCCTTTTTTATTTGCATTTTCACAAGGGGAAAAATGAATCGGTCTTGTAATGTTATTGCTATAAGTACCAGCTTTTTTTGATTTGACCAATAGAAGGGATCCCTAATGGTTTTAAAGCCAACAAATATGTGAGCTGCATGAGTTTTCATGCAGAGTATTTTAAAATTTATCTGCACTATTCTACATTGTAGAAGATGAGTGTCACAAAGATGGAAAGAGAGCACAGTGGTAAGTAGAGCTGGAATATGACATCTTCTTAGAAAGCTAAGGCAGAGAAACTGAATGATGTCTTCATAATTTTTGTCTCACTTCCCTAAGTTGACACTTTCCTTCCTCGATAGCCCAGTTTTTCCACTTGGATGGAGGCTAAGGTTTGGGATGCCCCTCTATTTCTATTTTTTTTTGTTAATTTTTATTGTATTTTTTATTTTATTTTTTATTTTTATTTTATATTTTTTTTGAATTTTATGTGGTTTTTTTTTTTTTTACTCCTGAGTCCTCTCACATTCTGTTTCCTCATAATTTCTTAATATTCATCCCCTGCCAATGGTTCTAACTGTTACATCATCACTTTTATTCCAAGAATATGCTTTCTTTAAATACAGGCTGTAAATCCCTTCTACACCCATCTCCTGTAATTCTTCAGCTCTGCTGCTGGTACCAATCTCAATGTTCTCTTCATTACCTGCTTTCTGCTTGTCTCTGCCTCTTTCTAGGTTGGACCTTGGGAATAATTATTTCCAACACTTTTTTTTTTTTTTCCCCCAAGAAGAGTATATCTTATTTAACTGCGTGCTAAAATCCCACCCCTTCTGCCAGACCTGTGGAGCATTCACAAGCACAGATGGTGGGTTGCCCTTTTTTGTCTTCTGTCCTGCAGGAGAGGAAGATGGAAAAGAAAGGGTTTTCTTCAGGCTGGGCTTTGGCAGAGCAGCAGGTAGTGCTGTCAAAGCTGACAAAGAGCAGACAGGGCAGGGTATTAAGATGGTATTCAGCAAACCTGGTTTCAATCCTTGGCACAGCTTCCAGTACACCAGGTATGAAATTTTCCTTCCTTGCTAAGGTGTTGTGAGAGTAAAACCACGTTAATAATCGGGGGTTGCTGTCAACTGTGGGCTGAAGAGCAGACTGGTTTTCCAGCTCTCTGCTTGAAACTGCAAGAGAACAAAGCTGGGAGTCAGATTTGGGTTCTGGCTGGTGAGGAGCAGATGGGAGAAGCAGCTCACTGAAGCAATGGGCCATGTGGTTTGGTGCCTCTGTGAAGATGTTCAAGCACCTCCATGGTATGAGAAGGTGCAAAGGACAGAAGCGTGGCTGGTGAGCTTGGCTCTCCTGCTGTTAGTCCACTTCTAAGCTTGAGTATCCACAAGAATTTGCATGCAGAAGCAAGATGGAAAACTGAACATTCTGGTTTTCTGTGGTACGAGATACATATTCTTTTTGGAAGTTCAAAGAAAAGCTTAACTAATTTTTTTCTTAGGAAGAAAAAGTCCACATATTAAATTCTAATTGCAGTGTTTAAGATTTTTCTTCATTTTATAAACTGTGTTAGAAACAGGCAAAAAAGAGCCCCCACAGTAAATAGCAACAGATGTACTCTGTAGACTTCAGACCATTCCAAAGCCTCTGACAGGACAAACAACACTAGCATACTTTCCAGTCTCAACCATCAAATAAAGTGCTTACAAATTAGGACTTAATAGCCATTGCTTTTCTTCTCTATAATAAAACAGCAAAAAAGGCTTCAACCTCTTTGACATTTTGAGATCGACATCATGTAACATATTATACATTTTCCTTTTTTGTAGGGTACTAAATTGTTGTTTACAAATGCAATGTAGTATGAAATCCTTTATTCTCTCAAGATCCAGACAACATAGTGACCAGGGTTTAAATCTCAGTTGGTGATTCTAGTTGAATAACTAGAAGACAGCATGGGAAACCATCATGTAAATGTGACCAGTCACAAACAGCAGAATACTAAGCAGTATCTCAGCTTCACACTGTCTCCATGCTTTTTTCAGGCCAATGGCTCTTCCTGCTACTGTGCAAGTGTTTGCGTGGCAATGCTGCTGTGCTAAATGCAAAGATGGGCTTGCAAATAAGAAATGGGAAAAAAATGGATGCTATTTTAGACTTTGTGAAGCATTGGGGAAGTTTACAGTTAACTCTGCATAAAATTTATTTATTTTTTCAAAGGAAATTACCCTTGAATTTGTCAGATTACTGCAATAGCAAATGAAATAAGTGAATGAACAGGATAAATGTGAGTTGGAGTTTTATCAGTGGACCAAGTTGTGCTGTTGACATATTAGATTGCATCTTCCATAAGAAATGAAAATAGAGAGGGTCTGTCCCTAGACTGTGTTTAGCACTTTTAATTTCCCTAGAAATAACCCCTGACCGTGCCAGGATTTAATTTGCCAATGAAATAAATCTCAAGCATGTGAATTTGCTAGTTCAATGGGTTTTAATTTGTTTGATTAGTATTAATCACCAGTGTCCATCCTTTCTTGGCTTTCTGGATTTTCTTCCCTCACTGTTTTATTGACCAATATCACACTATTTCTCCTTTATTTTTGCTACACAGTGCTTGTCTTTTTTCCCCAAGTAGGAAATTAAACAAAATTCCTTGCTACAGAAAGAGGGCTCTGTCTCCATCCTTCCTATTTGAGGGTGCCATATGCCCAATTAAACCCTTCTTTTCACCTTGATGATTATTTTTTGTTAAAGATGCAGACGTCCAGAGTGTGCAGACTGAGCTAAAGAATTGAGGCTGGACCTGGACCAGCAGAAGACTCATTGTTCGAGTCGTGTTGGTACAGCTTGAGCAAACACTCAAAGCAGCTGGTCAGCTCCAGATGGATTTCATCTCCAGTCAACCGTTACATGCAACATTGCTTCCAATGCCTTACCTCTCTGCCCAGGCCCTCTATTATAATAATTTTTTCCAGCAATTCCCTTTCTTGTCTCCCATTTTCTTTTGAGCAGTGAGGTAGATTTTGTGGCTGCTCCTTCTTTGGCAAGAGAAATATTTTGTTTTTCTGTATTGTCTTCTGAGCAGAAGAAGAACAAGGGAGGGCAGAACTCCAAAGAGTTCCCCTTCTTTTCACTCCAGTTCTCTGCTTCTTTTTTTTCCAGGGGAGAAAGTGAAAGCAAAAATTCACTTTAATCTGAAAACTGTTAATAAAAAAATTCCTTTTGAAATCAAGACAAAAATAATTTTCCATTTTCTTGTATAAAACTCATCCAGTAGCCTTTCAATGAAGACATTTCTGCCCGCAGTGTAGGGCTCTTTTTAGCTTTGGAAAGTGTTTGGTTTAACTTTTTTTTTTTTTTTTTTTTTTTCCATCATCAAGTACTAAGCAGATCTACTCTTTTTTATATCTTCTGACAGCTTTAAGCCAGCTTTTTCTTCTGGGAGTTGAGGCTGTGTGTATGTTAGTACATGGAACATGCTTGGGTCTGACCCCAGTGAGGCTGAGCAGCCGGTGCCTGGGCAGGCAGAGGACCTTGGTGTTCAGAGCAGGGTGGCTCCTGGACACCCTCTGGCTCCCAGACAATTCCTGGGAACTGCTAGGGGACATTCTGGCTGGCACAGGCCCAAACTGTGCTGTAATCAGGCCACTCCAGCAGCTTAACAGTAAGGATGATCCCTCTTTCCAGGACACAGGACTCATTCCAGGCACTGTTTAACTTAGTAGCATGGAAACAACTAGAAAGTATTTGTCCTCTTTTGTGTGTCCTGTAACTGTCTGGGTCTTAAAAGTGGACTTTAACTGCTGGAGAAATTCTTTACTATGAAGGTGGTTGTCTAGAGTAGCTGTGGATGCCCCCTGACTGAAAGTTTCCGAGGCCAGGCTGGAAGGGGTTTTGAACAACCTGGTCTAGTGGAAGATGCCCTTGCCCATGGATGGGTGTTGGAACTAGATGACTTTTAAAGACTCTTCCAACCCACAACATTCTGTGATTCTAAATTATCAGGAGTAACTTATTAGCTATTTTACAGAAGGAAAGTAGCCTCTTTACTGCTAGAGGTTATGCAAACACCAACTGGCAATTGAAAGAGTGGGAAACGTGGGTCACAAACTATGAAAAAACAGCAGCAACAGGTTACCCAGCAAGCACTCCATCCTCTGTCCCTTGTGCTTCAGTGCAATAGTCACAGGTGTAAAGTTACTGAGAAGCAAAGGCAATGTGGCCTTTGGCCAAGAACCTCTTTTCTGAAAAAAATCAGACCTCTACACCTGTGAAGCTTGGTACCAGTTAACTAGAAGAGCCACAGGCGGGAAAACATGGCTTGTGTTCTGACCTGACCATCATGTCCTGTAGTGCTCAGGATAGGCTGATTTGCGTTCCCTTGGAGTTAATCCTGTGTTTACATAACTGATGTTTAGATATCAACCAGGGGAAATCCACGCTCTCCTTGCTGGTTGTACCTCACGTGGTTGCACTGGCACTCGTGTCTGTTGCCCTGGATCACAGCAAGACACTGCTGTCCAGATACTTCCATGCTGGGTGGTGATTACTCTTATCTCCAGAGCAGAACAAATACGGGTTGATATTCCCAGTGATTGCATGCAAGGAGCAAACAAGGGTCTGTTTTCATGAGGCAGCAACCCAGAACACTTATCTAAATGCCTGCAGGAATCAGTAGCCATTAAAGGCTTCAGTCTCTGACATGGGTCAGAGCCAGATGTGAGCAAATTCTTCTCAAGTTACAAGTTAGTTACAGACAGAGGTTTAATAACCTGGTTTCACTAGCTAGTTGTGCTGTCCAAGTTAGCTATTAATTAACCTCCCATCAGATGATGTCAAACCTTGCTGCACAACAAACAGTTGCCATTGTTGTAACATGTTGGTTTTTTTTTTCCCCTAGTTGACTTTATTAATTATGTAGTAAAAAGAAGCTTGGCAGGATTAGATTGCATTTACTGACCACTGAGGAAATAATTCTTATTTTTCTTTTCACACAGGTCTTTAAGAAGTCCTAGATCTCAGGGAAGATATATTATTTGTATTTTTAGCAGAAATGGTGATGTCCCACCCTGCTGTGACAAGGCCCACATACTATTCCCCTCGGTAATCTCTGTTCTTCTTTCTCCTTTCTCCTCCTCTTCATATTCTGTTGAAAATATTTTGTTAAACAAGTTTTTGAAAAAACATTTTACCTTCATCTGGCAAGGGCAACACTTCTTGTTTGTTCTGTGAAGTGGAAGGCAGACTTTTCCAGAGCTATAAAAAGCTAATTCAAAATATTTCCCTTTCTGATGTAAAGCATTGCTATTCCTTATATTATTATATTAATTAGGACTTGAGGGAAGGGAAGACTTTGCAAAGTTGGGTTCCTGTGGTTGCTTCTACCAGTAGACTCTACAAAAATGTTGGATCCACAGCTATCTGTGACATCCTTCTGTCTCTGGGACCTTCTGCAATGCAGCGGTTTAACATAAGGACACTGTCACTTCCTGCATCTGCACTTGGTGGCCTTTGAGGTGACCTTTTCAAAATTACAAGCTGGGTTGGTCTGAATGTCTCCATAAATTCAAGTTGGCCAAGAAACTGCAATATGTGTCACTTCATATACCCAGTATGGCTACAAAATGCTTGGACTGCCAAACTCCTGGAATCCCAGGGCTTGTGTGAACAAGTAGGGACCAATTTTAGCGGTGCCCCCACCATCAGCATTAGCAGGTTGTTTACCAAGTTATTTTGAGAAACTCGTGGTAAGTTAAGGAGCTGAGAAGGATCTTCAAAATAGATGTTTGTCACGTAGCAGTCTTAGAATTTATTGTCTGCCTGTTACCAGGGCTAGGTCTGTGATCCATGCTGGCAACATCAGACTTATGGACCAGGAGATTAAGTACTTGTTTTGTAATTAGTGGGAGTATTACTTTGTTTTTATTGCAGTAATGCATATAGGTTCCAGGAGAGATTGAGGGCCTCTCTGTGATAAGCATTAGATTTATGTACAATAATAATTAAAGTTCTTGCCTCATACTCTTATGGAGGTCATCTGAAGGATGCTAAGAGATTTCAAAACAAATAAGGCGATTATGAAATGGATCCACCTTTAGCTGCTCAGCTCCCAAAGTTGCAAGATCAAGTCAAGACCACACACAGAGCTCCCCCTCTCCATGTTGTTTATGAATGGTTTACAAGGGGCTGTTCCCAGGGGGTCACTACCACAGGCACTCCAATATTATACCCACTTCTAAAACGGCCTCCACAGAATCGTTATTATTAACATTTTTTCAGATGTTATAAAATAACGGCTTCACAGTGAGTTAACTGCTCTCTAGCTTAGTTGGACAGGGAACAATATAATTTATGTGCTCCGAGCTTTCTCATGGATTAAATTTATCACTTGGTCAGTGGAAGTGCCCCTGTTTGACAGATGTAGGCCATTATTGAACAATTTGGCCTCCAAACCAGTGACTGTGTTTGGAAAAGTACTTTTGGCATAGCCAACCTCAATTTCAGCAATCCATAATATAACGTAATGCCTTGGGAGACCTTCCTTATGTTGACAAAGACATGGAATAGGCTACCCCTGAGAACGTTTTAATAAATGAGATGGTGAGGGCATTGTCAGTAGAAAACAAGGCCAAGTTCGAGTCTTCCACCACTCTTCTCTCACTAAGATGATGGCTTATGTCAAGTCCTCCTGAAAATAATTCAATTTATCCGTTTAAAATCAGAGACATAAGGACTAATGTTAAAATAGAGTTGAGGGGCAAGTGTGTAGGAAGGCAAGCAGACTTTTTCTGGGGTGTAGCTGATGGGGAGGAGTGTTCAGATGTGACCTCTGGGCAAAGATGAGTGTGTGGGGGATCTGCTCATGGGTGGGGAATCCGCTCACAAGCTCTCTCAGCAGAGGAGACTTTAGCGTCAAGGCAGTTTTGAGTAAAGTAAAGTAAATAAAACCTGGCATGTACATGTGTATTTTTATGTACAGAGGTATAGATAAGAGGGTCACAAGTTTGGTACAGGCTGTTAAGCAGGGTAGCCCTATCCAGTAAACAGAGGACCTGTTTGTGTCACATAAAGTTAGAATGAGTGGGACCAGATACCTTCTTCAGTATTCTTCAGCCAGAGTTGGAAGAAAGATACAGGAGATGTCAAAGATTTTTCTCCTTTTTATCCTCAGAAAATGAAGTGTTTCTGATGAGAAGGGGCAGGGAATTTCAACAATTAGTGGACATGCTAAGCATGACAGTTTGTAGTGGTGACAAAGGGCTATAGACAATTCAAAGAAAATAAGGGAAAGAAGAACTGATGAAAAGTCTTCTACAGTGTTTGTTAATTTAATAGTAAGGGAGTGAGTCAAACGTGGAAGGAATAGAAAGGGAGAATGAAGGCTCAAGTGTCTTTAGGCCAGGCAAAGGTGGAAAGGAGCAAGCCACTGTAGACAGGTAGTGGTAAGAAGGTCAGGATGTAGGAATGTGGCTGCAGACACAACCCTTTCCTAGCAGAAGACATGTTTGCTGAGCCTGTGGCCAAGGTCAGCTTTGCTTTGGCCAAGAGCAGTCCAGTATGTATCCTTCCCCCAGCACTGAACTGGAAGAGATTGTCCCTTTTTGGTGTGACCTGTGGAGGCTGAAGCACTCAGTGATCCTGGCAGTGTCCTCTCTGATAGCTGACTGGAGCATGGCCCACATTGTCAGTGAATGCTGAAGGTACAAGGCCATGAGGGGTGTGGGATAATAGACCTGATTATGTTGGAAAAGGCTCTTCACCAGCTAAACAAGGCATGGTGTTGAGTGTCCAGCATCAAATTCAAGACATTGACGAGAGGTCACAGTCCCACAGACAAAGTCTCCTTCCCATTGCCCTTCCTTAGCCCTCATGAAGAGCAACCACAACATCCTGGGGTGGCAGATGGGCTGGAAAGCAAGACCAGAGTCTGCTGGGACACTGCATGCATGCAGTGAGACAAGGGCAAAGCAACTCTGGCTGTGTCTGAGGATATCTCGGCCAGCAAGCACTGAGCTCGCCAGGAAGTTCACAGCCAGAGGCCACCCAGCCTGGGGAGGTCCTTGAAAGGGTGGTGTGAATGTTAGCTTGACTGTTTCCTCTTCTTGGGGAGACCTTAGCAGCCAGATGCAATAGCTTTTTTCACCCTCTCTAGGGCTCAACAACAAATAACTGTTTTTTAATGCAAACAATTCACCATTCAGGCTAAAGTCTGGGTGCAGATCAGCTCCAAGTAGCCCTGACAAGATGAGGTACATGCATATATTTAGACATCTTCATTCATTCCCAGCCACTGTCCTTCCTTTTTTGCCTGTGAGGCACAAGACCAGAGAACTCCTGCTGATCTTGATTAGCATAAGGGCCTAAACTTATTTTATATACAAGTAATCTTTGCGTATGAGTGCTGGCTAACATGCAGTCAGGCTTGGGATGGAGCACAGCAGCCATTTTGTATACAGCAGATCTTACCAACACTTTTCAGAGAGTAGGAGAAGTGGCAAATAACTTCCTTAATTGAAAATTACGTGGGAATTTCACAGTGTGCAGGATATAATTAACCACACTGGAATCTGGCCAAGGAACCAAGGTTAACACTGCTGTACTTGCAGAAGTGCCACTGGTAAAGCAACACCTCCTGAAAACTTTAGAACCTAATCCATTTGTATAAAACAAATAAAAGGCATGTCTTTGAAAGGTGGTGTACAGCTTTTATTTATATTTGGCCGTGCCTTCATCACTTACAACTGAAACAGTCAATCATGACTGTACACTAAAATCAGAAATATATACAGCTCTTAATGGCATATATTTTTCTAGTGAATCAAAGCTGAGTTAGTATATTGCGTTATGCCAAATCTTTATAAAATTGAGCCAAAGTCATCTTATGTATGCAACACATTTTATCAAATGTGTAAGAAATATCTGGATGAGGAATGTTGTTTACATAGAAGGAAGGGGGGGAAAATGAAGTTGGCAGGAATAGCATGCAAAAATTAGTTCAGTAAAAGGGGAAAAAAACCCCAAGCTTTGTGCCAGAGTTTCAGTCACAGTCAGATGAGCTTTTCTGAGCTTGCAAGTACTATACAAATGTGAAAAACACACACTTGGTTCAGGAGGAAGTGAAGAAGGAAATAGCTGATGGAGAAGTCAGGGCTGTTTATGCCAATGGTGACGCTGCAAGTCAGCTAGAAAAAAAGCAGCAAGAAATGAACTCATGCTTCAAGCCTGGACTTATCTCTCATGTTGCTGGAGCAGATTCCCTAGGCCAGAGTCTGGTACTGCTATGGGTCTTGTGGCACAAATAATGCTGCTCTTTTTCCAGAGGGAGCTTGGTTCTCATCATGGCTACAACCCAAAAAAGCCCACAAAACCCTACTGAAAGCAGGAGTTACATTTGCATGTTGGTGTAAAAGCTGGACTTGGCATGCAGAACTGGGCCTGATGGGAATGTCCCTAAGAACCTGTTCAGGTGAGCACACAGAGACATTAAACTTTCAACCTTTAGGCCTTGGGACGGATGGCGCTGTAAGGAGAGGAAGGCTTGTAACCTAAAAATGAGGAGGGTGGCATTTTCCAAAGCATGGTGCACGTGCCTGCAGCTGCAGCAATACTGCAGGGTTACAGCAGTCAATAAGAGCAGGGATGTGCCATGCTGGGCTTCCTGCTCCCACCATCATGGCCAGGACTGGTGCAGGGTTTGGCCTTCTCCAATTCGGGGTGAATGCTGGGAGATGTATTTTGGGCTGAGAGGGAGGAAGAGCAGGAGCGGCCTTCAAACAGGCAAGCAAGGTGTGGAGTGGCCAAGCAGTTGCCCTGGGTGGCTGTCAGCCCTTCTTGGGGGGTTTTGGAAAGTACAGAGTGTCACTGCTCAGACAGCAATGGCACCTGGTGGAAGATAGTGAGGAAGACCTTGCATCATCAGTCTGAGAAAAAGACCTGAACCATTTCTGAGTATGACAAAGAGGCAGATCTGCTGCTGCTTGATTCCCAGTTTGCTCAATGAAAGAAGATTTTGTTCACAGTTTTTCAAAATATCACATCAAATAGCTACCTGGCACTATCATTAATTTCTCCAGCCCACTGGGAAGAATAAGACCTTGAATATTGACTAACTGCTTCAGTCAAAAGGTAACAATGTATGGCTTGAGGCAAAAGTGTTTGCTGTTTTGTGTTTTGCGTTCAGTTGCTGAGTGCTTCAGATTTCACTGGTGGAGATTTTATATTGACTCTGCCTTTTTTGTTTCCATTATAAGGCTTTTTAAGTTGCTGATGGAAACTTCTGCCCTTGAGTATGAGCATAGCCAAGGGTAACATCCCGATGCCAAGTACTAGAGGGGATCCCATCAGCCCCTTAAATCAAGTAAATTACAGTTACTAGTAGTGTACTACAAATTACTAGTCCCCCATCCCCTGATGCTAAGGAAGTGGGGCCAGGGGCACCAGGGGGGCTGGCAGTATTTAGAAGGATGGGAAACAGCTCTTGTGGCTGCTAGCTGAGCCCTCTCCCAGGCAGGAGTGGGTTTGGGGTCTCTCTGCCCCATCAGCAGGCGCATGTGAAGGATTTTGAGGCATATCATAGCTACAGAAAATTTCCACAGAGCAAAAAAAAAAAAAAAAAAAAGACCCAAAACAAGCATAAAGAACAATTCCAAAGAGGCTAAGCCCTCTGGCTGGGCTGGGTGATGGAGGGAGTCAAGTGACTGGAAAACATTGCTAAACAGTTAAATCCAGCAGTGAGTGTCAAAGCAGCTGATTCTCTAAACAAGGCATTTCCCTGCAGCCTGGGTTGGTTTTGTGGGGAGTGCTGCCCTAGCAGGAGCTTCAGGGCTGCTGTGGAAGAGCAGGGCATGAAGAAGGGGATGGGGACATGTCCCAGAGTGCACAAACTTGGAGTCATGGCTCAGGCAAAACTTGTAGGGACTGGCTCCTTAGCACAATTTCACTGGGGCTTTGAATGCAATTTCTATACAGCATCTCTCTCCTTGGACAAATCCAAACTGTTTCATCAGTGTTGACTGGCACCAACCCCCTGTGGCTCTCCTTGGACCAGATTCAAGCTGTATGTTGTTTTTCGCTGTAAATCTTTCTACCCTACTCTCCTGCCCCCTATTCCCCTCCCCACCTTTAAATTCTTCATTGATTTAAAGCCCTCCCCCAAACACCTCCTCCCTAAGACTATCAAACAGCTTTTCCCTGAGTGCTTTTGGTTACTCCACTGAAATGGGCTTGGAAGAAAAGTGGTTCCAGGCTGAAAACTTCAAGAGGTTATACATGAGCTCTGTACAGATTGAAAAGCTCTGAGTTGTTATAGCAGCTGTCCCAGCTGAAAAAATGTCAGGGAGTGGGATCATTTTCTGTGTATTTTATGGACAGGGAATAGGCCAGGTTCCCTGGTATTTGAGTTACTCTGGGGTTGTTCAGCCAACCTCTACACTTTGCAGGATAGTAATCGGATCCCCAGTGCCCTTGAAGTGTGCTTGCACTCAGTGTAGAAAGCAAGAGCTCTACGCCAAGCTCTAAATGGACTTTTAAGTACGTAAGCCATTTTTGTTCTTGTAAAACCTAGGTTTGATTCTGTAAAAAGGCTTGCACAACTCTTTTTCTGGGGATGGATGCAATTTTTCTCTGGATTAAAGCTGAGTGAACTATCTCAGGGACTAGCTCTCCCCTCCTTTTTTTTTTTTTTTTTTTCCTTTTGTGACTAAGAAAGAATTTGGTTAAAACTAATTTAACTAATTATCTAAAATTGGTCTATCAAACTAGGAGCAATATATGGTAACCGATGTGTCATTTGCACTTGCTTCACCAGTTAGCTGAAGTCTTCCACAAAATTTAGGGCCAGAAGGGACCATTAGATCAGCCAGTCCAACCCTCTGTACATCACAAGCCATTAAACTTCATCCAGTCAGCCTCCAACTAAGGCCAATAATGTCTGAGCTTGGCTAAATCACAGAACCTAGAGATGTATCCAACCTGGATTCGAAGGCATCCAGGGACGCAGATGCTAACACTCCCTTGGTAGTTTGTTCCAGTGGTTAAAAATTGTACCTTATTTCCTGTTTGAATTTGGCTGGAAGCTGAATCTAGACTTTCGTTCTTGTTATGCCTTTCTCTGCCAGGTGACACAGCCATTTGCTATATGGTGTTTTCTCTCTGTGAGGGTACTTATATATGCTGAATTCAAGTAACATCTGAGTCCTTTTTCTATCTGTTAAAAAAATGTAAACAGATTGTGCTTCATAGTTTTCTCCCGGTAAGGCAATATATATTTTCTTTAACATAATTTAAAAAAAAATTTCGTGTCCTCTCAGGTGTTTGATTATCCTCTTAAGCAGACAGATGACAGAACTGCAGAAAATCTATCTGTATTGCCAGAATCCAGGGAAAATTATCTAAATCCTAGACCTGGACATAGTCTTGCTACAAGCATCCTCTCACCACCCGTTTATGGGTGATGCCCAGGGGCACACCATTCTCTGGCCTCAGCTTGTTATTTTAAATTCTGTAAGGGGACAGAGTGATTGAAGTCATCACAAAACTTTTTTCCTGCTTGATTCATTTACACTTGTGAGAGGTTTAAAAAAACTTCCTGGTTCTCACAGACAAAAAGCAAATTGTGCTCCTCTCCTGGAGAGTGAAATGTGGAGTCCTTTGGCATCTCCAGTGCAGCCAAGGACTTGAACCTCCATCCCTGTTACCTAAGTAAGGCACTTCTGAGTGGATTTTGCTGTTGTTACACCTCTTCTTTTGGAGCTGTGGTGGCAAGTGATCAGCCATGAGATCTGACCATGAGAGCCCATCTAGCAGCTGAATACTGTCATTGTATTACAGAGCTGGAGCTCTCCTCTCCTTTGGGGACTCTTATGTTTGACTTAACCATCACATAGTTATGGGTTAAAGCCATTTGATGAGCCAAAGAATTAGTGAAATACCTAAAGAGCCTTAGGGATCTCATACTGTGACATTACTCCATGTTCCTTGTTAGATGGTCTGCTCTGCATTTGACTGCTTTAAAATATTCTTTATTACTCCCAAGCCAGTGATGAAAAGTGAGCTGAATACTGTACAGCCCAGCTCTGATCACTGCAGAGCTCTCTGTCAGGTGCACCCTTATGGAAAATTGGCTTGCTGATAACTACTTTTGGATATGTCCTTTAGCCAGCACTTGGTTCAGTTACTGCAGCCCTTACTGACTGCGTATAATGCTAATTTTAGGGAGCTGAACACACCCTAAAAGTTAACCTGTGCTTCAGCAGGACACTTGACAACCTAATAAACACCAGTCTGACTTCATTCTTAGGATGACAAAAGTTTTTCCCTGTGAAACTGTACTGATTACCAGTAATTATATCCTTGTCTTCCCATTCTTTAGTGATAGAATCACTCATTATTGACTTGTAAATGTTGTCCAGGATTAGCATCCTGCTACCTGGAGTCTGGCTGCCTGTGCCAGGTGGCCTACCCTCTCTGTGTTTTGGCACATCACTGTAGACTTTAAGCCTGTGGAATGGCTCCAGTGCTCAAAGAGGCATCAACATTGAATAGAAGTTGGTTAATTAAAGCCTTAAGAAGAAGGCTAAGAACTATGGGTCTCCTCATATAAAAATTACTATCTTTGGTAGATTTTTTTTTCTTACTGTGATGGCATCAGAAGTTTCTTAACACATTCAGGTGATATGAATATGGTATTTGTATTTTACTCCGCTTTCCACACATAAACCAGAACTAGATGACCAATACTTCCACCTCCTTGCATATTTTTCTGGAATTCAGACATCATCTAAAATGATTTTTAAGTATTGAAATGATTTATGTGTTTCCTAAATATCCTTTATTGTTATATTATCGTAAGAGATAGTTTATCCTGATGTTTTTAGAATTCCATAGCAATTTTCTGTACTTCAGTTTTCAGTTTACATTACTTGCTCTCTCCCTTCCTCATCCTTCTGTCATAAATTGCTCCTTTATTTTTAAGTTCATCTTTCCCTCCATCAGGGTGGCCTTTTAGTAATGTCATTATCTTTCTTGATTATGACATTATGCTTTTGGCTATGTAAGGAACTCCCTTTACCATTTACAGTTTTGTTTCTTAGTTTTTCTTAGTTTTCAATCCCCAGTCAACTGTTGCTTCTAATATTCTTTTTGGGTTTTTTTCTTGGAAGGATCTTCTGTTGTATCAGGTAAGTTTTGTATGCATACCTATGTCTCTATAAAACTATACTTAATTGAGCTAGTGGTTGAAACTGGCATTTCTGGTCCATGTTGGTGTCCCTTTGATCAAGATTGCCGCTGCAGGTTACTGTCCGTAATTTTATTTATAATGTTGTATGAAACACAGTTGCATTTTGTGCAAGGCATTTTTTATCAGAAAAATGTCACAGATATTTTAAAGAAATCCTACAGATACCTCACTGTTGGATGTGGAGGGATCTTTTGTCTCCATCCTCCAAACTGCAATTTTCATACTGTCCATCCTGATCTCTGGTTTGACTCATTGGTCTATCAGAAACCTTCACTCCTTTTTGACAGCTCACTTCTGGATGGTTGTTTTATGGGTTTTGTCACCCAGGACATTTGCTCTTGAGGTATTTTTTGGTTTATTTTTTATTTTGTTGTAATTCTTGCTCAGGCTTTTTTTGAAAATGTGAGCTATGTGAGACATTCCTGTGGGACAAGGGCTGACCCAGGCCAGGAGGAGCTGAGTGAAGACAGCTTTGCAGCTCCTCCTCTCTCCCTCTTTTGGGCCCCTTCAGAGTCATTTCAGTGAAGCAGTTAAACACTTTTCCCGCAGTCCCTGCTATGACATTTAGTTCATCCTTCATATTTATTGGGCCACGTGTGAGCTCCCCTATAAGAATAATGAGAATAAATACCCCATGCTGAGTCCTGCATATAAATTTCTGCACTGGCTTGCATCTTCACTTATCATTCTTTTTTGTTATAAACTGTAAAAAGTGCCTGGATCTGGACTGTGAGCAGCTCCCCTCCTGCTACTTCAAAAGAGCATATTATTCATGTAATGAACAGGCTTAGTGCTGGACTTGACAAAACACTGGGAAATACACTGTTGGGCACAATTCTGAACTGGCAGGGAACTGGACTGGGTGACCTAATAGGGCTCTTTCATCTCCAGTTACTTATGATTTTCAATGCTAATTAAAACCTCACTAGCTAGTGGGGAAGTACATCACAGCCAATTCAAATAACTTCTGTTAAAAACTTTCCTTCTGTTTATTTTTTCCACTTGCCCATTTCAATTTTATACGCATATCAGTTTAAACCGCCCTTAATTACGAAAGTGTCCAGCTATTAAACTACAGGACAAACAAACAAAACCATTTACACGTAGCAGCTTGTAATAAAAGTGCAAAGGCCAGTAAATACATTATTTAGCTTTATTAAGGAAAAATAAAATAATTTGTCTAGTATTACCCAAGTCTCTGGGCACGCTGGGGAATGACTGTGCTCTCAGATCACCTTCTAACTGAGCTCTTCCTCAGCTCTCACCAAATCTGGACACTGAGAAGTGTCCAGTGGAGATATTTTTTACCTTCATAAACCAGCCTTCAAATTTCTACTTAGAAACATCTTCAGCTCGATGGCTTGCCAAAGAAGGGCTGCCCAAACCTGGTGGCTTTAGCCTCTTGTTCACAGGTGCCTGGGACATGGGTAATTGTTGGAAGCTTAGTTTCTCCTGAGCCCTGGGACAATGATGGGATTCCAAGGCTGCTGGCATGGTCTTTCTGCCCCCAGCTGCTAGGTGGCTGCATACAGGTGAGGTCTGAGTCTGCTCTTAGCCCAGTGATGAACACGCCGCAGCAATACAACACAGGGATCTGCCCGTGTGGGGGTCAATGATTTCTTGTGTTTCCTCAAGGTGTCAAAATCCCTGATATGACAGAGAAGAGCCTTGCATAAAATCTGTCAAAACTTTCAAAATTAAATGGGGCCACTGCAACTGTTAAAGAGACTTTAATGCAGAAGGGAAGAGGATCACAGAATAATTTTGGGTGACAAGACCTCTGAGGGGCATGTGGCCCTACTTCTTCTCAAAGCAGGGTTGGCTTTGAAGTCCAGCTCTGTTAGAGTGTTGCTCAGAGCCACGTCCTGTCAAATTCTGAATATCTCCAAGGAGAGAGACTCCATAACCACTCTGGACCAGCATCAGACCACCTTCATGGAAAGATCTTCTTTCCTAATATCCAAACAAATTTCGCAATGTGCTGCTACTTGTGTCATCCTTTTGCTGGGCACCTCTGAGAAGAATAAAAATGTCAAGTAAAAGGAAAAAAAAATCGAAGTAGTAATAAATAATAATAAACATCAAATAATTTAAACAACCTGTTTACTACCTGGAAACTTTCTATTTAAAGAGGAATGTCCCTGAGTGACTGTGACTGCTGCAGTGATGCATTATCTACGGGCAGTGTGGCAGCATTTACATTCACCTTGCTAAAGAGGATGTCAAAACTGCTACGTGTGAGATCAATTAAGAAATTATATAGAGATTAAGCTGATCATCACAGTAGGTAATTAGCTTTCATTTTGAAACAGCTGCCTTCCATCCATAATTATATTTAACACTTCAAAAAACTGATGACAAAATAAGAATATATTTGTTTTAAAAACTGATTTTAAGCTGCAATTTTTTAGACATCTTCATGCATTCAGACTTGTAAATCACTCTCAGCTCCTTGAATATAAAACAGGCTCCACGAATTACCCCCAGAAATGACTATTACTCCGGGATGACCTGAGGGTGGTAAATGTTTGTTCATGCTCAGATTAATATGGGGTGAATCTAACCCTGGTGACCAGCTCATGGATCCACATGAAGGAGGAAAATAGGACCTCACCTCTGCTTGCTGTTGTGTGCTGCCAAAGGCCAGCAAGACAGATATGTTATAATCTTCATGAAATGCCAGAAATAAAAAAAGGATAAGAAGCTCAGGTCTTCACTGGGACAAGAGTTGTTCAATTTTCCTCTGTTTGGGTTTAACTCAAGCAATTTGGTTGACTGCACAATGAAATCTTTGGATTGGAGGCCATTTGCTTCCATACTTAATGGGTTTTATTTTGTTTTTTGTTTTTGCTTTTAAATATTGGTCAAATTTGAAAAAAAATAGTGCTGTTTTGAAAAAAGTCATCACTTTATCCTTTTTTTTTTTTTTTTTTTTTTTTTCCCCAGCAGAAACTGGACTAGTGAAGTTCAACCCAAATTCATATTTGCTCTTCTGAAACACTGATGTCAAAAAGAAATATTGCCTAGCTCTGAGAAGGAAATCCCAAGAAAAGTGGAACATATGTAAGAAGATAATTTTCAGACAGAGGTGTTTTTGGAGAGATGGGATATGTAGTGAATATGTATGGGGAGCCTTCATTGCGTGGAGAACTCTTGATTGTGGACAAAGACTGAGGCTGAACGAAAACTTAAAACTTGTTTTACTTGTCAAGAAAATAAAAAACTGGTAGCGGACCAGCAAGAGTTGTGTAGATCTGGACAGGGTGTTTGGTTATCAAGGAAGCAGTGAAGGGATGCCAAAATTGACCAAAAATAGGCAGTAGCAGGTACTAGTTGTGTGCAGATTGGAGGAGAGGCAAGGTGGGCAGAGAAGCCAGATGGATAGGAGATCACTCATGAGATGGCAGCCAGTTATGGATGAGGGTAACACTACTGTGTCAGATCAAAGAAAGCTAGGGTAAGACTTCTTGCATGGGTGTGTAGCAAGAAGACAAAGGGCAATGGGTTAAAACCTGAAGAGAGGAGATTTAGATGAAAGAGTAGGAGGAAATTCTTTACTATGAGATAAGACACTGGCACAGGTTGCCCAGGGAAGTTGTGGGTGTCCCCTTCTTAGAAGTGCTCAAGGCCAGTTTGGGTGGGACCTTGAACAACCTGATGTAGTGGTAGGTGCTCCTGCCCTTGGCCAGGGTGTTGGAATTAGATGATCTTTAAGATCCCTCCCAACCCAACCCATTTCATGATTTTCTGATTGTATGTGTGGGACATGACACTGATAGTCAGCCTGAGCTAACATTTCTGCAGCATCCTGGACTCCTCAAATGTCATCTCCAGCAAAGCTCTTCTGATTGACAGACCAAGAGTTGTGGGTGTCTAACTGAGCAGGATCCATACAGGTCTAAAAAGTTCAGGAATTCTCTGGAGCTGAGGGTCTTTCAGACCATCAAGGTCAGCTGATAGTTTTGTTCTCACACAGAGTGGATTCTGCAGACCACCAGGTGTGGTGGTAGGGACAGGGTCTTTCAGATCACTGAGACAGTAAGGAAGGGTTCTCCAGCAGGAGTTATGTTGGGTTTGAAAACTCTCTAGGTGTTGTGGAGGATCCTGCTCCTGATTTCTTTGAGGCACCATTCTCTGCCTTGGGGTGATGGTGGCCTTCCCTACTGTGTTGCTGGCTTTAAGTCTAGAGTCATGCATGTTCCTTTGACCCCAGAAAAATGCTATCTCAAAGCTACAGAACACTTTAGGTTGCAATTGAGAAACTAAGTGGCTTTGGTCAAGATAGATCTGGAGATAAAAAAGAGAAAGGAGAAGGCTACTTTTTTTGCAGAGAGATACTTGTTATCAAAAGTATGGAAAACAAGCCTGTTGTGAGATTCAATGTGCGTAGAGAGTCCACCAGCTTAACAGGGATCTGGAAGAATGACAGCTCACCAGGCATGTTACATCCAATTAATTTATATTGATACTCTCTCCTTACCATTTTTAAAAAAAAATTTCCTGTAACTTTTCTATATGGTCATTTAAAAAGGACCATAAGCTTGCACTTTCCAGCAGCCTGAATTTATAAACTGTCAAAATTTACACATTGTTGGCCAAGGAATGTCTGTTTCTTCATAGCTTTTAGGTCTTTTGTTATGTTCAAAGTGATGAATTTGTGCATATTCTGAGCAGGAGTAGGATGAACAAGTTGGCAACTACCTATTAAATAAAGGTATGTTTGAAGAAGAGCCAGGCTGGAAAGGAGTTTGTATTGGACAATATTGTCAAGAAAAAAGTTCACTTGTATTTCACCTTATTCTGTTTGTAGATATTTTTTGATGGATTACAATTGTTACTCTCATAAAAGAGTTTCTCTTCCTAACAGATTCTGAATCAAGTTGTTAATATTGACTGTGTGGTGATAGCCAACTTCTGTAGAAATATGAAAGTCGGAAATTCAATGGAAAGAAAACATTTCTTCTGTTCCAGGATGTGGGCAAGCACTTATGGGTGAAATAGAGCTGAAGGGCAAGAAATGTACACATTTTTTGGCCTGTCCCTCCAATATATCCACTGATTTATGTCAGGAAGGCAGTAGAATACGTTCCCATGACTTTACAAGCTCACATGGGAAAAGGAGAACATTTTCATTTAAATTAAAAGGTAGAATTAACCCTACTTGGAGAGGGTTTAAAGCTACTACAACCACTGGAGTGTGAGCAGAGCTAAGAATCACACAGGTTCTCTCAGGAGTTTTGTGCACTTTTTTTGTATTTCAGTTTGGACACTTGGCTGGACACAGAAGCTGAATGTATTAATGCTGGTAGGGTCTGGCTCTAAACCAAGACACATCTGTGAGCCTGCTCATCTCTTACACAGATCAGGATGAGTAACATTACCCTGACAGATGTCGGAAAAAATATATCTTGGGGTAATTTTTAAAATTTTCCACAAAGAAATTGAGTTATTTTGAGTATGGATGTGACCAAAACACAGAGCCCTTCAGAGAAGGATGTCTTCAGAAGTCAACAGGCCAGGTAGCTGCATGCTGGCTGAATCTCTACCCACTGCAGGTGATTTGACATGGAAAGAGGAAAGATATACCTTTTGTTTGAAATGGTACTTCTGGTGCTCCCATGCTGCATATCTTTGACTTCACAGCTTCACAGTGGACATTTGAGTTGATCTTGGACTGGGAGACAGTCTATATTATGTCTGGGACAACTGGGCATACCCCAACAAAAATAGCTCTTACACGTTTTTAAAGTGTTTTACTAGAGGGCAGGGGATTTAAAGGAGGGAGAAGGGTTGGTTTCATCCAGAGAAATGCTCTTTTACAGCCTGAAGCCAGCTGGATGCTTGATGGGCTGCTTCGAATTGGAAATGAGGGAATAAAATTATTACCCTTCCCTAAAAATTAAGGGTCCTAAATTGATTTCACTTAACTTCCAGCCTAAATGGAGTGACTTATGATTTACAGCAAGGTGAGATCAGAATCAGTCCTGCAATCTTAGTTGTGGCTTTTTTTTTTTTTTTTTTTTTTTTGTAAAAGCTATTTTCATCTCTATATGTCATGGACCTTTCTGGGTCCCATCTGTTCAGGGGTGTCTGCAGCATTATTCCATAGACAGGGTATTTTTCTGGGCAGAGATTTCATTCCACTGATTATTCACGAGCCTTAGTGATATTGAACTTACGCAGTCTGTTTGACTTTAGATTTGGGGTAAGTTGGACAGCATGTGCTTTTCTATGGCCTTTTAAAGAAAAAAGATTTCTAGTGGTAGTGCTTGCTAAAAGAGCCAGATTTCCGGCCTTGAAAAGCAGGTTGCTCTGTTGAAACATATTGCCATAGATCTAGAAGTTTTCGTTATTCTGCTGTCATATCTGAGGTTTGATGTGGAAATGACAGTTTGTGGAGAAAAAAGATAAACAGGTCATCAGTTTTCTGCCCCTTCACTGAGACTACTGCTTTAGGCTTTAATTCGTACAGCTCTTCACTGGTAGCTGCTGTCCCAGTGGAAAAAATTCTCCTTTGGGAGGTTTGATTTGCCATGAACAAAATCAACTCAAGTAGTCATTCTACAAATAGCTTTGAAGAGATGCTGCCCAGGTCAGATTTATGTATCTGCTACATCTCTTTCCTACTCATTGCACGAAGGAAATGCAGTGCAGTAGGGGAATGAAATGTCTGAGAGCATGTTGGAGTGGTCAGCGGAGATGCAGGCTTAGAGAGATTCTCATTGCTTCTGACCAAGGACCTTTGGAAAACTGTTTTTTCACTCTCTCTTAGAGTTAAAAAAAACCCTCAGCTTTTATTGAAAGCAATCAAACCAGACAATTTCATTACAGCGGCTGCAAGTCAATGTATCACATTAAGGTATATAGCTGCCTCTCCTCAAGGTATCTGTGCAGCTCACTGTGGTTAAAGTGCAGCTTCAGTCTTTGATGGTTAATGTACTTAAAAGTGTGTGGCCCCACCCTGAGGTGAAGGTTGTCATAGCCTGGCAGTTTTTGTGTGCATTCCCACCCCACTGGCATCAGCTGACAGACTGAGCTGCTCAGAGTTGGAGAGAAAGACCCAGAGATGCAAATGAGCAGCTGAGGGTTTAGTCACTCAAAGAGAAAATATGGTATAATGTAGGTGCCCAAATCCTAAACAGGGATCCTCAAGACTTGTACCCCGTTCTTTACTATTAGAAGTACTATTGCTATTACCATTGCTTCTCTGGATCTTCACTGGTGCATCCCAAAGTGGTGCTGCTGTGTTTGCCCAGAGCTGCTGCCATCTTGTCAGGGTTGGCTGGTGTGGAGCCTCTTTCCCCATTTAATAAAGCAGGTGTCCCTCTAGACACTGAGGGGACCATGGTTTGATAGGGGTGTGGGGAAGATGCACAATTCATTTAAACTGGCACTGAGGGGATCTATGCACAAAGCTTCCATCTCTTGGCACAGCATTTGCATCTCTGTTGGTGCAGGATGCCCTCAACAAGTGTCCTCCATCTCCCCTGATCAGGCTGTAGGAACAAACCCATGAGTTATGACACAAAAAGAGGGGGCTTCTCCCCAGAGCCTGGGGATTAGATCTCTCAGCTGGAGGTTCAGTGCTTTGGAATCACTTGCTTCTTTGGCATTACATCATTATTGGGTAAAATACCTGAACTGCCTGGGAATGGGGAGCACACTCTGAACACTTCTGTATTTGTTTTTAGCATTATAGCCATTGTATATGTCTATGGGTGGGATTCATCTCCTCTAACTGCAGATGTCTATGTCTGAGCAGAGCAGAGGTGGATATAGATGCTGCCTGACACTCTGGTGAGATTTGCCAGATGCTTTGGGTGACATGCACCATTGTGCCCATCCACAGATGAGAGTAAGTGAGGAGAAACAGGCCTTCTCTGTATTTCTGTTCTCTGCTCGTTACTGGATAATTGCCAGGTATGCTCACACAATTAATCCTGAGTATGTGCAGTAAAGCAGCCAACCACCTCACCCTTCAGCAAAAAAAAGAAAACCCAAAAATCCTAGTGCTGTCTTGTGTCCCACTGTGTTTATCAGCTGGGAAGGGAAGATGAGGGGAGAGATAAAATATTGAATATTTAGATATTACAATATGATGCTGTCTTGCCAAACCCTGTAAGTTTACTGTGGGAGTAATAAACAGAATTGGAAGAACTGGGGACCCTAAGGATGACCCTCATGGGCATTGACAGCAGTAGGGAGCCAGCTCTGACCATTGTCTCCTGGCAGACACTTGTGCACCCACTGGCTGCATGGAAAACTGTGACTATTTTGCTTTGCAAGCTCACTCTTTTGCAATGGTTTTGCAGACTACTCCCAAATGTGGTGCTGATCCCAGTCATCTGTGGGCTGAAGATTGAGTGACAGCAGAGCAAAGGACTTGTTTTTGGAAGGCAACTGTTCAAGAACTGATCTGGATGAAATTTTGTGTTGTTTTTTTTTCGTGCTGAAAGTGCACTTTTAAGTCATTAAAGTTTTCTGAGAGGGAGAAAAGAAAAACAATCAAATTATTTTGACCTGATATTTGAATATAAAAAAAATTCATTTGTTTTAAGAGTTCTATTTTTAAAGGCTGATCTAGCCTTAATTAAAAAATAATAAAGTACTTCCCCTTCCTCTCTCCACTCCCCAGGAAAACAAAGGCTTTGTATTTACTTTTGTTTGAAATAAACCTTTTGTGAGATTAAAGTTTTGAAGTGCTTTGTTTTGGGTGGGGACACTGAAAAATGTTTGGTTTTGGTCAACCTCAAACAATTTTTGGCTAGTGAGATGAAAAAAACCCAATTATTTGCTTAGCTCTTGTCATGAGTTGGAGTCCTGATGCTGCAAGCATGCAAAAAACTGTTCTGTGTTGTGTTTCAACAGGACATGAATGTCTTCAGTCACTCAGCCACACTACTTCTATGAAGGAAGAGCATTTGTTGAACAGTTGTGGGACATCAAACAGAGCTGTATGAAGTAAAAAAAGAAGCTTATTCTTCCCTTTGAGCTTTTTGAGGTCTACAGCCTGAAGCAGCCCTGGGAGATCCCCTGTTGGGTGTTAGATGTATGGGCAACACTCACTGGGACCGATCCCAGTGGGAACAAATCTGGTGGAAACAAACTCCAGGCAGCAGCAGAGCGAGCGAGCAGACCTGCTCAGGGTTGATAAGTGCTTTATTCAGATGCAAGGGTTGTTTTACCTTTTGGTTACAAGCTATGGAAGCAATTTTGGAGAGCTTTCTGGCCAAAGCCAAGCAATGAGTTTTTGCCTCTTGTGCTCATTCATAGTTCTGGCTATGGCACAGGGTGGCACATTTTGAGCTCACGGATATATGAGCCACGTTCTTCTTTGGAAAGTTGTCTAAATGGTCTTGCTTTAACTCACAAACTCAGCTCATCACAGACAAATTTGGTACACACACTGCATTTCCTATGACTTCAAGATGTTGGGCAGTGACAGGAAACAAGCATAATGAGTACAAATGGCGATTTGAAGAAAAGCTGAAGAAATACAGGGGTCCCAGATTTGTTAGCGCTAAACTACAACTAGTGCAGTATGAGGAGTATTTGAGACAGCTGAGTTATCCCTGCAGAATTAAAGCACAAAATGCCTGCAGATTGTCATCCTATACATGTGTTCCACATCAATATTTCAGGCTGAAGCAGTAAAAACGTTTTGCAGAACTGCGGAGATGGGGAGAGAGGGGAGAGAATCGATCATTGTGTTTTGATTTGAAATCCTTGTAACCCAAAACATGGCTGTGCAGCTTCTAATCTGATATGGCCTGGTATTGCTTATCTGCTTTCTGCTGCAGGCTCAGGCTTGTCTTTTAAATCACAGCCTGATGATTGGACATGCTGGCCACCAGTATGCCAAGATTTCATGCTCGGTGTCCCACTCACCTGATGCTTCTTGCCCACGGGACGTGCTGGGTGATGGGATAACCCCTTCAGCTGTCTCCTGCCACTCCCCACCATCCATCTGTAGCCCCTGGCTCCATCTGCCTCTGCAGTCGGTCCCTGTCTGCCTGTGACCTCTTTACAGCACTCTAGCAAAATTTAAGACAGGTGAAGACCTTGTCTTAGCTATTTATGGCTTAAGTGGGAGAAAGATGTGAGAATTTTCCTCTTTGAATGTCACTTGTCCCAAACGGCTGCAGATGTGTAAATAGATGTAAGTGTTCCACTTCCTCAAGAATCTGTTTTCTTCTTCCACAGATTTGGCTTTCTCATTGCAGGGCAGTCATTGGCTTCTCTGTGCCTTTGGAGAAAGTTGGATTTC
Source organism: Calypte anna (assembly GCF_003957555.1). Taxonomy (NCBI): domain Eukaryota; kingdom Metazoa; phylum Chordata; class Aves; order Apodiformes; family Trochilidae; genus Calypte; species Calypte anna. Next base: position 170,988,309 of record NC_044244.1, read on the forward strand.
CAGCTTGTAGGGAAGTCGTAAATCTTGGCAACACATATCACAGTGTTTTGAGAAAGATAAAAATCTGCTCTTTCCACAGGTGATTTTCTGTAACTCGTCAGTTCTGCACTTTATTGAATGACTTGGTACTAAGAGCCAACATGCAGTTATTTTAAAGCATTGCTATTAAATGGGGACCTTTGAGCCCTTCAAAGCCACAGGTGAAGCAGAGTGCCCCCTTTTTCAGGCTAAAATAATTAGAAATATATATTGGAAAAGCTAGATTCGAAGTAAATGTCAGCTATCACCTAATTTCTCCCATGAAGAAACTCCTTTTATTTCTTGTTAATTCAGTGAGGTGTGCCTATTTAACCCCTTTGCTGCCTTGTGCTATTGTAACTTTTATGGGGACCTTTGAAGAACAATGTCTCACTGGGATATCACCACTTTGAAACTTACTTTAATTAGACATATATGGGACATGGAGTTACTCAGCACCATATACCTGCTATGCTGTTTAGTAGTCAAATGGTTAAACATATTCAAAGGAGCTGGCAAGCTTCATGTAGTAAATTCACTGGAAATATATTTATTTTTACTGTGGAACCAAGCCCACATAAAATGCCTTCAGAGAATCTGCTTGTGAAAACCTGGATTAATATTGGAGAAAAATAAAACAAGAGTGATACTATGAATCAGGCTCCTAAATTTTATTAGAGCACAATGTCTTTAAATTAGGTAAATACCTCAGTGCCGTAAGAGCAAACTTACAAACTGTCACAGGCTTATCCAGAATATCAGTAAAACATTTATTACAAATTAAAATGCGATGCCTTGGCCCCTGGACTGCAGTTTCTCTCCTTGATTTTGACATGGGGAAACAAGCTTCTGAGCACGCTTGAGGCACAGGGTGAAGGGAGGTGGAGGGGAAAGTGTAGCCTCCTGCTCCCTTCCTCACAGGACTCTCCTTTTCCCAGTGATGGAAGAAACCTGCTGCAAAGCCAAGAAAAGAGGCAAACACAGGGATGGTATCACCAAACCCCATATCCAGCCTATCGTGTCCTGCTGCAGGGTGCCACCAAGCTGTGGGGCACCACGGCCTCTGTGCAGCTTCTCTGCAGCATGGGCAGCCTTGGGCTGTTCCTGCTCACAAACATCCCCCTCCTCCTCTGGTTTTACTTGTGGGTTTTCCACAGCCACAGGTTAGTCTGCTCAGTACTGGAGCCAATATCTAAGCAGATACAAAAGACCAAACCCTCTCTGCAGCCTCTGTTGCTTAAGCACTCCTGATGGTCAAGTTAGGTCCTCTTCCTTTACTCAAGGAGCTGAATGTCATCCTTAATTACAGCAGATATTAATTTAACAGGAACAGATGTTTAATCATCTCAGGGTCTTCCTCCCCCAGCAGGGGCCTGTTGTGAAGCAGACCCATCTGATTCCCTACTTCTCGAGCGTGCTTACAGCAAAAGCCCAAGCTTGCTTGTTTGTGGATGCACCCTGCCATGCCCTGACAAACTTCATCTTCTCTCAGTTTAAGTGAGGTAAAAAAGGGCAAACAAACCAAGTAAACCATCACCAGGACATGATACTCATCCCAGCCCCCTGGCTGGCTTTTATTTGTCTCATCAGAGGAGTAATGGCTGTGCATGATCTTATATGAGCACAGGGGGAAGGGTGAGGAGTGCAGGATTTTGTGTGCTGATGCAGTGCTCTTACAGGAACCCCAGGGTTTTCAAATGAGAAAGTGCTTAGAGGCAGTTTATGTAGCCAAAAATGAGGTGGTAAATGGTTGTACTGGGGCCAATATGGGGGCAAGTTGGCGTGCCTATTTATAGGGCTGCAGTGCTGTCAAGCTATTTGATACATCTGTGGTTCTGTGTGGGAAAGCCCATGAGAGGTTTGGGTGAAAACGTGAAGCTCTTAAGGATTTTAATATGATTTGTACTGCTATTTAATTTTAATAAAACTTTGAATAAAGTTGTGACTAAATGGCCATCATGAGTGGAAGATTCCACTTTAATATGAAACATGAGAGTTACCAGAATGGGCTGAGATAGGCTGTATAATATTGAGGTACGCACGTCTCTCTCAAATACATTGAATAATGGATTATATCAAAATGGAAAAAAAGGAAGGTATAGATTTAAAAAAAAAAAATCTGCTGTGTAGTCAGTAGTTCCACATTTTGGAAGAAATTGCTGAGCTTCTGGCATCCTTAAATAATACCCTTTTCACATGATAGTTACACTGCTCCAAAGACAGTATGATAAACCATGCCAAAAATTCTTCTGTTTCGTTTGCATGAAATTGAACTGACAGATATACCTGTCTATGTTACGTCCAAGAAAATGTCTTGTTAGAAATGTGTGAAAATACATTATATGACAGATGCTGAAAATGTTTCAGATACAGCAATAAATTGATTGTGGTTTCTGGACCAGATGTGAACTCTGCTTAAAATTCATCATGCTGGTCTCTATTCTAGCTCTGCACTTAAATAAATGCAGAGAAGTGGCTTTGCTTTTCAATGAAACTCATTATAAGAATAGAAGAGCTTCTTTCCATCTAATAAAGAAGAACCCTGACAGTAAGGCTTGCATCTGCAGCACAAGTATTAAAAGCACAAACTGAATGAAAAGAGAGCTGTGCCAGGTCTCAGTTTTTGCTTTATTAATGTGCATGGAAATGCTTGGCATGTTGAAACCACTGCGACCAAGAAGACTACGATGTGCATTATTTTCAGTTTAGAAGGGGATTCACAGCCATAAAGGATTCACAGCTGAGGAGGGAAGAGAGCAAGGGTTTTCAAGAACAGTGATATTGAAGGGGAAAGAGCCATTTGCAAAGGTGCTACAGACATGACTGAGAATCAGTCTGTGCTTCCTGAGCCCTTTATTTTGCAGCTATGTGTTCCCTTTCCCTGCAAGGAAGTGGGGAGAGAGCCAGACCCGCTTTTTGGCATAAAGCTCAGGAGCTGCACTACCCCAGCTGGGCAATCCAGACTGTTGAAGTCAGGTGCTTAGGCTGCCCCTTCAATCCACAGGCACCTCTGAAAACCAGCCCAGAAAGACCGACGTGCAGAGGCTGGAAAAAGGGAAGAGGAAATGGGGGGCAAACGGGTGTTTGTGAGCCTTTCCAGCCGCCTCCCAGCTCTGGCACCTGGCTCTGAGCAGCACGTTCAACACCTCCAGCTCTGTGCCTCTGAATCCCCTTCTGGTATGGAGATAGCAAGTCCCTTTTCCTCCAGAGCTGAGGAATCAGAGCTTGTCCAATCCTTTGGTGTTGGTGCCCTGTCCTCAAAAGGAGAAAGCCCCTAGGGGAAAGCAGAACCTGCTTTCTCCCCTCTGTGCAGGTCCCTGGCAGAGGACAGGTGCTTTTGCTGAGGGCTGGTTGTCCCTACGTCCTACTTGGTCCGTGGCTTTAATTTGCAGCACAACAAATCTTTTGTGGTCTATCAGGAGAATTGGGTATCTTGGCAGTGACAAGTGTTACGAACATAATGTAGATTTTATGACTACTTCTGTAGCTCTGCTAATTGCAGTCAAAGTTTTTTTTTTTTCCATTCACTCACAAACAACTTCTCTCTCTCCCCCTCTTTCTAAAGGAAAACCAGTTCATTTATTCCCCTAGCCCAAAAGAATATGTATAAGGAGGGGAGAAATTACACCTATGGGTATCTCCCAATATATCTGTCCTCTGTTTTAAAACGTACTTGAGGCTGTAATATGATATTAAAGATGTATGAATTCCTCTCTGCTGTCAGATGAAGGCTTTCTTATAGCAAAGCAGCTCTTCATACATGCTTTATCTAGCCCTCACTAGCACAATACCCTGTATTAGGCTCATCAGACACCATTATAAGTGAATTTTACAAGCTTTCCCATTCATTTCACCCTCAGAGCTTTATGCTGAAAAATATTCCACCAGTTATGTAAAACTTCATATTCCAAAAAGCTCTCTAGTTGTGATAGATTGATCCAGAACTGCCTATTGTATGTGGAAATTTATTTTCTGATGCATATCTGCAACACCTCTACATAATCAAAATCACCCTCTTATCCTTCCCTGAATTTTAGTTGTCTGAGCTGTCTGTCCATAAACACTCCTAAAACTGGACTGTCTCTTTGTTAAATACGTGCATAGTACTCAAACCCAGAAAAAACCCTGGCCTACCCTGGATGTAACTTCTGTCCTTTCTGTAACTTGTAATCATGTTGCAAGCCAGAATCCCTGATTAAATTACAGTTGTTATGTGGGTTGGACTGGAGGGTTTTCTGAGTTTTCTGCTTGTTAAGTACACTGTTAACACTGCCAGTTTATTTTGTTGAATGTCATGAATCTTGCCATGGGCCTATAACCTCTGAAGGTTATAAGGTTGAAACTATTAGTGAAATGCATTTATTTATATGTAACCCTGAATATATACATAAATACAATATTTATGCATCTATATCTTATATATATAAGCTTAATTCAGCCCATAGCTATTAAAACTTATAGGATGAAAATATTAATTAAAGTAAGTTTTTTTGGCAGGTCTTATGTTTGACTTGGGGTATGAGAATCTTTAAAGTTCTTGTGTCCTGGCTTCTCTCAGAAATCGCTTTTTGCTTTTTTTTCCTTTTTTTTCCAAACACAGCAACAAACAAATAAAAAAAAAGTTCAATAGGAGTTTCTCAGAAGTTCACAAAAGCCAAGAATTAGGTGTTTAGGAACAGCAATGCACACTGCAAAACTCATGCTAAAATCATGTTATTTGGCAAGGTTTTTTTCTTGGTTATGAAAAGATAGCTATAATCACATCCACAACAACCACCACTGCCCAGAATAGGATTTAAGTCATGATGGATGAAATGTGAGGCCAAGAAGCCTGGCCACCTTCTGATTTAACAAAAACAAATGCTTTCAAAATCAAGACTGAAAGTCAGCCCCTAAACAGTCCTTCACAGATCCTGCTTCATCCAAACAGTCATGAAGAGGTTTGGTTGTAATGGAAATGCTGACACAAGCTGAGCTGCAGTGATGCTGTAAGACACTGTTATGCTAATGTAAGCATTACACTCTAAGAAAACATACTGAGTTAGTGATACATATTTTTCTCTTGAACAAAATTGCCACGGGAACAAAGGTCATTTGCCACGGGGACGCCAATATTTATAAGTGACGTATATGCATGACACTTCACAGTGACACACATTTTACCATCTTGCAGTAAAAATAAGCCCTCCTTGAAAAATCACCATCAACTTGCTTGATGTCGGGCCCTCTGTGGCACGGCAAAGCCTTTTTTTTCTTTGCAAACACTGCTCATTTCTCTTGGATGAGATAACCACTGCCAACAGTAACAACGCAGATGAGCACAAACTGCTCAGAGGGACAGGGAATCCCCTGGAGCCTGATCTGTTCTTTTAACTTAGGGGAGCTATTTTTTGAGCCTTTATGAATTACAATGTTAAGAGCTCCTGGTGGCTGCCTGGTGTGTGGAGATGTTGAACACTGAGCTTGGCTTTATGGCATCTTTTCCAAAGGGAATTCTGACTATCTCTCTTGATGCTGAACATTTCCCTCAGAGCACATCTCAAAGGCTTCTGCATTCATCTTTTTGTGGGCTAACAAAAAATGCAGATGCTATCCTTTTCTATGGTGCCCTCAGTAGGATGTTTTACTTTGTTGTTTTTTTCCCTCTTTCTTTTAGAAAACCAACTTCCTAGGCTTTTTTCTTCCAAGTACTTTTGCCTCTCTCCTGTGGAGCCTAATGCAAGGGTTTGATTGACCCCAATATCACACACAATGGCCCCCAAATGCTTCTCCCAATTAGATGATGCCACTCAGTACCCTGTAGAGCTGGGCTACAGTGAAGCTTAACTTTTCATAGTCTTTCTAGGTTTCAAACTTCAGAGTCTTTCAAACTTTCTGCCAGGGGTGCCCCAAGGGTTATACCAAACAAGGTCATGAGATTTCAGGCATGTAGGGCAATGGACCAAAGACTGGGGTTTGGGGATGGATTGTCTCCCTACAGTTTTAGTTGAAGTTTTAAAAACAAGGTGAAACCAGATGGTCTGTTCATGTGATTGAAGTAATTCTTGAGTGAATCGCAAATCCATGTGTGCAAGGGGCACTCCTGAAACTTGTGGTAAAGTCCCAGCACCCTCAGGCAATCAAAAAGTCAATAGAGCATGTGCTGAAAGCATGAGGCATCCATTTCCAGTTCCATTTGAGTGGCTCTGAACCCACATTTCCAGTTCCAATGAGCCTATTCACTATCACATACCCTGGAGAGAGACTATATTGGTCTCTTTAGGGCTTTGATTGGTGGATCATGCTCAAACTGCCCTGAAGAAAGTTTCTAAGACGCTCTTGTGAAACGGATCAGGGAAGGGGAAATTCGAATGTGTCAGAAGAACAGGAAAAAGAATTTAATTTTGTTTACACATCTTCTGGACTCCTTGACCACTGGCCTACTGGAAAAGGAAAGGAATAGCACCTGCCTGACCTTTTGTTCCCTTTGCTTTTCATTCCAGTCACTGAAAACGAAACAGCAAGATGTAAAGCAGAAGTGAAGGACACATTTTCCTCTCCCCCTGGCCCCATCCTTTTGTGCCTCAGGAAAAAGATTTAGGTTGATCGGAGCTGAAGTTTTCAAAACCTTTTTCTGCTTTGGCAGCCAATCCTGAATGTTGGCCACTTGCACGGCTCTTGCTCGGCGAGCAGGAGTGATTCCTGGGGACTGGCTGACGGCAGCCCCGCGTGAGACCTGCCAAGAGCACCAGTGCTGGGTCTCTCTGGAACAGATTGAATTCTTGACCTCTGAACATGCTATTTCTAGCCACATCGGTGTCCTCTCTTCAGCAGCTCCGTTAAAACAAAAGCAAACATGGGTTTTGGTAGAAAGGGTGGGTTGCCGATGTTTGCTTATGTGGAGGTAATGGGACACAGGGTCCTGGTTTGTGGTTGTTTTTATGGTTTTGGAGCTGCCTGAAGCCTTGCAGGAGAAGCCCCTTCCAAATCACCCCATGGCCTGTGAAATGCCACAACCCACTGGTGTAAAACCTGCCCTGGGGCACAGCTGGCTCTCATCACCAGGATGACCCAGCCCCATCCCACTGGTGTCGGACAAGGCAGCTGCCCCTGTCATGTGTGGCCCCCTCATCCTCTTCTCAGGGACATGGAGGACAGGAAGCATAGTGACAGCTTCTCAGATGGGGTGACAGGTCTTTCCAGTTTCTCTTTGCTTTCACCAATATTGCTTTGGGGTTTTATTAGCCAAAAGGAGCCAAACAAATGTGTAATTGCTTATGACCTGCTGGTAATGAGATTTATCAAGTGACCTAGTCTTTTGGGGACCCCACTGCACACCGAGATCTGCCTGTAAGAAACCTCTGAGCCCAGATAGGCTTTCACTCTGTTGTAAGTAGTTCTAATATGCCAGGAGTGCCCTTGTCAACCACCCTTCTTCCTATAGCTTCCTATAGACTGTGACGTCTAAAAGTTGACCTAAAGCTATAGGAAGAAGGGTGGTTGGCCCATTGACCACTGGCTTCCTGGAAGACAGAACCTGAGACAGTGAATTTGAATTTTTAGTGAGGGCAGAGTTGAAGGTGAAGAAGGATATGGTTTGATGAGTGCTATTGAGAAAGATTTTACCCAGTGTTTTTAGCTGGAGTTTTGTGAGGGCTGACAGCTTCATGTCTGTGTGGATTGCTTTGCTGAGTTCTTGCTACAAAATGATGAAGGAACGCATAACCTGTGCCAAAACACTGTTAGCCAGGATGTCCTGGGTAAACAGAGATTTTTAGAAAGTGTTATTTATAAAAGTTAGCAAGTGAAACCATTGCATCAGTGAGGAATTCAACAACGCTGTTAAATTACCAGGGTGAATTGACTAGTTGTGCATGTGGGCATATCTTCAACTAAATGATACTAGGCGGGGCTGCAAACTCTCCAAAGTACTGTTATTTTCAAGCTAAACCTCAGATAACCTCCAGTCCTTTAAAAATATCTGTTGCTGAAAATAAGTCCTCAGATAACCTTCATCCTTGGATAACCCACAAAAAAAAAAATCAAAAGTGGGGAGACTCGAGAGGAAGGGGACTTGGAAATAAACTTGTTCTCATTGCCCACACATGTGAGCAAAACAACACTGCAGCTGGCTAGCAACTATTTTTACATATAACCCATGTGCTACAGGCATGCAAAAAGGGGGTTTACCTTGGGCACTGCCTTGTTCATTCAGCCAAGGGTGTCCCTGGTTGTCTGATTACATGTGGAGCTGCGGATAGCTCTGGCACTCATATTCTTAGCCTTGGCTTCATTATCTATGGGCCCAAGAACTGATCTGGGTAGGACCCAAACCATCCTTGGGCAGAAGTAGGGAAGATGGGAATAGAGGCTGAATGGTCTCAGAAAGCTGCCCTCAAGTGGTCTGAGTCCTTCTGAGAGGATTTCTGTCACAGATATAGGGAGCAGTGGTTTCTCCTAGCTGACAATAGAATTTTAAAAGTTACGTTTGAAGTGACTTCTGCTATCTCAGGAGATGTGAAAAAGGCATGTGTGACACCCCCCCCCCCCCAAAAAAAAAAGCCCCAAACCCACACAAAAACCAAACCAAGCCAAACCAAACCAAAAAAACAAAAGACCAATTTCTGTGCTCTCTCAGCACCCTTTCTACCCACTTCAACACAGTCTTCAGAACAAGGTGAGGAAGAAACCAACCAGTCAGAAATCCTGCAGCCAGATGTATCCTGGAGAAGTCCAATGTTTCCAGGTTCTTGCAGGTGAGCTGCTGAAGCCCTAACCCATGCAATTTGATTACAATCATGGGAGAGTTTGATAGCTTTTGATGAGTCAATACATTGACCCTCAGGGTGGGACTCTGCCTGTCACTTGGTGAACAAGGTCAGAAAGCATTTGTTTTGTTTGTGCACCCCCCTGGGGTGTGCACAGTCTTTTCTGCAAAAAAAGGAGATGTTCTGCAGCACTTGGCAAATAGTTCAGTTAAGTGCAGGGGCACAGGGGTTTGATAAAGCAGTTTGCTGCCCCAGATAGTTCCTCTGAGTGGGATTTGGCAGCTCTAATCGAGGCTGAGAGTAAGGTTTGAATTCATTCATCTGACAATAGAAACCTGAGCCAAAGCTAACATAGTATTTTATGCTCATTTACAGACCTCTACAGACTAAAGGGTTCATCAAGGAGTTCACTGATACCTTGTTGACAATGGTGATGAAATACCCTGACTTGTCATCCTGGGAGATTTCAACACACACATCGACAAGACTGCAGATACAAAGTCCCACAAACTCACCTCCTGCCTTTCTTCCCAAACACTCTCCTCTTATATGTCTATCCTGACATTGTCAGTCAGACTCGAAGGGTCCCCTGAACTGGGTCTGAGGGGCATGTGTCACCCCAGCAGCAAATTTCAGTGGGCTGCATGCAGGGTTTGGTGAAGGTCCCAGCGAATGGGCATTGCCTGGAGGAGGTGAGCACTCAGGGCTGCAGGGTTTAGCTGTGCTGAGTTCATCTTCCTGGTGTCTGCAGATGTGCTGCAGGGAGGCTGAGAGCCACGAGCACTGCTGGAGCTGAGCTCTGGCAGATCCCCTGGCTTTTGCTGTGCTTGGGGGTCATAGTCTGGCTGTTTATTTGGTGTAAGCTTAAAGATGCTTCTTGCCATCAGTACTGATCATCTTTTTGGGTTTCATCCCCGTTCTCTTTGGTCTGCTCCATACTGATAATAATGTGAACCAACCCCAGGGGCTGTCTTGAAGCTGGGGCAAGAAAAACATTCAGTCGCCAAAAGAGATAGACCAGGCAGGGTTGGCTGATGAGGTACCAAGATGGTGCAGAAGAGTAGTAGTATGAAAGAATGAAAGTAATGGTGGGACTCAGAGGACCTCTAGCTCTGATTTAGCTTTTATCAGATTCTTTCCAAGCAGCTTCCTGAGGGGAGCTGCACTACATCTGTAGGCCAAAGTGCTTGGAAACTGGGAAAACCCTCTTGCCCTTCATGAGCCCTCTGAAGTCCTTATACCAGTTTACAAAGGCATCCCATTCTCTCCTGTGGCACAGAGCACATTGGGGCTGCTGCCCTGATGCACTGGAGAGGAAGAGGAGGGAGTGGGAGTGGGAAGCCAGGGACAGGAATAAGCATGGCAGCGCTAGAAAAAAAACCTTTGTCATCATGATTCCAGCTCCATCCTTGGTGATCTGGCATGAATGGTCAGGGAGGCTTCTTCAGCTGCAAAAGCAAAGCAGCAAATTCTTCCTTACCCTCTGGAGGCAATATTTCCAAGCAAAGTGGTCACAGGGAGCAGCCAGCAAGGATGCTGGAGAGAATCACGGATGATGACTCAGGGGATTCACTAAGGCCCAAACTAGTGTCACAACAAAAGTGGGTAAGGAGTGGTGGAGGTTTGTAACCTTTCAGAATGCATTTTCTTTGTTTCTAAGTCACTTGAAACCTTTGGGAGATGTTTCTTGGCCAAAACCCAAATTAACCTCCTGCCCACACAAAGTCCTATAGATAAGTTTGACATAAAATAAAAACAATATTTAGCTAAAGAATTTTTTCTTCTCTTCTCTTCTCTTCTCTCTTCTCTTCTCTTCTCTTCTCTTCTCTTCTCTTCTCTTCTCTTCTCTTCCTCTTCTCTTCTCTTCTCTTCTCTTCTCTTCTCTTCTCTTCTCTTCTCTTCTCTTCTCTTCCTCTCTTCTCTTCCTTCTCTTTCTTCTCTTCTCTTCTCTTCTCTCTCTTCTCTTCTCTTCTCTTCTCTTCTTCTCTTCTCTTCTCCTTCTCTTCTCTCTCTTCTCTCTCTCCTCTCCTCTCCTCTCCTCTCCTCTCCTCTCCTCTCCTCTCCTCTCCTCTCCTCTCCTCTCCTCTCCTCTCCTCTCCTCTCCTCCCTCTCCTCTCTCTCCCTCCTCTCCTCCCTCTCCTCCCTCT